>NW_028258412.1:22793152-23106086 GCF_053883595.1 Heterocephalus glaber
TGGGGAGCTGAGCCACAACCTTGGGGGCTGCTTGCCTTTCACCCTCTCCACATCCTGCCAGGCTATTTATAGCCGCCCTCTCTAAGAATGCCTTTGTCCATTTTTCTGAGCTGGATGAACTTGGTAATTAAAGTCAGGTGGAGCCCACCTCAGCATCCAGGAATCCTGGGGGCGGGGATTGTACTAGGCCAAGCATGCTGATCCCCTGGCCCTTGACAGGTGACTCGTGCTCTGCCAGACTTGGGGTGTCCACTGCAGGGAAACATCACAGGAAGTGCCCAGCCTAACACATGGGCGGACCTCAGTCAGGTAGGATGGTGACCCTAGATGGCCATAGGTCACCCGAGTCCTTCACTACTGCAGAAAAAGCAGACAGACTGGAACAGTGGAAAACAGCTGTACCTTTAAATTATCTGGCCCACAGATACAAAAACATTTGCACACTGAAGTTGTTTGCATGGTGGGTTATTTTTAGGGTGAATCCAGTTGCCTCCCCTTGGAACCGGATGAAGCCCCAGAGGCACGTAGTCCTTTTTCCCAGGCGGGGGTCCTGCTCCAGCTTCCCTGGGAATGAGAACTTGTGCCTGGGATCTCCAGGACCCCCACCCCCACCAGAACCATGCACTCGATTGGCCTGCTGGAGAGGGACTTGGGGCCAGGGGGCCAGTGAGTGGGCAGGTTTGCCTCTGTGAAGAAGGTCACCCAGAGCAAACCCTCTGCCCTCAGGGCATGGTGTGCTGGGGAGAAAGCTCCACCGCTGCCTCCACTCATGCCAGGCTCAGCTGATGGACTATGTGGCTGACATATTTCCAGAACCAGCAGCAATTAAAGTAGATTTTCTCTTCCACTCCCCCTCCCCAAAACAGGAATAAATCAGTTCTACCAATTTCCCAGCTAATGATTTCCTCCATTAAATTAAAAAGAAGAAGAAAATGCTTTTTTAAACGGATTACCAGCCTTGTGCTTTCAGAGACCACATGACCTGTCAACTCCTCTTAAGTCTGGATACATTAATGCCCCTCAATTCATTTTTAATAAATTAAAAAAAAAAACAACTCTAAGAAGCACTGCACGGCCCCTCCCGCCACCCCGATTCACACAGCACATAAGGGTCTGCTCCAGCCTGGCTTTGGGAACCTGGCTCAATTGAGCCAAAGGTAATCTTTATAGCTGGGGCTGGAGATCCATTTCACAGATGGGAAAAGGGGGGAAGACAGACAGCAGGCACCTAAGTATCCCAAGTGCGCATACCACAGTGTGGGTTGGGGTCCTTGGTGTCCAGACGCAGCTGTCTGGAAAATGCAAACAGGTGAGCCAAGGAGTCTGAACAGGTACAGTTCGTGTGATCGCCACCTGCCATGCTAAGATGGGCAGGACAGGACTGCACTCACATCACAGGTCTGTAACAGGCAAATCCGCAAGACTGAGAGCGCACGAGGGAGGTTACTGGTGGGGTGGGGTGGGGTGGGTGTTATTTAAATAGGTACAGCTTCTGCTTGGGAGGTGGAAAGTTCCGCAAAAGGATTGGTTGATGTTCCTCAGCACTGTAAACACACTCACTGCCCTGCCTCAGGCACTTACACACGACAGCTGATAAGTTCTATGCTATGTGTACTTTACCACTATAAAAAAAGTATAAGAAACAAAGGTCCAGCGCTCCACAGCACTGTTTGAAGACACAGCAGTGGCTGACAAGTCCATAGTGCCTATGGCAGGACTCTCTGCAGCCTGCCCCAATTCCAGGCAGGCTCAGCAGCCCTCTCTCATCATCTGAGAACCCAGGGCCTTCAGAGAAAGGCTCCTCATGTTAGCCAGTATCAGTAAGCCAGGATGCTGGTGTCCTGGTGGCCTTCCAGGTACCAAAGGGCAGGCAGGGGCTGAGAAGTTTGGTGGGGACACCTTCCCTGGAGGTACCTCAGGGCCTTTGCACCTGCCTGTCCTCTCCCCAGAACACACTTCCACTGATGCTGCATAATTCTCCCCACATGTATTTAGGTTTTTACAGTGTTCTGACCATCTACTGTCAGAAAAATGCAGGGAAAGTGACAGGGGCCAGAAAGGGGACCCATGAGCAAGAACAGGAAACCAAAAGCCTGCAGGCCAGGAGGAGCCAGCACAATTGTGGTCCTGCGGCTGGAGTAAAGGTGTTCCGGTGAGGGTGGGCAGATCCTGGTTCCATCCTTCAGAAAACCCTCAGGAAGGCTGGACAGGCCTGGTGCATCTCGAGGGTCTGCAAGGTCAGGGGAAGACCTTCATGCTTCATTCTGCTGGCCAGCTGCTTTGGTCGGCCCCCAAGTGTGCAATTAACTCCCTTCCAGCCAGGGTAGGTGCTGGAGGGAAAAAATATACACACCCTGGCTTACAATATGAGGCTTTCCCTAGCCCCTTAGGGACCTGGAGACACCTGCAGGTCCAGATCCTTCCAGGGGCTGGATGTGGGGACCTGTACTTGAGTGGGGGTTTCTGTGAGCACAGCTGAAGGGCAGGTTGCTTTCAACTCAAGCTGCAGACCTGTGGTGCCCTTCAAGCATGTTTATTTAAAAAAAAAAAAAAACAGCCCTGCAAACATCTTAGCTAATGACTATCTAGGCCACTGCAACACAAAAGTTCTTACTGAGCCTTCTTTCCCTTCCAACCTCCACTGGAGGCTCTGCCGTCTCAGAATCTTCCCACAATTCCCTTCACACTTAGGATGGGGTTCAAAGTCCTTACCAGACCTCACAGCCCTGATCCCACACCACTCTCCCCACTGCTGGTCTCCTCTTGTTCTGTTCTAGCCTTACTGTTTCTCAGACTTGCTAAGCACACCTCTACCTCAGGGCCTCTGGTGTTCTCTTTCCCAGATAGCCTATGACTTGCTTCCCAAGTTAACTTAGGCATCCACAGAGAAGCCCTATCTAAAACCCACCACCACTCCAATCTCTCTCCAGTCCCTTCCCCTGGAAGTAGAGCAAGGGCAGGGGTGATGGGGGCTTCTGGGGGCGGGTGAAAGAAGACACAGAGAGCTTGAATAAATAAGCATGAAATACTATGGTAATCAAAGATTTTCCCCAGCCCTGCAAAGCCCCAGGCCCAGATAGTTTTATAGGTGATTTTGCAAACTTTCGAGGGGAAAGGTCACTCTCTGTGGGACGGGAAGTGGGCACAGGGACAGGTTTATGAACCGTGAATCCTGATGTCATGTGAGCTGGTCCTAAAGTCAAATGTGGGCGTGAAGCGTGGCAGTGAGAACTCAGAAACCCCCAGGGACCACGCTGTCCTTCCTTTGTGCTAATGCTGCCTCCTCTAGAAATGCCTGCTTCATCCTGCCTCAGAGTCTCAATCTGCACCAGACCCTATCTTCTACTGCAGTCATTACAGCACACAGTGAGTATTTAGCTACTGTTTGTTTGTTTAATGGTGCTTGGGATTGAAACCAGCGCTTCTGCACTGAATTATATCTTTAGCCCTTTTATTCATTTTTTATTTTGAGACCAGGTCTCTGTAAGTAGCTAAGTTGTCCAGGCTGGACTCAAACTTGTGATCTTCCTGCCTCGGCCTCCCAGAGCGCTGGGATTATAGACATGCACCATCACACTTGGATTTTATTTTTCACTTTTTTTTTTTGACCTTTAGCTACGATTGAACACACTCATTTACATGTCCATTTCCCCTGCTAATTAATAACCAAAGGTGGAAACTTTCTCTAATTCATTTTGGTATTCCCCACTGTCTGAAAGCAGCAGGTATTCAAAAAAATGGTTAAGGAAATGAGGAACACATACAAAAAGGCCTAGAGATTGCCACACATTTACTTAAGAGTAGCTTTCCGGTGCCCTGCTGAGGACATGCAAACCAAGGCACCCAGGCTGCACCGTCCGAAGCCTGTTCCTCCTCAGACTGCGCTGCTGGGACAGCAGCCGGGACCTGGGAGAGCCTGAGGGCAGTGGAGTTTGCCTCGCTCATGTTCCTCATGTGAGCGAGGAGACAATGACCAGCAGAAAAAACTCCTCACCAGTGAGGCTGACAGGAGGCTCTAAAGTGTCTCAGGGTCTAGGGTGTTTCCTTTCCCTTTATGCAGCTCAATTGCTGAGATCCTTCTTCCTGCTGTGGGGGATGGAGCCCTGCAGTCAGAGCCACAGGTGTTCTAGGAGACTGAGCCAAGGAAAGAGACAGAAGTCAGAAGAGAAGACTTTTCCCTCCATTTCAGACAAAAAAGGGTCCCGAACATCCCTGCTGCACCCCTCACCATGGCCACTCATGCAGACAGAGCCAGAGAAATCCCGCTGTCCACTGCACCAGAACAGACTGAGTCCTTCTCACCCTCATGCATCCAGCCCTGACCAGCCCCACACTCAGGCCAAAGGCTGATGATGTCTCCCTGCAGTAGGGAAGCAGGCGAGCCTTTGGGAATGTGGAGTGAAGAATCAGTCACCTATAAAAGGTCCATGGAGACCTGCAAGTGTGAGTCAGAGCCAGCCTGGGCATCTGTGCAGCGGCGGAAAGACGGCAAGCTTTGCCCCACGAGCAATGACTCGGTGCAGCGGAGAAGAGCTTGACATTCCTAGAGATATGGATGCATTAGTGATGGCTGCATAACAAGTCACCCCAAAACGTGGTGGTTCGAGGCAAGAAACGTTTATTACTTCATGATGCTTCTTGGATCAGGAAGCTGGGGCTAAAACAGTTGTTGCCCCCCAATCCCAGTATTGGGGATTGAACCTTCACACTGAACTACATCCTCAGTCTGTCTCTCTCTCTCTCTCTCTCCCTCCTTTCTTTCCTTCCTTCCTTCCTTCGAGACAGAGTGTCACTAAATTGCTTAGTTGGCTGAGCTGAGCTGGAACCTTTCAATCCTCCTGCCTCAGTTCCCTAAGTGCAGGCTTGGAAGAGGCTGTGAGCTCACTTCTGAGGAGCTCACTCATATGACTGATAAATTAGTGCAGGCTTTCTGCAAAAGGGGTGTCCCTGTTCCTCACCACCTTTCCAGACCTTTTCAGGGAGCAGCCTGAGTGTCCTCACAAGATGGCAACTGGCTTCCCAGAGAAAGGACAGCAAAAACCATGCTGTCTTGAAAGTCACACTGTCATTTCTCACAATCCTAGGGATACAGAGGTTAGCCCTATTCTGTGTGGGAGGGGATAGCACAGGGCGTGACCATGGGGCAAGAGAATGGGGCTGTCCAGGAGGACCCCTGCCTTCAGGGAGAGGGTATTCCTGACCTGGGACCTAGACTTTCTCCTTACACCCCAGGGAAGCCCTCGGAAGCAGCATTTCACCTTCGCTCGATGCTCCCCCAGGAGAAACAATCCCAGGGGCACATGTAGTTAAAGACCAGCCAGCATCCAGTCCTGCCCAGCTAGCTCTAGACAACCCAGGGGCAGCGTGGCCTCCAAAAGGAGCCAAAGGTCAGGCTTGCAACATCTGGTCCAGTCATGGCCTCTGTCGGCACTTCCTCATCTGCAAGCTGAAGTGGGTCGTTGGCACCCACTTCCTGGGACTGCTTAGAGATGAGAAAGGCAGCAGAGACACAGCCTGAACAGGCCACATGGGCAAACACAGCAGAAACCAGTGGCTGCTCCAGCACGTCAAGAAGCTCACATCTTCATTTGCCTGTGAACCCACAGATAGTGAGGCTCCTGCAGGTCCCCACTGGCCTGAGCCTCCTGCTAGCTTCCTTGGCAAACGGAACAACTGGTAGTGAGTGAGGTGGTGAGGAGACGCAGGACATCCAGCGGACGGGAGGCTGGGAGAAGTGGCATGGGGTTGGGGCACTCACACGGTCACGTCCTCGCTGCCAGGGCCAGTCCACTTGGCTGATGGTGGCCTTACAGAAACAGCAAGGAGCATCCCCTCTGTTGGTCTGCCCCCTTGCCTCCTGCTGAGGTGCCTGACTTCACGGCAGGATCCTGGTCCTCCAGCCACTTCATCAAGAGCCACCTGTGCAGGGTGTAGAAGCAATCTGGCTGCAGATGCCACCTCATGGGAAGCACAATTTACAGCAGCTTGAAGGTGCAAGACCCAGGTGAAAAATGTGTCTGTTCCACCAGCCACCAGGGTCTCCTGGTCCTGCAGTAAACCTTGAGTGAGTCTCACCAGTGTGCCCCACCTGGTTCTTACCACTGCAGACAAGGAAGAAGGAGTGGCGCTGTTTGTAACCTAACTAACCTCTCCATCTAGGGCTCCAGGGCTCTCAATGCTGGTTCCTCCTGCCCTGCACAGGGCAGGGGTGGGGAAGGCTGGGGTTGGGAATGGAGACAGAAGTCCCCTCACCATCCACCCTCAGGACCAACTCCAGCTCCCGAGGCTTGGACGCAGAGAATGTCCCACACAAAACCAGCTCTGAGGTCAGTTTTGCCAGTGTTCTGAAGAGACAGTGCCATTTTGATAAACTAGGGGCCCTGGTGGATTCACACAGGGAAGGCAACTCCCTACTGTCCTCCAGAGTCCACAGGGGCCAGGCTGAATTCCCACACAGAATACAGGGCTCCTCTTGGGCTGCTTGTCAGGCAAAGAAGCTGCATCATCAGAGTTAGAACTGTCCGCCCACTCAAGCCAGGGGCCACCCCTGCAGGGCCATGCGGAGGGGAGGCACTGGTCCTGGGGAGAGTCACA
This sequence comes from Heterocephalus glaber, assembly GCF_053883595.1. NCBI lineage: Eukaryota > Metazoa > Chordata > Mammalia > Rodentia > Bathyergidae > Heterocephalus > Heterocephalus glaber. The sequence goes on from NW_028258412.1 coordinate 22,799,747, forward strand.
GTGCTCTCTCACTGTTTCGGAACCTGAGGGCCCCTGGGAGCCAGGTGCCCTGCCCTCGTGTGCTGGGTGGTAAGGCAGGCCCCACCTGGAAGGTTGCAGCCTCTGGGCCCAAGAACCAGCTGTGGTTCTGGTGCAGCAGAGCAGAGGGGCTGTTCTTTTATAAAGGGCTTCTGCTCTCCAGAAAGCCCTGCTGCACTGCAACATAAACAGGACTGAGTCATTATTTGAAAAGACAATCAGAGCAAAACCAAACAAATACTTAACTGTCCTGGCCTAGTCCGGGCTGTTATCAATCAGGCTGGCTCTAATCCCGGGTGTTTCTCCATCTACCTGCACAGCTCCTCCAGGCTCAGCTCTGCCCTCGGGCCAGGCACAGAAAGGGCACCAGGGTTCCCGCCTCAGACCCACAGCCTCTGCTTTTGGAGGCATCCAGCAGAGCCACCTGTGCCTTGGCACAGCCCTCTCCTCCCCTGCCAGGTCTCCGAAAGAGAACAGGGCTGCCAGGAAACCTGCGGGAGACTCTCCTTCGAGGTCTCCTCCACTCCCTCTCCCTCCCAAGTGGCTGCTCAAGTAAGGACATCAGCCCAACCTTCCCCCGACCCCAGGACTCCATCGGGAAGCTAAGTTTCTGCTGTTGACATTCACCACCGCATTGTCCCTCATCCTCTTGCCAACTCAAAAATATGTTTAAGATGTAAAGTCACCCTTTTAAAAAGGCACTTGTCATCAAATGTGGTCTGGCCTTATGAGAGAATGTGATTCCACCATAAAAAAGGAATGAAATGCTGATCCATGCCACAACATGAATGAACTTGAAGACATCATGCTAATGACAAATGCTGGACATAAAAGGTCACATATTTCAGGGTTCCATTTCAGTGAAATTCCAGAATAGGCAAATCCATAAGGGTAGATAGTGGACTAGTGGCTGTCTCCACCTATGGGTTTGGGGAGAAAAGAGGGATGTCTATAGGTTCCTTTCTGGGGTGATGAAAATGTTTGAAATTGTAGTGATGGTTGCCCAACTGTGAACATTCAAAATATTGAATTGAATGCTTTAAGTGAATGGATTGTTTGGTATATGAACTATAGCTCAACAAAGCCTATCTTAAAATGCAGGAAACAAACAAGCCAGCCCGGAACAACCATCTGTGACTTCCTGAAGAAGGCTCTACAGTGCAGTCCCCTCAGCCCTGTGTCCCCTCCCCTCCTGCCCCTCCCCAGCCCCTCCACAGACTCGTTCATTTGCAGCTCACACCCTCATTGCTGAAGCACCAACTCCAGGCCAGCCCGGGGGAAAGAGAAGAGGGGAAAACACAGCCCTGCAGAACCACAACGGAGCCAGAGATCCTGGCAGACGGGCCATGGCCCAGGCAGAAAATGCTGTTCTGCATCTTTGAACCCTCCCACCCATTTTGAGACCAAAAGCAGCAAACACAGACATCTAGTTGCACTTTGAAGGAAAGGGGCTGCCAGAGAGAGGCTGCTTCTTATCTGCAAGACAACAGCAACAATAAACAGCCACCGCCTGCCCACCCGCAGAAACGTGCCTAACACAGCTATTGTTCCTTGTGGGTCCCAGCTGCTTCCTACCAGCCAGGGCATCCAAGCCCAACACTGTCAGAACCCTCTGGGCAGAGGCTTTTCCACCTGCAGTCCTGAGATCAATGCTGTCTCAGGGACTAAACCAGGGATCTGAGCAAGAGACCCCTGGGGGCAGCCCTGAGCAGCCTCCTGCGTGAGAGGCCTGAGCGCGGCTGGGTAGACACAAAGCATGGTCAAACACTTAGGCTCACTGGACACAGTAGTGGCTTCTGCCACATTGTGGGTTGCAAGCTTCTGCTATGGAGCTGCCAACTTGGCCAGCCAAGCCAGCTGACTCATCCCAGAAGTTCGTGCTTTCTTCTGTCCCCACTGGCTAGGCTGACCACAGCATAGAAGGAGGCCTCGGCTCAGTAAGAGTTCAGTCAAGGGGGTGGAGCTGAAGTGTTCAGGGGGCCTGGAGCCCCAGGAAGCCAGTGCAGGCTTTCCAGAGTAGGCAATCTGGGCCAGCCTCAGAAAGGCCCCATGTCCTCACCCGGCAGGCCTACAGTTGAGCCTGGCTATGCCCGTGGCCTGCACTTGCCCCCCCAGGCTTAAAATCCAGCACATCTGGCTGAGCAGAGGACGCTGAGGTCTCTATCATCTGCTCAGGCTCAGGAAAGCTGGCCGAGTCCTCAGCAGACAGCATCCAAACAGCTGTTCCAGCTCCGGCCAGAGAGCCAAGAACCTGGGAAGCTGGCAATTGGAGGAATTCTTCTCCCTCCACAGCACCATAGATCACCACCCTCCATCTGCACAGATGCATCAAATGCTGGACCACACTCTCCTGAAGGGAACTCAGACAGAGACAGCATGGAGTCCAGCAGGCAGCCTCTCAAAGGTGGCCTGCAGACAGGCCCAGGGTGGGAGAGGCATGGGATGGGAGCTTGTGGGGAGGGGACCACACACTCATCTAAAGCCGTCCCATCCCCAGCAAGCACTTGGTGAGACAGGCTCCTCCTCCCTCTATCCCAGAGGGATGCAAGGCCGCCCCTAAGTCCAGGCTGGGGGTCTACAGGCCAAAGGAAGGACAAGAGGAAGAAATGGAAGGTTCTCCAAAGTTTCCTCCAACCCTCTGGCCCTAGCACAGGCCCCGCCTTCAGAGAGCTGAATGTGCCAGATGAAGAAGTCCAGCAACCCACGCAGCGCTTGCAAACACTGGCCTGGGCCATGTGCTCAGCCACCTGGACAGAGGGGAGCCTGAGCCCTGGGTGGCTTGTCCGGTTGTCCAGCTGGACTCTGGCCACTGCCAGAGACTCCTTCCCGTTGTCCCTGGTGGCTTGCAACACACCCCAGGGGAAGACAACAGAGCCCAAACAGGCAAGGGGCAGGACCAGGGAGGTACCAGCTCTGTGGACCTTATAGTCATAGCCTTTCTGAGCCTTGGTTTCCCTTTCATGCTACCATCTCCTTCAAAGGGCAGCTGAAGCTTGGGACAATGGGACACGCCTGTAATCTCAGCATGCTGGGAGGCTGAGGCAGGACCATTGCTTGTTCAAGCCTAGTCTAAGCAATTTAGCAACATAGCAAGACCCTGTCTCAGAATAAAAAATTTTTAAAAGGGCCGGGGATGTAGCTCATTGTGAAGGTCCTGGGTTTATTTCCCAGTATCACAAAATGAAAAATAAAAATAAAAATATAAAGGGCAATTGGGCCATGGGTATCTGCTGACAGTATATTTCATCTAATCTATAGCAACTTGATGAGGCCAACACCTTAGTATTCCCATTTTGCAGTGTGACTCAGAGGGACAGTGCCAAATTCCCCAAGGCCGTGGAGCTCAATTCCCTAGGAGTCTAAGACTCGGGGTCCCAGCTCCAAGATTGGTGGGTTTCCCAAGCCACATGAACCAGGCACAGACACCTGCCCTGCTCAGCCTGAGATACAAGGGGAAATAGCTGAGTGCAGGAGCCAGGGCCCCCATGAGACTGGGCAATAAGTTCCAGCATGGTCTGTGTGTCCATCAGCTGGGCAGGGGACAGGGCAGGATGGAGCTGGTACAGGAAGACTCTGGGGCCAGGCACTGCCATCAGCTTCCCATCTCTCTGCTCGGGGTAGGAAGAGAACAACTCCCCCAGGTACAGGACAGACTTTCACAGTAGAGATGGCTGAGATGGTCTAAGGAAGTATGGCACTGTCTCTGGTTCAAAGCCATTAGGCATAGTGAGCCCAGAACTGTGGGAGGCTGATGCAGGAGGATCACAAGTTTGAGCCCAGCCTGGGCAATTTAGTGGCTTAGACCTGTCTCTAAACAAAGCTTAGTGCAAAGGCCCTAGGTTCAATCTCCACTACTGAAAAAAAAGAGGCCAGGTTCTGTTGAGTTCCATGTGTGCCCTCTGGACCTGTGTCCCCTCCCCAGTTCCAGCCACCAATTTCTGCATTTGAGAAAGGAGGCCCAGGTCTGAGCAGCCAGTAGAAGCCTCTGCTCCAGCTTCAACATCTGAAAAGCGGCCCTGCAACTTCTCTGGCTGAGTTCTTCACAAACACCGCTCGTCCCCAGGGAGAGATGGCAGCCACCCGGTCCCTCCTTTCCTCACTCTATTTATCAGTCCACACCCGCAGAACTACACACATGAAAATATTTATGCAGCCTGACTAACTTCTGGGTTCCCTGGCTCCTGTGAGCAGACATGTTGATGTGTCTCTCACACCACACTTTGTCTTCCTCACTTTGCTCTGGATGCCAGAGCTCCAGGCACAGCACAGGCATGGGGCAGGCGAGGCCGGAGAGCCCTCTCAGCACCCTGCTGAGCTGTTCGGTGCTGCATCGGGGTAGTTGGTGAGGGAGCCACAGGCCCGTCCCAGGGGATTCTATTATCTCTGCTCCAGACCCAGTTACTGGCAGGGGCCAAGTTTGCTGGACAAAGTCAACCCTCCAGTGACAAGGAAAGCCAAGCAAATCAGAACTGACAGCTCTGTGCTCTTTAGAAATAATCATCTTTCAGGCTTGCATCCGTCTGCACATCCTAGCTTTACAGGCTCCATAGAAAGTGAAACCCCTAGGTACTTAACGAAGCAAGACATTGTGGTGCTGTCGCCAGCCTGCCTCCCCTCCCAACCCCCATCTCCAACCTGTCCCCCTCATGAAGACAAACTTCTAATGTCCATACACACATGTTCCAAGCGACATCTGGACTCCTCACCCCACACACCAGATGCCCCTGGCCCTTCCCTCCGCTCAGTCTCCTCAGCACGGCCCCCAGCCTGGGTGTCACAGAAGTAGCCTGTGCTGCCTCCACTGCCCCCAGGCCCTTACCCTCCCTGGCTTACATCCAAACTTTCCTGTGTCAGTGAACCTGGCATTCCTGGGGCCCCGAAGACGCCCTCCCACTCCCACAGGGCCTGGCACTACCACGGGCACCACCACTGCCTGTGGCTCTGCCCCCCAGAGGCCCGTGGGCTCCTTGAGACTGGGAGCCAGCCTCAGTTCATCTCCAAGGGTGTGAGCCCAGAGATCACTGAGGGTCTGTACATGTGCTGTCTGTTCACAAGGCCAAGTGGCCCTGCAGTTCCCTTTGTCCTCTGAAGCCCTAAAGTACCGGGGAGGGGCACAGAGCCCTCCTCTGAGGGGCCAGCAGTGCTGCCACACTAGGACAGCCCTCTCTCCATGGAGGGTCACATATTCATCCACACCGCTCCTCCCCAGATCCGGGCCTGGCTCAAATCCTCCCGCTCTCAGCCCTTGTTAATTGCAGAAGGGGACTGGCCTCACAGGACACCGCTTCCCTTGATCGGTGACTGCAAAGCAACAGTCTTTCCTTTGTGGTGAGTTCCTGGGACCCTTGCCACCTTACCGACTTCTATCTTTTGCCATAAGAAGCGTCTCTGGGGCACAAGTATCTGCTTCCAGCAAGGTGCAGGCGGAGGGAAGATGGGAGGAGGCAAGCACCAGGAGGGAAAGCCAAAGGATGTCAAGGAAGAAAGGAAGAGGAGCAGGCTAAGGAAGGGGCAGGGGGTGGGGAAGGAGCGGGCTGCAGGCCAGGGGATATCTGGAGCCCATGCCCCTGCCACTCTAGCCTAAACAACAGCCTAAACAAGGGCACCCTGGAGCCTGTCTGTAGGACCCAGGACCAGAAGATAAACAAAGCTGTGCTCTTGTCAAGAGGCTGGATCCAGGCAGGGCAGAGGCCAGAAAAAGACAGACACCAGCACGAGGTCTCTAAATGCCACCAGAGAGACCTGCAGCCCCTGTCTACCCAACCCAGTGAGGCCAGAGGAGCTAGGGGGACTGGAGGATGCTAGACAGGCCACTGTTTCCATACTTTCCCTGCAACATGGTTGTCCCAGGACTCCAGCTGGGCCACCATGCCATTCCCCTTCCCTAAATGATTACGAAGTGCTAAGGAGAAAGACCTCCAGCAGGCCATTCTGCTGCTGCCCAATGCCCCCCGAGGACTGACCCTGCCTCCTTTCCTCCCTCGCCTCTCCCCTCGACCCCAAGACCCAAGCATGAGCTGGCAGGGAGTCAGCGGGGCAGAGCCTCCCGGAACACACGCGCACGCCAGCCCTGCAGCGGTGGCATGGTGGGGAGGTGTTCCAGCAGGCTTATTTATAGCCAAGCCCCCGTCCACACGCTCCTCAGCGCTGCCTGCCTGCCTGCCACTGGGGCTTTTCAATCCATGTCTATATTTATTGCTTGAAGCTGTTGGGATAATGGCAGGGCCAGAAATAGCCTTGAAGACATTCACGTGAAGCTGACAAGCAGGTCCCCAGCTCCCAGGCTGACCTAGCCCCGACATCTGCCGCTTAGCAGTGGGGAATGGGAAACAGCTGGACAGGGCCAGGGAGGTGGCTCCAGCCAGATGGGAACAACAATAATCCCTCTTTCCCCGTTGGCCTCAGCCCTCTGTAGTGAGGCAGGGGACACGTCCAAAATAATACAACACAGCTACCAGGCTGAGGGGAGACCAAAGGTGACATGGTTTCCTGACATCAGTGTGCTAATCAGAGCAGACCGTCCAGCTCCGGGAAGGAGAATCAGGGGCAGCAGGCAGAGACTCTAGGAAAGCAGGTCATCTGTGACATTGGGCTTTCAGGGGGCCACATGAGAGGCCTTGCCCCTCATACCTGGACTTGCCACGGGCCTATTTCCTATTTCCCATCCCTTAGGGAGAAAGATGGAGTGGCAACCCAGCTGCCAGGGAAGAAGCTGGGGGTGCTGGGATATTGGGAACCTCCACACCTCCACTCCTTCAGTGTCCACTTGCAATGTCCAGCTGACGGTCACACTGAGGACCTCGAACAGGGAAGGAGCAGCTGAAGAACTCCACCTGTAGACTCAGGACAAACCGTGTTCAAACCATAGCTCAACTCCCAACAGCGAGGTGAAGAAGGCGCTCAATATCCTTTCTCGTGTGCAAAATTGAGGCCGGGACCGGATGGAATCCTACACAGGGAGCTCCCAGGAGAGCACCTGTGCTCTGAGGTCCCCCCACAAATGTGGTTCTTCCCATCCTGGGTGGGGGTGGGAAGTGCTGGTCCATGGGCTTGGGGAGGTGCTTCAGGGCAACTGGCCTCTGGGTTCTGCAGAGGCCCGGAACAGGGCTGGGCTCACAGTGAGGAGGGAGCAGTACAGTAAGTGGGACAGCACCAGGGACAACAGATCCAGGAAGGCTGGGCAGAGGATGTCGGGACACCCCATGGAGGGCAAGCAAATGGAGAAGGAGGGGCTCCTCCCTGCTGCGAGTAAGTACACAGATGCCACAGAATTCATAACGGTAATAAGTGGGTCCCCTAAATCCCATGGATTCAACATCTCTGCTCCTGAAATCCAAGCTTGCTGCACAGCCCTGTCCCCAGCTTCTGTCCCTCGCCCTCTGACTCTGCACTTAAGCACTCTGGGACTTATTTTTTTTTTGGTACTGGGGATCAAACTCAGGACCCTGTGCTTGGGAGGCAGGCAGTGGCACCACTGAGCTAAATCTCCGGCCCCTGGAACTTTTTGATACTCCCCAAACACACCAAGCATGCTGAATACTAAAGGCCTTGGTTTGTGCTGTTCCCCGTCTTTTCCTTCTCTCCTGGTAAATGTTTCTGCATCCTTCAAAGCCCAGTTGATGCACTCTGTCTTCTAAGAAATCTTCCCCATCAGGCAGTCAGCTGCTGCCCTCTCGATACTCCGGCTGCATTCCGGGCCTCCCTCTAGTCACACACTGACAGAGCCGATCTGCACCTGTCCCCTCGTCAGAGGGCATGTTCTCCTTCACTGGACACCACTGCCTGGCACAGTAAACATCTGCCAGATGAGCCGTGAACTAACTCCATCCTGCATGCTCATCCAGAGCTATCATTTTTAAAAACAAAATGGTGAAGATAGAGCCGCATTCCAGGTCTCCCTTGGATGGTGAGGGTGAAAGGCAGAGTGGGGTGCTCTCTAGATCTGCCTCCCTGTATCCCTTGGAGGACACCCAGTGCTCCCAGGCTGGGAGGCCTCTGCTCCCTGGGCCTGGCAAAGCCCAGAGGTCCTGGACCACACTACAGCACTGGGACTTCTGGACAGACTTTCGTATAGATGGGCCTGTGTTGGGTGGGGTCCTGGCCAGGACGTCAGCTAATTCAAGGGGACACTCATGGGGAGGGAGCCTGGGCACAGTAGGCCAGTGCACACTGCTGTAGGCTGGGCTTTGCCCCCGTAGTGCCAGTACTGTGACTTCTGAATGACCCAACTACTGATGTGCATGGATACCTGGTGTTCAGTGCTTGCGTGTGCCTGGTTTGGATGCCTGCCTTTCCAGAGCTATTCCAGGTCCACCTCCAGCCTCTCATGTTCCTGAGTCACTGCCACTCCAGGCAGCACCCCAGGTGGGAGAGATCCACAGGTGTGCGGGGCTCCATCAGCCAGAGGCCTCTCCCTGGGGCAATGAGGAGCAGGAAGCAGTACTGAAGGCAGCACCCAACAGGCAGCCTCTGCTGAAAACATTACTCATGGGTGCACCTGGTACCCACGGCTGGGGACAATCAAAGCAGCTGAGACCTTGCCTGGCCCAGACTACAGTTCATTCAATCCCCTGATGATGTGCAGTAAGTCCTGACATGATCCCCATTTCACAGATGGAAGCCCAAGGCACAGAGAGGCAAGGGGACCAGACCAAGCTATCCTCAGCACCCTGGCTCTAGACTCTGCATCAACCATTACACTACACAAAGGAATATTTCTTTGTTGAGCACCTACTAAATGTCCCACACCACACCAAGGCTCTGTCCAGGCACCCTCATCTGCTGTCTTCCCTTTGGTCACTGTCTTTTCAAATTGAGGCCACACTTGGAAGATCCCTTAATGTTTCAGAGAAATACAGTTCCTCAGAAGTGTCCCTGAGTAGCACATGGGATGGGCTCACCCTGGGCCAGTCTGAGATGCAAGAGAAGGTCCCCAGCTGAGACACCACTGTGCACCCCTACCCAGCTCATTCTCACTAATGCACCCTGTTTCCATGAAGCTATCCACAGTAAAAGATCAGGGAGTGAATGCGACACATGTCCCAAGGCCTTCTCCCCTCTAAATGGAAACTGGAGAGAGGCGCTGGGAAGGGGCCGAGGGGAAGGGGGAGGAGGGGTGATCTCCAGGGAAAGTGGAGGGTTGATTCTCCTTCCTGAGCCCCTCAAAACACAGCCCTGCTTCCTCTTGACTTCCACATGTAGTAGAGCTCAGGCTCACAGAGGGTGATAAACATCTAGTAGTTTAGTGAGCGCCCCAGTAAGGCCACTCCCCCGTCGGAGACCCTGCTGCTCCAAGGGGAAAGCCAGCAAATGCCCTTGTCTTAGGGAAATGGGAGTCATGAGGAGAGAGGTGAGTCCTAAAACCCAGCACAGTGTGGAGCTCAACTTGGGCACAGCCCCTAACCTCAGGTGTCCCAGAACACAGGTCTACACCTGAGAATCACTGCAGGAAGCTGGGAACCCCAGGGCAGCGCTTGTTAGAAGGCTGCAGCCCAGAGGAGGCGGCGGCTAAGTGGGGGGCTGGAGCACTTGGGGACGAATGTCGTGGCTAAGGGATGAGTGCTCAGAGGTGAAGATGCTGCCTGAGCTCCTTTAGGGCAAGGAGCTTGTCAGTAGTTTCTTTCTGTTCCTTCACCACACACACAGGAAGCCGCTTGCTCCATCTCCAGCACCTCGGCCTTAGCCACGTGCCATGATCACCTGTGATCACCAGGGCACCCATCACACCAAAAGGCAGTTGCAGAGGTGGCCAGTGAATCAGTTAGTGGCAGGAATTTCCAGGCTGTCATTCCTCAACAGTACATTTAGTGTGATGGGGACAGATTGAGTTAAATGGCCGAAAGAAAAATCAAACTGGATTTTTGTTCCCCCTTTGGCCTACAGATTCAACTTTTCTCAAGAGAACAAAAGCAAAATCTTTCTCCACCTTCCCCAGAAAGCCATGGTGCCGAGGAGTCTAAAGATGACACTCAGATCTTTCCCAGCCAAGCTGGGAACTGCGCAGGCCTCCTCTTGTATTCTGGTGGTCCTGGGACACCATAAAACCTATCGTTAGAGTAGCCTTGCAAGCGAAAAATAGAGACCAGCCCACATTCTCCTTCCAAAGAATCATACAAGAAGTTACACTGGTGAAATGCAAGGGGGCCTCTCAGCAAGAAGGATGGACCATTACTGGGGAGGCTGAGTCAGGAGGGTCACATGTTCAGGGCCAGCCTAGGTAACTTAGCAAAATCTTGTCTCAAAAACAACAACAGGGCCAGGGATTTAGCTCAGACGCATTGTGCATGCCTTGCAAGCACAAGGTCGAGTTCGATCCCTGGTACCAAAAAAACAAAACAAAAACAGAAAAACAACAAAGGGCAGGGGATTTAACTCAGTGGTTCCATTGCCTGCCTCGCAAGTGCAAGGTCCCAAGTTCAATCCCTGGCACCAAAACAACAACAACAACAACAACAAAAACAACAAAAAGTTGGGTGGGGATGTAGCTCAGTGGTAGAGCATTTGCCTAGCATGTGCATGGCTCAGTACTGTAAAATAAATAAATTGCTGCCACCCTTCTGGGGCCCCCTTGTTACAAGAGACTAAGTAGTGGATTTAAAGGATCACCTTGGTAGGCATGGGCTCTGGCTTATGCTCACTCTGGTATTTGGTGGGGGTGCACACTGTGCCTGACCTTAGATGGGTGATCACGACCTTGACCAGTTCCCCTCTGGATGTGCCTCAAACCGGGGCTTTATGTGCCCCCGAAACACACACACATCTTGGCTGACTGTATGTCTTCCCCTCACCCCAATTTCTTGAATAGCCAGAACAGCCCTGGGCTCAGGGTCTTTGCATAGACTGGACCCTCTACTCACATGTTCCCCACAAGGACTTCCGGGCTCCCTCCCTCACCGCTTTCAGGCCTTTGCGTAGAGGCCCTGTCTTGGGAGGCCTCCTCTTCCCTGCTTGTTTAGCTGATCATCACTGGACATCCTTCTGGATTTTACTACCTATTTGTTTATTATTCGGTTGCCCCCACTAGAATACAGAGCCCAAGAGGGCCAGGATTTTGTAACACTTGATCACAGGCTTTGACGCTCTAGGGTTGCTCATGGTGCTGAAACGAACACTCCAGAGCTGTAGAATTCTCCAGCTTGGCTGTGTCCTCTTAACAGTATCTCTGAGGATTTCCAGCTCTGGACCCTGTCTCCAGGAATGAAAGTGATTGTTTGAGATGGGTTTCACATCGTAGGAAGTGTGTGAAGAAAAAAGCAAGGAAGCAACACAGGGAATACACACAGGGAAGCCCCTGCTGACTGCCCAGAGACTGTGAGGTGTGAAGAGCGGGTTCCTAAGTGGAGGCTGGAGGGTGCCTCCTAGCCCAGGAAGCTGGGGCCATAGATACAGACTGGGGGGAAGCACAGGAAAGAAAGGAAACACAGGGCTCTTCACCAGAGCCAAGCAAGGCAGAGATGGAGTGGGGAAGCAAAGTGGTGGGAAAGGGCTTCCTGCATGGGGACCTGCAGCTGAGCACCAGAGAGGTCCCTGTCCCCAAGCTAGGGCAGCTGTGCCAGCCTCACAGCTCACCAAGCACTCCTATGCCCATCTCTCCAAACACATGGCTCACTTGGGTACCCTTCAACAGGTGACCCCCAGCAGCAGCCAGAAACACAAGCCAAGGAAATGTAGCTCTGGCACCTGGTTGAAAATAAAGAACATTCTAGATGAGCTCCTCCTAAGCAAACAGCAAAGGAAGATCTGGGGAGTGGGATAAGGAGGTAGACTGAAAAGGGGTTCACTGCAATCTCCTGCAGCCCGAGCCATGCTGAGTGTGGATCAAAGAAGGGCATCCAACCACGACACGAAGACAGAAGTCAGCAGAGGTGCAAGATGACAGAGCTGGCCCGGCTTCAGGCCCGCTCCCAACTTTCACCAGCACAGGGGACCGCAAAGAGCTCAGGACATGCTCACAGACCTCAGGGACTTCAGGCAGCATCTGTGCTCTATGGCATGATGCCAGGGAGCCCACTTCTGCCCTTGGTCCCCTGCTAGGGGCCAACAGCAGAGTTCTAACATGATTCTTATGACAGTCTAACTCTAAGGCTCCCATGTGGGGCAGAGACTGCCTGGGAAGAGGGATGGGAGGCTTGGCTGGAACAAGTGAAGCAGCACCTGGGTTCGAGTTCTCCCCAGGGTTGTGGAAGGCCTGGAGGCTGGCATGAGGCGGTGCACAGCTCTACCATGTCCCTTGCTGTTGTGTTTGGAGCTCCTCCTCCTCAGGAGACCTTGCCAGAGGCTCATCATCTTAGAGACAATGGCAAGAAGTGCTCCGGAAGGAAACCACGGCCTGAGACCCTCCCTGCTTGCCCTGCCCCAAGGACACTGAGATGGCAACTGTCTTCAACCTTGAGAGGGCACTGAGGGCCAGTGGTCTCCCCAGTGAGACCCCTCTCTCTGAAGGATCCCCTGTCCCTGGGTCCAGCAGATGCAGAAAGCAGCCAGGCTGTGTTGAGCACAGCCCCAGCTGCCCCCCACCCCTACCCCACCTTCAGGAAGGAAGGCTCTGTGTGCCTCTGGAGCGGGACTGTCTCTAAAAATAAACTCGGCCCCTTGGGTGCTTTCCTGACTCAGCCCCTGTGGAGGAGAGGACAGGGGAGGAACTCAAGTCCTCAGCCACCCTGGAGAGCTGCCTCTCTCCACCCAGCCACTCTCCCTTCTGCCCATCCCAGCTACAAACTCCCAGGGATGCTCTGAGGCCTGCAGGGCGTGATCCTGCCCACTCACTGTGTCCAGGGTCTGGGCAGGGTTAGGGGACAAGCAGGTACTGTGGGAGGACCTCAGGTAGGTGGATGGAGCTCTCTAGTCCTAGATCTGGGGGACCTAATGGGGGTACACAGAGGCAGGTCTCCCCATCAGAGGGTCCCCAAGCTAAGGCAGACACAGATCCCCCAATATTTCAGGCCATAGGGTACCATGAACTCCATCAAAGGTACAGCAGTATGCTGTGCCAGCCCATAGGAGGAAGAGCAGGCTGAGGTGGGCTAGGGGCTTTCAAGGAGCTTTTGAGAAAAGCTGGTGTTTGAAGTCGGCTTGGAAGGGGGATGGGAGCCTGAAGCGTGGGCCAGAATAGGAGCTTCAGTGAGGGAACTGCACAAGCAAAGCTCGGGCGCACCAGGGCACCAACTCCCCACCGTCGGGGACTTCTGTCTGTATTGCTCACAGCTGTAGGCCTGGTCCCTGGAACAGTCCCGGGTGCAGACTAAATATCCATAAATAGAGAGAATTCCCTGAGGACATTTTGGGTCCCAGCAAGGACCTTCACATGAAGTGGGCTGCAAGGGTATCATCTCTGCAAACCCACTGATCTCTGGAATGCAGCTGCTGAGCAGGAAAAGGACCTTCTTCCTGTAAGAAAGGAAACAGGAAGCCAAGTCTCACAGGGCACTGAGAGGCAATGTTAGCACTCAGGCTGCCAGTGCAGGATAGAGATGCTCACCCCAGGCCCCTTCGTGGAGTTGGGGTGAGGTCTCTGCCAGCACAGGCACAACCATGGGGCTCTGACCCCAGAGAACACGAGTGACTAGCAGAGAAGCCTCCAGTTGGGCTGAGGGTTACTATGCTACCCGCCCCACACCCACTCTTGGCAGCAGAGACACCTTGGGAAGTGAATTAAAACAAAACAAAAAACAACATAGCACTCTCTCCTTAGCACCTGGAGGCCTCTTCACGGCAAGTGAGGAGAATGAGCAATTAGAGAAGAAACAACCCACGGTGCCAAACTAGAAACACAGAAGCAAGGGGGCATGCTCACTGAGCCCCATGCAGGCCAAGAGGCCCCAAGTGCTGGGCCCTGTGGACAGGGGGCACAGAGAGCAAACCAGGGTGGGAATTTGGTGAACAGGCCTTGTGCTTCTAGCCTTGGGGTCCAATCCCGATCCCACTGCTGACCAGCTGTGTGACCGGCAGCCTGACATCTTCCGTCTCCGAGGCTTGGCTTTGGCTGCCTTGTGAAAAATAGGACCCTAATCATCATGGTGCAGGGCGACTGTGGGACTCTGCAGGGCTGGTGCATTGAAAGGCCACAGCTCTTGCAGCACAGAGGCTAGGGACACAAAACTGCCTTCCTCTTCCAGCTTCCTCACCTTTCTTAGATGGAATATCCAGCCTCCACACCCCCACAATTCACAGGAGCTAAAGAGCACCCAGACCAGGGAGCATGAGAGTTCCAGAAAGGAAAAGGAAAATCACTTTGCCTCTTATTCTACAACCAAAGGTCTTGGCATGAGGAAAAGGACAGGGTGAGACCCAGGAATGTGAAATGGAATGGACAAGAAGCTGGGAGGTACAGAGCTCTGTTCTCAACTGAGGCGGGTGGTGGCAGGGTGCAAAGCACTGGGCCATTTGATATCTAGTCCTGACGCTATGGTCAATGCACTGGCCTCAGTTTCTCATTGTGGGAGGAAGCATGCCCAGAAGGATGGTGCCTGTGAAAATGCACACAAGCATTTTTCTGGGCTACTGACCGTGGCCTGTGGGCGAGGGAGCAGCCCAGCCTCTGCCCATCACCAAGGCCAGAGGGTAGCTGGAGGCCAAGCTTCCCAGCCTGAAAGGAGCTAGCATCTTGGAGGCAAAACTCCTCCCTGCCCTGTCCTGTGTCCTGGGGGTAGGGGTCCCAGGCTGATCCTCGAGTGCAAACAGCAAAGAGCCACCCTGGGTACACTATAAGTGGGAAAATAGCAGCCACTAAGGCCTCAAGGACTGGCTTGAGGGGTTGTATCGAGTTGGCATCTGAAGCTGCCAGAGGCAGAACATCAATCCTTCCTGATCAACTGACGATAAGTCAATACTGCAAGGAGCAAAATCAATAAACACAATCTACCCAACATTAATCAGCTAATCAGATTTTTACAAGAAGAAGGAAACAGGAAAAGAAGCCTCTGTACCCTCAAACTTCAAAGACCAGGGCACTTGTAAGAGCTATACAGTTTTCTTTTTTCTTTTTGGTACCAGGGATCAAACTTGGGACCTTGTGCCTGCAAGGCAGGCAGCGGAACCACTGAGCTAAATCCCGAGCCCAAAATGATGAACAGATATAACCCTCAATTTCTTTGAGACTTATTTTTTGTTGTTGTTGTTGTTTTTTGGTACTGGGGATCGAACTTGGGTCCTTGCGCTTGCACAGCAGGCAGCTAAACCATTGCGCTAAATCCCCTTGTCCCCAGTTTTCTTAAATGTATACCTATAACTGCAGCAGTTCACCTATTTCAAAAATTTGGAATTCTGTTCAGTTTTATCTTTAAGACCACCTCAAATTTAAAGGCTACCTTATTGTACATTTAAAGTGTATTATAACAGTGTGGTAGTTAATAAAACACTATTTATTTTCATTAAAAAAAAAAAAGACCAGGGCAGCACTCAGGGCCCCAGCACCGAAAGGCCAAAGTCACTGCATCTGTGGTCAGGCCTTACCTTTGGTCTGAGCAGTTCCGTCAGTGTCCCTGGCACAGGAAGAGAGATGGATCAGTAGGCCCACAGAAGGCTGTTGGGGACTAGGACACACGTGCGAGCATCCTGCAGGGAGAAGCCGACAGGAGAGATGATGAGAGCCCCGAACTCCCTCTTTCCATGCCAGTTGATGGGGAAGCTGGCAAAGCCAGGCCTCACCCTGAACAACAGAGACCAACAGTCCCAGTAGGACAAGAGAGTTCAATGGGAGAGTCTAAACTAGGGGTTTCCAGTTTACTGAGGGGCCCAGTTCAGGGTGCATTCAGGAGCATGTGCCTAACTCAGAACTGGTGAATGATGATGCACTAAGCCCCATCTATGCTTAGGAAAACTGCAAGAGGCCGGAACTAACCCCCTGAACACACAGTTGGAATAGGAGGATTTTGGACTGCGGGGCTGGGTGGGGCTGGAACACTGGACAAAGCAGCGGGGAGAGTACTGGGTGGAAGATGCAGATGACTGCCAGCGGTCCCAACAAGCTCTGCAGCTGGCCACTGCGGACCCAGATGTCCACCACTGCCAAAGGCCCTGAGGCCAGAGTTGAGTACATGAAACACAATGAAAAAGATGGAGAAATGGATATCCAGGGAGTCCTGGTTCCAACAGTCTCACTGATAACACAATATTCACAAGCACTGTGAAGCTTCCCAGCCCATGGATCCCTCAGGGTCCTGAGACACCTGGCCCACTTTGCAGCTCAGCACAAGTTCTCGCTCCTCTGACACACTGATGACCTCTCATCCCCAACCTATGCCCAGCAGCCAGGTAGCAGCCCAGCAGCTCCTTGAAGGCTGTGGCCACCGGGGCTGTTCCTGGGACTGATACCCAAGTCCAGGCAGCCCTGCCACTGAGGCCCAGGCACCAGGGCTCCAAGATACCAATCTGTGCCTGCAAGAGCTGAGCAGTCTGGACAGAGGTAAAAGCAACATCCAAGACAAATTTCATGGACGAGCAAGGTGACAAAGTGACCAACTGTCAGAGAGCAGCACAGACAGCAAGAGCCAGAGAAGGGAGAGAAGGGAATATCGGAGGTGCAAAGAGAACCAGCAATGCAGAGCAGTGGGAGGTGTGGCTGCAGGGAACGGTGGTTCTTCATAGGCCACCCCCGCCTCCACTGCCTCCCACACTCCCAGGGAGGCTGCAGCGAGAGCAGTGGCACACCACTTTTGGAGGCAGCCCTCAGGGACATTGGCCATCCTGCCTCTGGGCAGCTGCATGTACACACCAACATACACGTGTGACTCCCGAAGAGACAAATGTCCCTGGTTTCCCACTGCCAGCCCAGGGCCCACAAGCCTTTCTCCTCTACAAGCCACCAAATGCCACGGCTCGCCAAGCCTCTGTGCGACCCTCTCCATCTTGTTTCTTAGCTTTCACTGCCACATCTCCTAATAACTCTAAGGTCCCTGTTTTCAAGGCAAGGAAGCCTATGGAGAGGCTGAGGGTTTGCCATGGTAACATCCCACTCCTTGGCCATCTGGATTTAGCAGACAAGTGCCCTCCACTCCACATGATGCCTCTCTGTGGGTGAGGAGGTCAACGTGACTTGCCCAGCACAATTAGATCCACAGCACAGAGGAGGAAAAGAGGGGCGTTATCTCAAGTCCAGTGAGTGAATGGAGGGCCAGGTAAGGAGTAAACACAGCAGGGAGCCACTTCTGAACGGACCTCATGAGAAACGGACCCAAACATCATTGGAATGAACTGCAAATACGCTGCCAGTTAAGACAGGTTTTCTCCCGTGGCCCCTCATGTAAATGGTGGAATGCAAACCAGTCCACTCCTTGAAGGGGAAATGAGAAGTAACATTGAAACACGATCCTTGGTGAGATCTGCTGCATGCATGTTCTACATATGTGTAGTCATGGTCCTATGGGCAGGAGTCTAAAACAGAATAATCTGATCTTGCTGGTCCCAGAAACAAAAAGCAAAGCTGTCACTGCTTTACATTTTAAATGTAAATCTTCAGTGTGCCTTTTGGATGATGTGGAGTTGAATGGGAGAGAAAAATGTAAAACAAAACAAGAACAGCCTTAGACACAAGAAAGCAGAAGTCAGAATTGCTTTCCTGAAAAATTTTCAGATCCCAGATGCTGTTTGAGTCGGTGCAAGTGAATTAGTAAGTGAATCTGTTTCTCTATATGATTTCTATTAATAGAATATCAGTCTCCCCTCATCCCCACTAAATAAATGTCAAACAAACACTTAAAGAATATCAGTTTGACGGGACGCCAACCTGCGAGCTTACCCAGATGCCCACATGTCTCAAGCTGGCCCTGGCTGGAAGCGCAAGTTCCAAACAAGTGGGTAGGGAGACTGAGGTGCAATACTGCCATCCCTGTCCTCTGGCAACATGGAGACTGAGGCAGGTGGCCGGAGAGTGGGCGGAGGGGCTATGCACATGGCATGGGTCCAAAGCACGAAGCCCAGGGTTCTGGCAGCAGGCCAGGGCCTTGGATTCCACAGGGAGTCAGGATTTCTGAATTGTTTTGTTTTGTTTTTGTTTGTTGAGACAGGGTCTTGCTACATAGCTCACACTGGCCTTGAACTCACTTTGTAGCCAAGGCTGGCCTCAAACTCTTAGTCCTCCTGTCTCAGCCTCCCAAGTGCTGGGATTACAGGCATGTGCCACCATGCCTAGCCTCTGATTTTTAAAAATTGAGATAAAACTTACATGATAAAGTTTACCCTTTTAAAGTGCACAGTTCAGCAGTTATTAGCCTACTTGTAAAGTTGTGCAACCACTGTCACTAAGTCTGGATGTTTTCACCCTCCCTAAATGAAACTGCAGCCACAAGCAGTTACCTCCCATTCCCTACTCCCACCCCTGGCAACCAGCAATCTGCTTTTTGTCTCTATGGATCTGTCTATTCTGAGTAACTCATATCAAAGAAATCATATACTGTGTGGCCTTTCGTGTCTTTCACTTAACATGTTTACAGAGTTCATCTATGCTGCAGCCTGTAGCAATACCCCACTCCTTTTTTTCGGTACTGGAGATCGAACTCAGGACCTTGTGCTTGTGAGGCAGGTGATGGAACCACTGTGCTAAATCCCCGGGAACCACTGTGCTAAATCCCCGGCCCCCACTCCTTTTTTCATTAGTACGTTTTAGATATACATAATGATAACATTCATCATAGGGAATTTGAACCTGTATGTGATATATCCTGCTTCTTTTGTTCCCATTCCCCTCCCCTCCCTTCAACCCCTCTTCCCCTCCTTATTTACAAAAGCTTTGTTTCCATCTTTTTCCTTCTATTCTCTATTTTTTCCTTGTCCCTTCCTTTTCCCCTCTCCCTTCCCTTGTTCCGCTTCTCATTTGAACATTTTCTTCCCATTTCCCAGTATCTATTATACATTTTGGTCCTTATTTACACTTTTGGTTCCTCACACTGAAGAAACAATGCAGCATTTAAGCATGTGTATCCGATTTATTTCACTTAAGAGTGTGGTCTCAAGGTGCAGCCATTTAGCTAGAAATGTCTCAAGCTTATTACTTTTCTCATTGCTGAGACAAACATACCCACTACCCAAAGTTAAAAGGGGAAAAGGCTTATTTAGCTCAGTTTGTAGAAGTTTCAGTCCATAATCGGCTGGCTCCAAGGAAGGGAGCCACATTGCCGAGGGGCAACAGTTCATGGTCATGGAAGACAGCAAAAGCAACAAGGGACCTTAAAAAGCCCTAAGACCACATGGGGCTTTGGGGGGACATCTAAACACAAGCCATAACATTTATCCTTCTTTATGGCAGAGTAGTACTCCATTGTATAAAAAAATCTTTATCCATTGATTGGTTGATGGGCATTTGGGTTGTTTCCAAGATTTAGTTATTACAAATTGTGCCACTATAAACATGTGTGTGCGTATATCACTATGGTATGATGTCTTTTTTTTTTTTAATTTAGGTATGATGTCTTTAATTCTTTTGGGAAGATACCAAGAAGAGAAATAGCTGGGTCAAATGAAACCTCTAGTTTTAGTTGTTTGAGGAATCTCCACACTGATATCCACAGTGGTTGCACGTCTCCACTCCCACCAAGAGTGGAGAAGGGTTCCTTTTTTCCCACAGCACCTCCAGTGTTTGTTATTGGTTGATTTCTTGTAATAGTCATTCTTTCTGGAGTGAGATGGACTCTCACTGTTTTAATTTGCATCTCTCAAATGATCAGTGATACTGAACACTTTTTCATAGATTTATTTGCTGTTTCAACTTCTTCATCGGAGAATTGTCTATTCATTCCAGATCCCTGTTTTGGCATTGGGTCTTTATCTTTTCTTTTGGTTCCGGGGATCAAACTGGGGAACTTGTGCTTTCGAGGCAGGCAGCGGAACCACTGAGCTAAATCCCAAGTCGGGCATTGGGTCTTTAAATTTAGGGGTCTGATTTTTTTTTTTTTTTTTTAGTTCTTTGTATATTCTAGATAGTAGTCCTTTGTCTGAAGAACAGCTAGCAAAAATTTTTTCCCAATCTGTGAGTTGTCTTTTCACTCTGTGGGTGGTTTCTTTTGCTGTGCAAAAGTTTTTGATTAAGATGAGATCCCAGTTGTTGATTCTTGGTGATAGTTCCTGTGTGGTAGGGGTTTCGTTCATAAAGTCTTTGCTTACATCAATTTCTTCAAGAGTTCTACCTATTCTATCTTCCAGCAGATTTAGTGTTTCTGTTTGAATATTTAGATCTTTGATTCATTTTTATTTGAGTTTAGTACATAATGAACGATTTGGGTCTAGTTTTAACCTCTGGCATGTAGAAAGCCGGTTTTTCCAGCACCATTTATTAAAGAGGCTGTCTTTCTTGCAGTGAAGGTGTTTGGCTCCTTTGTCAAAGATGAGGTGGCTGGGTATGTCTGGAGTTGTTTCTGCATCTTCTAATCTGTTCTGTTGATCCTCGGGTGTATTTTCTTTGCCAGTACCATGCTGTTTTTATCACAGCAGCTTTGTAGTATAATTTCAAGTCAGGGATTGTGATGCCCCCTGCTTTGCCTTTGTTGCACAGAATTGCTTTTGCTATGCTAAGTCTCCTCTGGTTCCAAATAAATTTTAGGATTGTTTTCTCTAATTCTGCGAGATGTGCTATTGGTATTTTGATCAGGATTGTATTAAATCTGTATAACAATTTTGAAGGATAGCCATTTTTACTATATTGGTTCTTCCTACCCAAGCAAAAGGGATACCTTTCTATTTTCTTATATCCTCTTCGATCTCCTTTTTCAGAGTACATAGGGGGTTTTTTTGGGTTTTTTCGTTTGTTTGTTTTCAGAGTACATAGCTTTCAATGTAAAGGTCTTTTACTTCCTTCATTAGATTGATCACTAGTTTTTTTTTGGGGGGGTGCCATTGTGAAAGGTGTTGTTTCTCTAATTTCTCTCTCAGAGAGTTTGTAATTTGTGTACTGGAATGCTATTGAGTTTTGAGTGCTGACTTTGTATCTAGCTACACTACTGAATTTGGTTATTAAATCTAGAAGACTTTTAGTGGAGTTTTGGGGGTCTTCTATATAGAGTATCATGTCATCTGCAAATAATGATAATTTAACATCTTCCTTTCCTATCCTTATTCCTTTTATTTCTCTTGTCTAATTACTTTGGCTAATGTTTCCAGAAGTATATTAAATAAGAGTAGTGACAGTGGACAACCTTGTCTTGTTCCTGATTTTAGAATGAAAGCTTTCACTTTTTGTCCATTTAGTACGATGTTGGCTATTGGTTTGTAATAGATCGCTTTTATCAGATTGAGATGAAGACCATCTATTCCAATTATCTGTAGGGTTTTCATCATAAGTGGATGTTGGACTTTGTCAAAGGATTTTTCTGCATCTATTGAGAGGATCATATGGTTTTTGTCCTTTGCTATGTTAATACGGTGTGTTACATTTATTAAACTGATAAGAACAGATACTACACTTGATCTTAGCCACAAGGCCAAGAAGCAATGTGTTACATTTATTGATTTGCATATGTTGAACCACCCCTGCATCCCTGGGATAAATCCTACTTGGTCATGGTGTATAATCTTGATGATTTGCTGCATTATTTGCCAGTATCTTACTGAGGGTTTTTGCATCTGTTCATTAGGGAGATTGGCCTGTAGTTCTCTTTTTTTTGTTTGTTTGGATCCTTCTCTGGTTTCGGTATCTGGGTAATGCTTGCTTCCAGGAATGAACTTGAGAGTACTGCTTCCATTTCAATTTCATTAAAGAGTTTGAGAAGTAGTGGCATTAGGTCTTCTCTAAATTTCTCATAGAATTCAGCAGTGAATCCTTCAGGGCCTGGGCTTTTCTTTGTTGGCAGGTTTTTAATTACATCTTCAATTTCACTGACTGATATTGGTTTATTTAGAATTTTTATATCTTATTGATTAGGTTTTCATTATTTATATGTATCCAGGAACCTGTCCATTTCTTCTGTGTTTTTTATATTATTAGAATATAAGTTCTCAAAGTAAGTACTGGTGATCTTCTAGATTTCTGCAGGATCTGTTGTGGTTTCACCCTTTTCATTACTAATTGCATGGACTTGAGTCTTTTCTTTTTTTCTTTTTGGTACCGGGGATCAAACTTGGGTCCTTACGCTTGTTGGCAGGTGGCAGAACCACTGAGCTAAACCCTCGGCCCAACTTGAGTCTTTTCTTTCCTTTTTTTTTTGGTACCGGGGATCGAACTTGGGTCCTTGCACTTGCCCAGCAGGCAGCGAAACCACTGAGCTAAATCCCTGGCCCTTCTTTTCTTTTTTTGATAAGGCTGGCTAAGGGTTTGTCAATTTTATTTAATCTTTCAAAGAACCAAACTCTTTGATTCACTGATTTTTTGTATTGATTTCTTAGTCTCCACTGTATTACTTTCTGCTCTGATCTTTATAATTTCCTCCCTCGTATGAGCTTTGGGCCTGTCTTGCTCTTCTTTTTCTAGAGGCTTGAGGTTCAACATTAGGTTGTTTATTTGAGTTCACTGTTTTTCTGATATGAGAATTTACTGCTATAAATTTCCCTCGTAGAACTGCCTTCACTGCATCCCTTAAGTTCCAGTATGTTGTATTGGCATTTAATTTTAAAACTGTCTAATTTCTTCTTTAATTTGATCTGTGATCCATTAGTTGCTCGGGAGAGTGTTACTTAATTTCCATGTGTTAATAAGTTCTTGTGGTTTCTTTTGCTATGATTTTCAATTTCATTTCAATTTATATGGTCTGATACTATGCATGGGATAATTTCAATTCATTTGCATTTACTTAAGAATGTTCTATGAGCTAGTACGTGGTATGTGGTCTATTTTGGAGAACATCCCACGTGCAGCTGAGAAGAATGTGTATTACTGATGTTGTGGGGTGGAACACTCTGTAAAGATCTACTAAGTTGATTTGTTCAAAAGTTTAGTTCAATCGTTTCTCGGCCTTTTGGCTAAGATCAAGTGCAAAAGTTTGGTTCAGTTCTGATATTTCTTTGATTTTTTGTCTAGTTGACATGTCTATTTGTGAAAGTGGGGTACTGAGGTTCCCCATTACAATTGTATTAGTGCTTATTTTATTTTTCATGTCCATTAATATTTGTTTTATACAGTTAGGTGATCTGGTATTTGGTGCATATATATTTATGATTGCTATGTCTTCCTCTTGGATTGTTCCCTTTACAAGGATGTAGAGACCTTCTTTGTCTCTCTTAATCAGTCTTGGCTTGAAATCCACTTTGTCTGCAAATACAATAGCTACCCTTGGTTTTTTTCCGGGTTCCTGTCCCATGGAGTATTGTTTCCTAGCCTTTGACTTTTAGTCTCTGAATTTTCTTAATTAATTGTGTTTCTTGTACACAGCATATTATTGGATCTTGCTTCTTGATCCATTCTGACAGTCTCTTTCTTTTCATTGGTGAATTGAGACCATTTATGTTGATGGTTATAACTGATATATATTGACTTATCCTTGCCATGTTATTTTCCTATTGTTGGTTCCCTTTTATTCCTTCCTCCCTTTAATTACTTGGCTTGGCTGGTATATTCATTCTATTGGGGTTCATGGAGTTGTAGTCCTCATTATCTCTTTCTAGAATGTCCTTCAGAACATTTTGGAGTGCTGGTTTGGTGGTCATGAATTTCCTCAGGTGCTCTTTGTCATGGAAGTATCTTATTTCTCCATCACTTTTGAAAGATAGTTTTTCAGGGTACATCAATCTGGGCTGGAGGTTGTTTGCTTTAGCATTTGACATACTTCGCTCCATGCCGGGGATTTAGCTCAGTGGTTTCGCCGCCTGCTGTGCAAGCACAAGGACCCGAGTTCGATCCCCGGCGCCAAAAAAACCCAAAAAACTTCACTCCAAGCTCTCCTTGTCTTAAGGGTTTGTGTTGAGAAGTCTGCTATGATTCATTTTTTTTGGGGGGGGGGTCCGGGGATCAAACTCAGGTCCTTGTGCTTGCACAGCAGGTGGCAAAACCACTGAGCTAAATCCCCAGCCCCAGTCTGCTATGATTCTTATGGGCTTTGCTTTATAGGTGATTTGTTTCTTTTCTCTAACAGCTTTTAATACTCTGTTCTTGTGTTGAATTCCTGGAATCTTGACTATTATATGCCTTAGTGTAGTTTTCTTTTTTTATCATAGCTAATTGGAGTTCTATATGCTTCACTTCTCTGAATGTCAAATTCTTTTTCCATGCTTGCGGAATTTTCTGCCATAACTTCTGTGAACAGGTTTTTTAATGTCATTTGTGGTATCTCCTGCTTTTTCACTGATTCCGATCAACCTTATATTATTCTTCTTTGCATCATCTAGCAGCTGTTAGATTGATTTCTCATGGTCCCTTACTACTTTTTAGAAATCTTTCTTTTCATGATCACTAACCACAATCTTGTCTTCTATATCTGATATTCTGTCCTCACACTGGCTCATTCTGCTGTATACTTTCAATGAAATTTTTAAAATTTATTTATTTATTTATTTATTTATTTAAGTTGCTCTCTAAATGTGTTATAGTCAATGGAATTTTTAATCTCCTGGATTCTCTTTGAATTTGTTTCATGGATTCTATTTCCTTCTTTTGTTGGGACATTCATGGTTTCCATCATTTTTCTAAGCTCCTCTATTTTCTTTATCTGAAACTGCTCTAGAGTCACTAACTATGTCTTTCATTATGGTCACCATCTCTACTCCCATTCCTTTTTACAGCTGAGTAATATTCTACTGTATGGAAAGATCACATTCTGTTTCTCCATTCACCTGTTGTTAGTTATCTGGATTGTTTCCACCTTTTGGCTATTATGAATGAAGCTCCTGTGGAATGTTTGTATGTAAGTTTTTGTGTACACATATGTTTTCAAGTCTTTTGAGTATACATCTGGGAGTCCTTAATTTTTCAATAAAATAATGTCATTTAATTTAAATCAAGGAATACATCTGTAATTTGGAAACTCTCTGAACTCAAAAGACAAAATGGAAAAAAAAAAGACAAAATGGGCATGGGGGAGAGTGACCTTCTCTTTTGTCCCTGTGCCTTGCACCTCTTGCTTCTTCTGACCAATGCTCCCAGGGGCAGCCTCTCTACAAACACTCTGCCTCACTGTAAAGACAGCCTGCCTGGGAGGAACCAAGCATCTGGAGCAGGCAAGAGCCAGCCTGGTGATGCCAGAGGAAGAACACAGGGCACAGCCTGAATATCATCTGTTACAGGTGTGCCCCCAAGAAGCTGCTTAGCCTTAGAGGGCCAGCAGGCAGACAGGTCCAAAATCCAGCTCTGCCACTTCTGGGCTCAGAGGCCTCAAATGAGCTGCTGAGTTTCTGGAACTCAGCTTCCTTATGGGAGTGGGGTGGGGTGACAGGACAGAAAGGGAGAGAGACACTAGGATCTACTTCATAGAACAGCCATACGAGTTGATGAGGTAATAAAAGCAATGGCTTTACACCATGCCTGGCACACAGCAAATGCTCAATGGTTGCTGCTGCTATCACTACTACTGCTTCTTCCTCTTACTGAGCTGATCCTCCATTTTCCCATCAAGAAAACAGAGTAGGCACCTCCATGCTTAGCAGACCCCCAGTGAAGGCCTGGTGTGCAGCCACTTTTGGGCAGTGGGGCTCAGAGGGTGAGAATGGCTAAGCTGCAAGCTCACCTCACTGCATGCTGCTCTGGGCCTTCTGAGAGCCAGGTCTCTGTTCTCTTGCACTGGAACAGCTCTGGCTGCCCTCCTGGCTCCCACACCTGTGACAGGCAGGCTGGCTTCATTTCATGTGGCCTGACCCTTCTTCAGCCTCTTCTCTCTCTTGCTCAGCAAGCACAATGGCCTGGAGTGGAGCTGCTCTTTCCCAAGCCCAGCCTGCTAGAGGCAGTGGGGAGCCCTCCAGACCTTCAGAGTGAGAGCCCTTGAGTGCTGGCAGTAGCATTAGTGGGGCCATGGGGACACAATGAGGAGCTCTTCTTCTCCCAGCTGGGGGACAATGCTAGCAGAGCCCAGATGTATGAAACCCAGAGCTGAGGAAAAGGAAACCAGCAAAGCTTCCCCGAGCAAGCAAGAGTTCACGGGGGAAAGAAACCCAGCATGCACACACACACACACACACACACACACACACACACACGCACGCACCAAAAAGGAGACATTCTTAGCCTGCAGCAGTTGGTAGCATTATGTAAAATCCCAAGCCTACAAAAATATCATTTGGATGATAAAAAGTTAAATTTAGCTAAGTACAGAGTGACTAATACTATGAGGGAGAGGCAGCACCCCCAGTTGCCTGGAGCTGATACAGCTGGCTTTTAGAAACTTTTGACAAGTAACCAGGGCCTGTGCAGCACAGAATAACAGATTATGTAATAAGAGACACAGCCATCGGCAACATAAAACACAGAGCGAGCGAGCAACTATAGCTTCTCGAAGGAGTGAACAGGTGGGGTCTCCAACAGGACCCTGTCTTAGAAATCCTGGGGCACAGAGGCACTGGCCTCTGGTTTGTGTAAGCAAGAAGCTTTTCCAGAGTGGCTCAGGTGAACTGCCACCTTGGTGGCCTCCAGTGAGCATCCTTCCTTTTGAGTCGAGCCTGGCCCTCTGACCTGCCTGAACCAACAGAATAGGCTGGAAATGACACTGTGCCAAGTTTGTTCCTAAGCCTGAGGAAGGCCTGGATGAGAACAGAAAGCAGCAATGCAGACAGGTATTTATTCACCCTGTTCACATCAGCGTTACTCACACTAGCCAAAAAGTGAGAGCAGTCATGGATGGATGAACAGACCACAAAATGTGACCTGTCCAGACAATGAACATTAGCCTTAAAAAGGAAGGGAACTCATGGGCCGGGGATTTAGCTCAGTGGTTCTGTCACCTGCCTCGCAAGCGCAAGGATCCAAGTTCGATCCCTGGTACCAAAAAAAAGGGAAGGGAACTCTGATACATGCAACAATATGGATGGACCTTGAGGATATTATGCTGAATGAAATAAGCCAGTCATAAAGGGACAGATACTGAATGACTCTGCCTAAGTGCAGCAGCTAGAGCAGTCAAATTCAGAGAGATGGGAAATAAAATGGTGGGTGCCAGGGGCTGGGGGAGGAGTGAAAGGAGATAATGTCTAATGGGCACAGTTCCATTTTAGGAACAAAGTTCTGTGGACGGATGGTGGTGCTGGTTGCACAACAATGTGGATGTACTTTAATAGCATTTTGCTGTACACTTAGAAATGGTTAAGTGATCAATTATATATATATTTTACCATGATATAATAATATATTTTACCACAATAAAAGAAATTAAGAAAAAAGGAGGAAGTGGTGGCAGCAGCGTGGACGCTTCTGCACTTGTGCTCTAGGGGAATAAGTGGTCTTGTAAGAAGCCAACTAGCCAGAGGTCACCAGCTGTAAGGGGCGCAGCCCAGCCCTCAGGAGCAGGCATGTGGAGGGAGCCTCACCTGGTACTCCCAAATCCAGCACCGACTCGCCTGCCATGGGAGTGGGGCCATCTTGGAAATGGACCCTCCAGCCCAAGTGAAGCTGTCCCAGCTAACTCCAGTGAACGAACAATGTGCCCACCAAGCCCTGTCCAAATGGCTACATCATGGCCGAGGATTTAGCTCAGTGGTTCTACCACCTGCCTCACAAGTGGCAAGTGCAATGTCCTGAGTTTGATCCCTGGTACCAAAAATAAAAACAAAAACAAATGGCTACATCATGAGCAAATAAATAAAATGGTGAAGTTTGAGAGAGCACTCTGTTACGCAGCAGCAATAGACAAGCAACAGCAGTCAGGCTCTCTGAGGGGTTGGCATACATTTCTTCTGTAATGGGAGATACAGAATAGCTTCTGCACTCGCCTCACTGGAGCGGGAATTAGCACACTGGACAGAGACCTTGATGGGTTCTCTGGGTGCAATGAAATGATCCAGGCGTGGCATTCAGACCAGAATTCCAGGGGCTGACTCTGTAAGTCAGCTCCCCTTGTGGGGCCTCAGTTTCCCCATCTGAAGAGCAGGAAATGGCCAGATGGTCTCTAGAAGGCCTCTCCACTCAGCTCCACATTCTGCAGCTCCCTGGTTCTGATACGAGGGACCCTTAACACATGATCCAAAACCCAGTGACTTGCATCTAGGTTTGCAGGCCAGACTCACTCCCTGGGACCCTCACACATGTCCCTTTGGAACCCTGCTCCCCACTGTGTCCTGTGTCCTCAAGAGTTTGTTCATTCATTTCACAACATCTGGCTTGGTTCAATTTTTCTTTTCCTATGTCACATTTTTTCCTATGTCACACTTCCAAGCTCAGCACCTGAGATGCCCTGCATGACCCTTCATGTGTACCAATGTACTCTTGTTCTCTTCCCCCCTCCTCCCTCCCTTCACCTGCCAGCTGACGGACCCAGCAGAAGCCTGCAAAGGAGCCCCAGGGAACACCACAACCACAATATGAAAGGAACCTAAGTTCCTGATTCACTAATCCAACAATGCCAAGAGTGAAACAAGCCTTTACCCAGCTACATCGCTGAGACTAAGGGATTGTTTGGTAGAGCATTACTTACCCTTCCTAACCCGCTCACCAACCTGATGCTACATGTCAGAGATGTGAAAAAAACAGGAGGATTAGGCCCAGGCCTAATCTTCACTAACCCTCCTGGAACTACCAGTCTAAAACTAAGGGAGTATCAGACACAGACCAGTTCTGCATCTGACATGCTAAACTGGATGGGAGCACTCCCTGTTTCCAAAATCCTTATGGCACTGGGTCACTACATTTTCCCCTAAGATGAAATGAACAAAGAAAGAAACCAAAGAAGAGAGAGAAAGTCTATACCAAGACTTTTTCTTTCTCTTTTTTTTTTTTTTCCAAGATTTTTTCTTAAGAACAATCTACAGGCAAATGAGTAAAAAGTCTTAGCTGTGTTCTTCCTGAGAGGCAAAGCAGAGAGAAATAAGTTGGGTCACAGCATGCTACCCAACAGGAAAACACACTGGTTCAGGATGAGAAACAAACTTTGTGCTGGGGAGGAGCTCTGAGTGGACTGGTCTACAGGGTCACCAGTTAGGCTTCCACATCTGGCACAGCCAGAGGAGACCAAGGTTGCCCCCAAAGCCATTGCCCCCCAAGGTGTGGGGACAGCTTTGCAGCCCCGCTTGCGGCCTGACTGGCTTTTGAGGACAAGCACCTCCATGCAATTCTTCATCCTTGTTAATATCAACACCGCAGCACCATGATAATGATGGAAAATATTTACATACCGTCCCACTGATGGGTTGTGTGGACCATCTGGCTACTGGATGCGGTAAGTATTGTCAGACACATGGCCCTTCCACAAACACTGAGCCTTAGTACTGATGGCAGGGATGGAGACGGCACCACTCGGCCCATCCTGTCACACTTTCGACCACTGGGAACCACAGAAGCTGTTCCCTGCTCATGTCCAGCTGGCCCAAGCCCACAGTGGGCCTAGTCACCCGCAGGTCAAGAGCAGCGGTTGAAAACTCCCAGCTCCTGATGGATCTGGGCTCTGCATCGATGATGCCTCTGACTCCCTGATTGATCGCAGACCTCCTCAGCACTCAAGTGTTCCCAACAAGACTGACAGCACTACTTCTGCAGCCAGCTGGGGACTTCTCCAATGAGCTCAGGGGACTGCTGGACATTCTTCAGGGAACTGGCTCAGTGGACCTGTCTTAGGAACAGTTTCTGCCTGCATTTGTCATGCTCGGACAAGCTCAGGGCTCACAACTGCAGCAGGTACGTGGAGGATGGTGACCTGAGCCTTGTCCAGGTGAGAATTTATCTTTGTTCTGTCCATGTTGCCTCCACTGAGTTCTGGCACCATCCTGGAAACATAGTTTTGTTTTGTTTTGTTTTTTTCTGGACTGACATGAAAAATTCTTTTCTTTCAAAGATTGGGGTGTTGGGTGGGCTGTTTTATTATTATTTTCTTAATTTTAGTAAAGGGAAAAAGTTCCTTTTGGAATCTGTTCTAAAGTAGCAATTTTCTTAATGAGAAGCATACGCTGGCCGCCCACATGAGGAGGCTGTGTCAGCATGGCGATCACATCGCCCCATGAATGTGGCAAGTCGTGCCACCTCCCTGACAGCTGTGAGTCACAGAGAGCTCGGCCCAGGTGTGTGTGTGGCTGCCTGGGGTCAGCTTCACAACTCTGACATGGGCTTTCCAAGGGGCGCCTGCAGGGAAGGCCTGGCCTTGTTTCTGTCACCTAAGAGCCTGTGGGCTTATGGCCTGTTCATAAGTAACTCCCTGTGGCCTAGAAAACAAACAGGCAGGGTTTAGGTGCCAGCTCTGCCTTGCCTGGCTCCTGGAATCTGAGTTTAGGCTGTGAAATGAACCACGTGGCTCTTGGTGGCTTCCTGAGCACTAGGACTCACTGGCCCAGGTCAGCAGTCTCTCTGGGGCCATGGATCTCATGAAGGGTCATGATCCTCCCTGAGACTAGTGCTTCTATCCCTGCAATGTCACCTATGGACAGAAGCCAGTGGCCAAAGTCAGAGCCCTTGGCCAGATGTGTCAGGAAGCACTGTCAGAGGCACCCAGCCCCACAACGAAACACCACAGAGGCATGGCGGCCGTGTCTCCTGAGAGTAACTACAAGCTAGGATGACAGCTGTCACTGGCAGCACCCAGCACCTCTGTGAGGGTGGCCGGGCAGAGGCCAGGCCACCTCCCCATGAAGCTTCTCCTCAGCAATCAGACCTGGAGCACCTGTTCTGAGCTGCCCTTTAGTTCTCCACAACACCTGCTCTGCTCACCTGCTTTGAGATGGCCTAGGCAAATACTCTTTTTGCGAGAGTTATCTAAGCCCCTGGAAACGGGCAAATCGTGAGGAAGACCACACCTGGGTCACCGGGCGCTTCCTTGTACCAGGGCCCCCAAGCATGCAGCAACAGGCCGGGGACACCCAGAGTGGACACGGCGTGGCCCAGGCCTCCCCAGAGATCAGGGTCTTAGGCCTGAGGGCAGCCATGGGTCCATCCCAGGCCCAGGCCCCACCAAC
The DNA here is from genome assembly GCF_053883595.1 of Heterocephalus glaber. NCBI lineage: Eukaryota > Metazoa > Chordata > Mammalia > Rodentia > Bathyergidae > Heterocephalus > Heterocephalus glaber. The sequence continues at coordinate 22,830,698 of NW_028258412.1, forward strand.
TCAGCAGTTCAAGGTGAAGCAAGAACAAGATGGTTAAGGAGCCAAGCTGCTCCAACACTGCTCATTCTCTCTATTCTTAGATTAGACCTTTCTACTTCTTTATGTCCTTTTGTTCGTGAGTTGAAGGCTAGAGTGAATTGTAGCTTTTTTGTGTGCATGCTTAAATAAAGACATGCTACCCATTTTTAGGTGCACAGTACGGTGGCATTAAGTGCGCTCAGTGTTGTGCAGCCATCACCATTCGTCTCCAGTGCATTTTCATCTTCCCACGCTGAACTCTGTCCCCATTAAACACAACTTCCGGATCGCACCTTCCCTGCCAGCCCCTGGTAGCCTCTGCAAATGGCAGCTCTTGGGAAATAATATTCTTACTTGGAAAATAAATTGTTTTTAATTGTACAGGTTAAATCCAATTTACAGGCCTGTTGAGGTCCTCCCTGAGCACATCTGGGTTCCCCCTAAACACAGCTCCCCAAAGGTGAGATGTGTCGTGAGGTCTGACCTATGGGGATCCAGAAAGCACCAGGAGCTTCTCAGACACCCAGTGATGGACCAAGTGACAGGAAAGGGCTGAGGCAGACTCTTCTGCTCCCGCCTCCCTCCAGTCCATAGCCTGATGGCAGGGATCCAAGCCCCAAGAGTCCCCTCTCTGTCATGCCCACATGGACACCTAATGGACGGGCACTCTTCCAAGGCTGTGTCAGGAACTCCGCCTGCCACAGCCAGCCCACTGCCCTGGAAGAGACGCTCACCCAGGAAGACTTGGCTCCAGATTTTCATTTTACTTAAAAGCTCTTCCCCGCCTGGGGCTTTGAGGTTGAAAACCACTGCCTGCACTCACATCCTGCAAGTGGAGTGCAGATGGGCACTACTTTTATGGACAGCAGTGTAGCCAGAGCTGTCACAAACAAGAGGAAAACACGGGGAGCTGATGACTCGCCCTCTGGTGTCCTGCAGCTCAGGGCCGCACAGACAGTAGAATCCACGGCTCCCAGGACACTTGATGCCTCCCAGGACCCTCGTCTCAGGCTCGTCCACTTCCCACCTCCTGTTGGGCCCATTCAAGCTCTGTCAACAGCAAACTGGCTCAAGAAACCAGGGTCCCCCCTCCCAGGAGGCCTAGGCAACTGTAACCATTTCGACAGAGCCCCATCTCCAGGATGTATGTACTGCTAGGCCAAAAAAAGCAGATGCACAACAGTGGCCAGCTGTTTGTGTTGGTTTTGTTTAAAAAAAAAGTGATATATATTCATATATGTAGAGAATCTCTCGGAAAGAAAACACACACACAAAACTAGCAACCATGGTTGTCCCTGGAGGAAAACTAAGACACTGAAGGCAAGGCAGCAGGAAGTTTGACATTTGTCTGTGGACCCTTTTCTTTTTTCTTTTTTTCAGTACCAGGGATCGAACTCAGGACCTTGCACTTGCAAGGCAGGCGTGGTGCCACTGAGCTAAATCCCCAGCCCTGGACCCTTTTCAATTTTGGTACCAAGTACATTACTTATCCAAATGATTTTTGAAATAACACATATGACTTTTATTATATATCTTTTTTTTTTTTTTTTGGTACCGGGGATCAAACTCAGGTCCTTGCGCTTGCACAGCAGGCAGTGAAACCACTGAGCTAAATCCCTGGCCCTTATTATATATCTTATTACTTTCCTATAATCTGTTATGTTTGAGTTCCATAAACTAAGGGATATTATCTAATTTTTCTTTACAATCTTACCTAAATCTAGGGCCATGTCATGTAAAACTTTTTGAGTGTTTTATTTTATATATATATTCAATACTGTGGGTTGAACCCAGGACTTTCCCACTGAGCTACACCCCCACCTTTTTTTTTTTTTTTTTTTAATTTTGAGACAATGTTTCACTAAATTACTAAATTGCCCAGGCTGGGGGCTAGAACTTGCAATCCTCCTCCCTCAGCCTTCCAAAGTGCTGGGATTACAGGCATGTGCCACCACGCCCAGCTTGTAATATTTTATAAAGAAAAGAATAAGAAAGTGAATAATTAAGTGAATGAATAATAAAGAAAAGCATTTGAAAAATAATGTTCTTTGAATACTAGAAAAGTGAGTCTCAAATTGTTAGGGAAGAGAGAGGTTAAGAAACTAATTGATAAATTGATACCTAGTTACAAAAGCAGATGCAGGAAGATTAAAGGATGGTGCACACCACCAATAGTGCAATTTAGATAATGTTAATTTAACAAGACTTTTACATTTAATTTTAATGCTATTTTTCACTTTTAAATGCCAACATTTAAAAGAAAATAAAAAGTGGCCCAAACAATTTTAAAATACATCTCTTGGAAACACATTATGTACTGTTATTCTGGGAAACCTTACTCTATAATCCAAAAGAGTAAGAAAATAGAACTGAAAAACAACCAGGCCTCCCAGGGAGCTGACTATAATTTTAGGTGATCTCCAGGGATTGCTGAATGCTGGCTGTGGGAACCCCTGCCCTGTTCACCTGCACAGCCCAGCCTGCCAAGCAGGGTGACAGCAACCTTGCCATTCATAAGTGGGCTGACTTGCCGGGTGCAGTGGCTTGTCCCTGTAATCTCCACTCCTTGAGAGGCTGAAGCAGGAGGACAATAAATTCAAGCCCAACCTGGGGAACTTAGTGACTTAGTGAGACCATGTCTCAAAATAAAAAGTGAGAAGAGGCCTGGGTGGTAGGGCACCTGCTAGCAAGCGCAAGACTCTAGGTGCCATCTCAGAACAGCAGAAGTGGGCTGACTAGCAGACCCAGACACTGAGGTTCCGGGAAAAGCCAAGGATTTCCATTCTAGGAAAATGATACTAGCCCCCGTGGGTGGTCATATAAACATCTGTGGTTGAAATAAGGCAGAAAATGTGGAGTAACAAAATCATGCTGAGGACTGAACACAAAAAGAACTAAGCAGAGAAGGGGGGACCACTCAGAAAGGAAATATGGGGGCCTGAGGGGTTCAGTATGCGAACATGTGGCCTTCACACACCCACTAGCCCCTTCTGTGGCCTTGAGAACAGCCCAGTCCATGGCATGGACTTCATCTACCTCTTGGCAGCTCCAGTCAGCTGGATGACTCAGCCACACCCCAGAGACTGAATTATCGCTATGATTCTCTATTGACTGAAAGACAGGCAAGAAATGCCTTGAGAATGATCAGGGTAACGACTGGGGAAATGTGACAAAGCTGGCTTGTGAGGTGTCCTTGGGCAGGTGGTGCAGTGGTTATGACTAAACTCTGGCATAAGTTAATGATTACTTCCAACCAGCAGGTTCTTCCCACAGGGTCTCCCAGAAACACTGCCCCCACCCCAACCAGGTCCCATCCACATGGCAGCCTTGGGCAGGACCCACAAAGCTAAAGGGACATTCTGAGGGGCCCCTCTTGAAGAATGCACAGAGGATGATTCATGTCTCTGGAGTTCCCGTCATCATCTAGGGCTGTGATAAGGGACATCTGGCTTCTGTAATGACAACATAATCATGCGCAAACATGTTCTGGAACATTCTGGGAGACACCAGAAAACTCTACATCACACCATGCACACCACACACCCCTCCATCTCTTGGGGTTCTGAGTCCCAGGGAGGCACAGGAGATGTGAGAGCTGTCTGCACTGCCTGGGTGTCACCCTCATTTAACAAGAAAATGGGGCCACTGGTTGCTGACACCCATGCAAACAGGTGTCAGAGGTCTCCCTTCTGTCAAATTTCCCAACCGGTTTCTGCTGACACATTGGAAAGAGATGGTGTTTGCTCAGTATTTTGCAACAAGCTGCTATACTGTCTTACTACTGTTCTAGCTATCTTCCAGTTTATCTACCTTGAAAACCCAAGATGCTGCATCCATTCAAGACACTTTGCACCTCCTTTCTAAGGGTTATGTCCCATCTATTGCATTGGGTTGGATCTAGAATAATGTCTAATTATGGGAGGAGGACATGCTTGTCTTGCAACAGACACTTAAAGCAGTATCTTTTAGAACAGTACTTCCTACATGTTATTTGGTCCCAGAATCCTATTTTGATGCACTATCCAGGACCATCCTGAGTTCCTCAGAAATAACTGGAAAACACTACTGGACTGTTTGACTATCAAGTTGGAGTCAGAGCTGATTAGAAATGTTATCCTACTGAAATCTACCTCTTAATCTGTTTTTAGGAGTAATGGATGTGGAACAATAGCAAATGCTTTTCTGGCATCTATTCAAGGCATCTTAGTTGTTTTATTTCTTCCCTCTTTTACCTTTTAGATCTCCTAATATTTAATCATCTGCTTATGTCTGTGAGGCTGGTCATAACCCAGCATAATGAGCCCTGTGCTGGGTACCATACCAGGGGAACACAGAGATCCTGACTACAGAAGAAAGGAAGAGAAAAGTAACAAACACGTGTGTACACCTGCGAACACATGCACCTGGACATCATCGAACAGCAGGCTAGTATTTGTGAACAGATGCATCACATGCAAGGCACAATGAGGACCCCACATATGCATCAAGCTAATCAGAGAGCTTCCTACAGGTAATGGCACAGAATGTTCAGGGACAAGGTGGCAGTGAGGACCTCTGGATTTGAGTCCTGCCTTGTGTAAGGCCCCAGGGCATACTTTCTTGCCCACAATTTTCTCAGCAGTAAAACAACAGAAATAATTACAGACTTAAAGGGACTTTCAGAGCTGCCCAGTTCAACCTTCTTCATTTGGAGGCTGAGGCTGAGGTTCAGAGAGGGAGCTGATTTGACAAAGGTCACGGAGCCATCCCTACATCCTTCTCGGCAGAAAGGGGAAGGGAAGAGAAATAAATGAGAACTCTGACATCTTGGGCAGAAAGGAAGAAGAGAACACCCTGTGTATCAGGACTCTCCCTGTAATAAGTATTATGGTTCCTATCTGGAAAGCCAGCCGAGTCCAAGAGGTGGCCAGCATACTATGCTCAGGGTACAGAGGCCAGAAGTAAGAGGGCCTGGATGGGATAAGGAGCTGATGCTGGAGTCACCTCCACTGCAAGCCAAGGTGACCAGAGATACCTCTACCTTCTACATCAGCATACCTGAGGCTGAGCATGGTGGCACACGCCTGTGATCCCAGCACTTGGGAGGCTGAAGCAGAACGATCACTGCAAGTTTGAGGCCAGCCTGGGCTACACAGTGAGTTCAAGGCCAGCCTGAACTACATAGAAAGATTCTGTGTCAAAAACAAAAAACAAGGGCCAGGGATTGAGCACTGTGGTACCACAACTGCCTTGCAACCTCAAGGTCCTGAGTTTGATCCCCCATACCGGGGGGTGGGGGAACCCACCATACATGCATCAAAATACCCAAGCAGATTGCAAGGATAGCTTTTCATATTTATTCATCCATCCATCCATTCAACAAGTATGGGGGCTGCAGTGGGTTGAAGAACATCCCCCCTAAATTTATATCCATCTCAGAAACTCATACGTGGAAACAGAGTCCTTACAGATGTACTAGTGGAAGCAAGGTCACATGAAGCACATGAAATGGGGTAGGTCCTAAATCCAGTGTGACCAGTGTCCTCATGGGAAGAGGCACTGAGGAGGTGGCCATGTGACAGCTGAGGGAGAGTGGAGTGAGGCATCTGCAAGTCAGGGACAACAGGAAGTGCTGGCCACCGCCACCCACAGTTGGGACAGAAGCCTGGATGCATCCTGCTCCATAGCCTCCTCAAGGAACCAACCCCACCGACACCTTCAATTCGGACTTCTGGGCTCCTGACTGTGAAAGACTGAATTTCAGTTGCTGGAACCCACCCAGCCTGCGGGACTTTGTTACTGTGGCCCTGGTATGCTAAGGGGAGCGCATCAGACAGTAGCCCCCAGGGCCTGCCTGGCGCCCTGCAGCCAGAGTGACTCTGCATAAGGTCCTGACAGGGGGGAATTCATGCACTATCAAGCTTGGAGGGGCCGCCTGCCTCGCAAGCGCAAGGTCCTGAGTTCGATCCCCGGTATCTAAATAAATAAATAAATAAATAAATAAATAAAAGCTTGGAAGGTACCAGGCACAGGGCTAGGCACTCTCATACGCATTGTTCTGTAAGCCTCAGAACTAGCCAGAGCCAGGAGAGCAAACGGAAGCTCCAAGAGACCACAGAGTCCATGCCAGTTCCCCCAGGAGGTCTGAGGCTGTCTGCAGGGAGGTGGGAGTCCTCGGCCCACCACCTCCCACGCCAGGCCTGTAGCCTGTGTCCCTTGGCATTGCCGTCTCCCACTTGCTCTGCAGCTAGGGACCCAAGGACCACAGAGCAGCTGGCATCTGCTCTTTGAAAAGGTATTTATCTTTCCACTTGCTGAGAGCAAGCACAAGCCATAAAGGGACATGCCTGATGTCAGGTGCACAAGCTTTCTGTAGAGACAGATGCCGTTCACATGCACGTGCAACCGTTAACTGCCAGGAGTGCCCACCCTCACAGAGAGCTGGGCCCTGCTGAGCAGCAGCGCTCAGGCAGGCCGCAGGTTTGGGCACTGCTCCTCAGGCCGAGGACAGCAGGTGCTCCATGACCACAGAGCCAGTGCCATTGGGCCCACGAACCACTGGGACTCTAAGAGCATCTGTGAGTAGCCTCGAAAGCCTGAGATTTGGGGCTTTCTGTCTTTCTTTCACCATTTTAATCATCTTTAAGTGACAATTCAATGGCATTAACCACATTCATGATATTGTACACTCATCACTGCTATTTTCAGAACACTTTCATCATCTCAACAGAAGTTCTGTACATACTAAGCAATAGTTCCTACCTCCCATACACCAGCCCCTGGTAACCACTATTCTCTTGTCTGTCTTGGACATTTGCCCATACTAGTGACCTTGTATAAGGAGAAACACAGTATTGTCCTTTTGTGTCTGAATTCTTCACTGAGCAGCACATTTTCAGGTCATCCATGTTGCAACCTGTGTCTGCACTTCCTTCATTTTTCTGACTGAATAATATTCCATGGTGTGGATGGACCACAATCTGCTCATCCACTCACCCACTGCCAGATACTTGGATCATTTCCCCCCTTCAGCTGTTGGAAACAGTGCTGCTATGAGCACTGCTGGACAAGTATCTGCTCAGGGTCCTGCTTTCAACTCTCTGAGTAGAGACCTATGAGCAGGATTTCTGGGTCTCATGTTGATTCTACATTTAATTATTTGAGGACCTCCCAGATTCACCTCCACAGCAGCCTTGCTGCTTCATATTCCTACCAGCAATGCACAAGGTTCCAATTTCTCCACATCCTCTCCAATACTTATTTTATTTTTTAAACTGTGGATGATAATCAAATCTGAGATTTTCAAGACAGGGAAGAGGCAAGTCCCACAGGAGCCCCAGATGTGGCTCCAGAACCAACTGCAGCCATGCGTACCCTCTGCCCAGGGCAGTAGGAAGAACAAACACTGGGTGTAGTCAGGAGAATTCGATTCAGTTCCAGTCAGTTCACTGACTGTAACTCCAGGTAGATGCATTAGCCTCTCTGAGCCTCAGTTACGTCCACCTTGGGAAAGGAGCTCCTGTCCCGCTGCGGGTAGGCTGTGGCTCTGCGTTCTCATAAATTCTGGAGGACCACACACAGGAAGTGAGGTGGGGTAGTGTTTTGCCTTCCCCTGATACAGCTTTTATGACAAGGTAGAAAAAGGACTGGCCTCACTGCAGACCTGAAGTTGCCCCAGATGCAGCGAAGCCAGCATGTGGCAGGCAAGGACACGAGGGCCCAGGGAGGTGGAGCAGCCCTGCCAAGGCTACACAGCATCACCCAGAGGGGCCTCTGCTCCTTGTTCAGACGAGCACTTCGAGCACTGTCCTCTCACAGGGCCAAGCCCCAGAGACATTCAGGGTGGCCGCAGAGCCAGAGCCTCTCTCTGTCTGTCTTTCTCTGTCACTGTCTCTGCCTCTCTCAATCCCTGTGTCTCACACACACACTCACACGTGGACACTCACACACAAGCTGACTGAAGTCTTCACTGAGCAGTTCCAGGTAGGAAACAGGACCCTCTTCCTCACTGGCAGGAAAGGCATGCAGCCTCATGGGCCACGGGCCGGCATCGCCATAGTGACAGTGTGACAGAGGCTGTGGGGCTAAAAATAGAACCTCTACCTGCTGAAAGCTCCATCTGTCTGGCTCCAGCTGCGTGGGGCTCGAGAAGCTCAGGGACCAACACCCAGTCAGCAGAGAGGGGCCCCCAAGCTGTAAGAAGGGCAACAGCACACACAAGACATGGCCATGTGCACCCAGAGAAAGGGCCATGGCCCTGGGCCACCAGATCCTTGTGGGAAGGCCCTCTAGGCACCAACATCCTCACACACACACAGCCTTCCTGGCAGGGCAGGGGCTCCCCTTCTTAGCCCTTGCCACATTCCTTCTCCCTGAGCTGAGGCCCCAAAGTGGGAATGGACAAGGTATTTAATAGTCAGCTCCAGAAACCTATTCAATCCAAAACAGGTTCATGGGACATAAACTGTCAAAAGCAGGTCAGCTAGGGATGGTGGCACACACCTGTAATCCCAGCTACTCAGGGGACCGAGGCAGAAGGGTCTCAAATTTGAGGCCGGCCTGGGCTATTTAGTGAGACCTTGTCTCAAAATGAAAATTTTAAAAGGGGCTGGGTACATAGCTCAGTAGTAAAATGTTTGCCTAGCATGTGTGAAGCCCTGGTTTAATCCCTGGCACTAAAACAAATAAACAAACAGAAAAAAAATTTCTAGCTGGAGAACACCATACTTTTAATTTTATATTTAAAACTATTTAACTAAAAGTTTTAAAATTATTTTTAAAATGTTATTGTGATTAAAGAGGAAAACAAAAGACAGACAATAAGAAACAGGGAGAGAGACTTTTTGCAGATGCGAAGGGGACCTGGAGATGGAGGAAGAGGGAAGGGGTAAGATGCAGTGTGTGCCTGTACCAATGCCTCTCGGTGAGTGTATTCATTGTGCACTGCAGACATGTACTAATACAGAAGCAACAATGGTACTGTGGTAAGAACACTTCACATGAGGTCTACGCTCTTTTTTTTTTTTTTGGTACCAGCGATCAAACTCGGGTCCTTGCACTTGTGAGGCAGGCGGCGGAACCACTGAGCTAAATCTCCGGCCCAGCTTCACTGTGAAAGACCCCATTCCTCCCACTCCTAGCCCCTGGCAACCACCATTCCTATTTGATCTCTGATTTTTTGTTGTTGTTGTTGTTGTTAAACCGAGACAGGGTCTGGAACTTGTGATCCTCCGACCTCAGCCTCCCAAGTAGTTTAGATGATAGCTGTGTTACTGCACCTGGTTCTGAGTCTCTAGATTTGCCTACTCTAAGGACCTTGCACAGGCAATATCACACAGTACCTGTCTTTCTGTGACTAGCAACCGTCTTTCGGTGATTGGTTCATTTTATGTAATGGAATATCCTCAAGGTTCATCCATGTCATCACATAGAGCAGAATTTCCTTCTTTTTTAAGGCTGAGCAATATTCCATGCTGTGAGTATACATTTCTTTATCTATTGATAGACATTTTAAAAGTATTTGATTTTTTTAAAGTTATCTTTGTTTACCACAAACATATATTACTTTAAGTTTTTTTAGGGCCAGGGATTTACCTCAGTGGTGCCTCCCCCACCTCGCAAGCACAAGGTCCTGAGTTCGATCCCCAGTGCCAGGGGGGAAAATTTTCTTTTTAAGTGTATTTTTATTATTATTATTATTTTTTGGTACCAGGGATCGAACTCAGGACCTTGCATTTGTGAGGCAGGTGGCAAAAACCACTGAGCTAAATCCCCAGCCCAAGTGTATTTTTTTAAATAGGGACAAAAACAAATTGAAATGTAACTTGGGGCTAAAGAAAGAGGCCCCTTGCTCATGCTGTATGACCCCCAGGTGACCTTCAACAAAACTATCCTTTGCCCCTGGCTTATCTTCTATGTAATCTATAGCATGGATCACAATTTAAGATTCTTAGTATGATTATTAAGCATATTTTGGCTGATATATAAGTAGCCTAAAAATTTTCAAATAGAACATGAAGAATGGAACTGTTTATTAGTCACCAGTCCGAGTTAATAATTAAACACCCTTAATGGGCAAATATGGAAATGGGCAGCACACTTCCTAGGCACCACTGAGCAGGACCCAGCCCCACTGAAAATGAACTTCCTGAGTCTCTGTTCATGAAGCTACTTCCCGTGGAAAGTTAATTAGCCTAATGAAGGGGAGTGTGAGTTCGTGTGAATCCCAGACTGACTCCTGCTCTCACTCAGCCGCCCCAGGAGGCTGTCAATGTCATCCTCCTGGTTACATCTCCTGAAGGAGGAAAGGGGCCCAGGGGGCCACACAATACTTGGGGAGGCCACGTGCCCCCTGCCTTCCCTGCTGTTAACTGAGGGGGAGTCAGCAAGCACTTGGAAGGCCTTCAACTCAGGACATAGCCTGCCACCTCCCCTGTCCTTGCTCCAGACCCTGCTCTCTCTGCCAGGCAGGGAGCCTTCGGCCAGAGGGAAGTCACAGGTGGGCAGGGGATAGCACCCACCAACCCACATGCCTGTGACAGAGACCCATCTGGGCCTGGCCAGGATGACCACCATCGGTGTTTGGAGGAATGAGACAGTTAGCTAAACCTCCCTTCCCAGCCACTCTCTTCAGGGCCACACAGCATCCCCAGGAGGGTTATACTCCCTGGATGCATGGATATGGAGACCAAGACCCTGAAGGCTGTGATCATCAAAGGCCGCTCCCCCAGCCCTCCTAGCTCAGTCTTCCTTCATTGTTCCTCATCCAGAGGCAAACCAAAGCCAAAACGTCACTGGGACAGAAATACCCAAACGTCCATCATGGTCTATCCATAATGACCTGAGAACACCTGAGAACAAAGGAAACTCCGACAAACACTACAAGGCTGGTGACTCCTGAGAACACCATGCCAAGTGAAAGAAGCCAAAATATGGTATGATTCCACCTATCTGATATCCCTATTGTAGTCAAATTCATAGAGACAGAAATATAATAATGGTTGCCAGGGGCAGGCGAAGGCAATGGAGAGCTGTTGTTTAGTGGAAACAGAGTTTCATCTTGGAAAGATGAAAGTGTGTTGTGGATGGATGGTGGTGCCAGCTGCAAAACTGTGAGAACCCCTGGGTACCAAATAAAATAAAAATAAAAATAAGAAAATAAAAACAAAACTGTGAGAATGCACCTAAGGCCATAAAGTACACACTTAAAAATGATTCAAATGGCAAATTTTATATTATGTTTATTTTTTCACACAAAAAAAGGAATGAACTGACGCATGCTACAGAATAAGTCTTGAAAATATGACCCTGCAGGAAAAAAGCCAGACACGTTGGGCCACACATTATATGATTCTGTTCACAGGAAATGTCCAGAATAGGTAAATCTGTGGGAACAGAAAGTACATTAGCTGGAGACGGGAGGAAAGGGAGAGACTGCCATGGGCAGCATTCCTTTCTGGAGTGATACAAACATTCTGGGATGCCGGCGATTTGGCTCAGTGGTTCCGCTGCTGCCTGCCTCAAAACCACAAGGTCCTGAGTTCAATTCCCCAGTACCAAAAAAAAAAAGAAGAAGCAGCATTCTGGAGTTGGAAGCAGTGGTTGGATCCCACTGTGAGTGCACCAAATGCCACAGAGCTATACCCTTTACAAATGGTAAATTTTACACTCTGAATTTCACCTCAAAATAAAGAGGAGAAAACTCACACATCTCCACACTCTCCCACTGTGCCCAAAGCCTCCCCGATGCCCATCTTTTCCTGCCTCTGCCACCTGCCCTGTGTGCTGGAGCCTGCTCTATCTCCCCTCTGCACCCAAAGCCTGAGCTCAGCCAGAGGTTGGGACTTACTCCAAGCACCTAATCACATTGTAGGAAAAGTAGGAACACTGGCAATCTGCCACCCAAGAGAGCAGGTGGGCCTGTCCTGAGACCCCAGCATCCCAGGGCCTCTGCTTCTCTAGTATGACTTGATAACCCATTTCCCCACAGACCACCTCCACCAAGTTTTTTTTTTTCATTCAGAGATTTAACCAACCTCCTCATCCAAGTTCCAAACCAGGCCAGGCATCCTAAACAACTCACCCATCATTGTGGGCCCCACTGTCTGGGGAGACAGCCAGGCCCCGGAGCTAAGCCAAGAGGACAGCAATGCCGAAGTGACTTCGGATGGTCTGTGAAGCCCCAGCAAGGTGTCAGCACCTGGACAGCTGCTCTGAACACACTGCCCAGGCCTGCTGGGGAAGGCAGACCCTATGGCTCCCAAACTGGGCCACCACATCACCTCCTGATCATCCCCTTAGCCTGGCACCACAGACCCTTGACCTCCTTCTCCTCCAAAGAGCCCAGCGCCATTAAGGAAGCCGGGAATGGGGAGGACTCAGCAAGGTTCCAGCCTGCCCCTCCTCCCCTGCTGGCTACCTTGTCACAAGACTGTGTCTGGGTCCCCGCTCTTTCCCTAGAGAGACACAGAACGAAGAGAAGTCTAAACACAGACAGGCAATGAGGAAAGATTGTGACCCTGGCTCAAGGTGCATGTGGCCTCCCCCTCTTGGACAAGCCCCCAACCCACTCAGAGCTGTGGTCATTTTTTTAACTTCCCTCTCCAACCAGGCTTGGTGCTACACACTTGTAATCCCAGCACTTTGGGAGGCTGAGGCAAGAGGACTGCAAGTTCAAGACTAATCTGGATAATTTAGCAATTTAGCAACGTTCTGTCTCAAAACAAAAAATTAAAAAAATGGTCAAGGATGTAGCTCAGTGTGAAGGTCCTGGGTTCAATCCCCAGGACCATTCTCTCTCTCTCCCCCACCCCCAACGGAAAGGATGCACTATACAAGGATCCCTTGACCAGTTGTGACCCGTCCAGTCCAAAAGCTGTTTGTCCTTCAGGGAGAGACTCCCACACGTTTTACCTCCTAAGACTTATAGGACCATGCAGGCCCTATATTAGCTGGAAGGCTTCACAGCAGTGCCAGAATTTGGGCTCCAAATCTCAAAAACATCCAGGTATAGTGGTGCATGCCTATAATCCCAGGGCTCTGAGGGAGGAGGGTGGCAAGCCCAGCCTGGGCAACTTTGAAACTTAGTGACCCTGCCTCAAAATAAAAACATTTAAAAGTGGGGAGGGGCCTGGGGATAGAGCTCAGTACGAAGACCCTGGGATCAATTCCCAATATCATAAAAAGAAAGTCTCGGCCAGGGATTTAGCTCAGTGGTTTCGCTGCCTGCTGCGCAAGCGCAAGGACCCGAGTTTGATCCCCGGTACCAAAAAAAAAAGTCTCGGACATAGATGGGATCCTAGAGCACGTGCTTCTATCTCAGGGAATCTCAGGCCACAAGGCCTCTTTGAAAAGTAAAAGCTATAGAGCTGACAGAAGAGGAATTCTGGTTTTTTCTCTGGAAAAGAAAAGAAGAGAAGAGAAGAGAAGAGAAGAGAAGAGAAGAGAAGAGAAGAGAAGAGAAGAGAAAAGAGAAAAGAAAAGAAACAATCCATAGGAACCCAAATCAAAAGCTGGGCGTGATGGTGCATGCCTATAATGGTCGCAAGCTCAAGGCCAGCCTGGGCTACATAGTGAGTTCACAGCCAGCCTGATGTGCGCAGCAAGACCCTGTCTCAAAACAACAACAAAAAATCCCAAATCAAAACCTTTCTCACACTGTTCAGTCACTATCAGATCAGGAAATACTGACAGATGGAAAAAAACAACGTAATCGACAGCAAGGGCCATGTAAGGACACAACCAACCCCTAACAGAAACGGACCTCATTAGGCCTAGCGTCTGGGCTGGCAGTTAACTTCCTGTGTGGTTGGGCCTATCATGACCTCTCTGAGTCATGGTCTCTATCCGGGAAACATGACAGGTGAAAGCACTGGCGGCCAGATCATGACCTCTCTCAGCCTAAGTAAAATGGGTACAGCAGCATCTGTCAGTCAAAGTGCAATGGGCAGGCGCACCAGCGGGAAGGACTCCCCGCCTTCTGCACGTCCAGCCTGTGCCTCCAAGATGCCGGGCAACAGATACCAAGGCAGCACCAACCCTCTGTGCCAGGCACTGGTGACCAAATGTCAAATGAGCAGCAGCTCAGGCCTAGTCTGGAGGCTTCCCAGGAGAGGGAAGAGCAGCTCCTGGAGCCGGATTCTTAGTAGCAGGAAAGTCCCCCATCCAGGGTGACCTGGTTGAGGACAGTCAGGGTTCCCCCGCACACCAGCTAGCTGCTGCCAGGCCACCAGACGGCATCCTGACCTGGATGTCCCAGATTTTATGAGCCAGCCTCCAGTTCAGTAGCCATGTCCTTGAGTGTTCTGTACTAGATTTTTTTTTTTTGGGGGGGGTACCGGGGATCGAACTTGGGTCCTTGTGCTTGCACAGCAGGCAGCGAAACCACTGAGCTAAATCCCTGGCCACGTCCTTGAGTGTTAATCCAGTTCTGCTGCCAACACCTCGAGCCCAGCCCTGTGATCTTAGGATTTCAGGGAAACAGAAAGTCATTGCCCTTGGTGGAAAGGTCAAACTCTTGGACTTGGTTTTTTCCAGTGCTCCCTCTCACTCTCCTGTTTGTTTGACTCTAAACTCTGTCCCTCCCTCAGCCCCCTACTGGAAAGTCGAACAGAACTTTCCTCAAGCAAGAGAACGTGTGTGTTGGGGGAGGTGAAATGAAAAATGAGCGAAAGCGGGTGCTATAGAACCTTGGTGCCAGAGGAGTGCCGGACAAATTTGCACCGGTCAGCAGTCATTATTGAACTCACGTTGCTTCGGTGTGTCACCCAGGGCTGAGAACTGACATCAAGCTGGCATTCTCTGTCACTACAGGACGGAGCTCAGCAGAACACTGATGGCAGGGATCAGTGACACACATCCCCGCCACCCCAGCAGCAAATGCACAGGCTAAGTCGTGCCTGAGTATAAATTAATGAGCTCCTTTCTTTGCTGGCTTAACACAAATTGTGCTCCGGACCAATTAAAAAAGCCACTTCAGGACGCTGCTTCGCTATATTGGAAAATGTCAGGCGTGGGGGAAAAATGAAGTCCCAAGTTGTACGAGCCCGACTGATGGCTTAGGCTGGGCGAGGGAGAGCGCTTTCAGAACTCGGGAGGTTTTTGTTATTAATGGTGTTTTAGTGTTGGGTTCTTAAACACATCAAACACATTTCTTTTTGACTGGTAGTTACTGACTGCCATGGGGAAGGCTGTGGGCCTCCCACCTCCCAGATGGTTCAACCACAATAAACGTTTGGCCTGTCAGATGCACAGCACTGGCAAAGTAATTGAAATATGCTGCAACGCGCAAACCCAAAATAAATGTGAAATAATTGTTTCCTTATACAATAACCCACCGAATCGCCTGCACCTCTCACCGGCCCTGCTGATTGAACATCCCCTCCCTGCTCAGGGAGCCTCACTGATGTGTGGTTTTCAAAGGACTTAAATGCTTTTATCCAGCGTGACTACCCAAGTGGGGAAAACGCTAATTGCAAAAAATGTTTGGTTTTTCTCCCTTTTATGAAAAAAAAATGCAAGTGAAAAGTCAACTCTTACAAAGTCCCAAGGAAAGCGATTGATTAATGGGCCCTTCAGCAGGAGAGAGGAAATGTCCTCTAGTCCTCAGGAGCAGTTAGTGCCGTCCAGACCTACAGGGCAGCCCTGGCTCATGGGCGAGGGAAGCCATTCCCCTCTCACAATCTACTTCCTTCCACCCAGCATATCTGCCTCTGTCGCCTGCCCAAGGCCTCCAGCAGAACCTGGGGTCTGCCCAGCTCTCCCTAGGGGGCCTGACTCCAGTTGCAGGGGACAAGGGCAGGAAAGTGAAAGGCTCCCTCTGTACACACCCTGGGTAGTCCCTGGCCAGGAACCAGCTCTCAAGGGGAACCTAGAGCCCTGGAGAGAAGAATATAGTAGTCTGTAGCACACATGTACCAACTCTTTCTCTTTGGCGGTTCTGAAGACTGAAGCCAGGCCTCAGGCATGCTAGGCAAGTGCTCTGCCACTGAACTACACCCTACCCCTTTCCTAAAATTTTGAGACAGGGTCTCACGAAGTTGTCCTGGCTGGCCTTGAACTTGTAATCCTCCTGCCCTTGCCTCTCAGGTAGCTCAGATTACAGATGTGCACTACTGCTTTCAACTTGTAGGGACTCTTCCTAGGGCATATGGAGGTGTATTTTTGGAAAGGCTCTGAGAGAGTGCAGCAGTTAGAGGCCAGGATTTGAGGTGTAGAACTCAGGAGGCCCCACCTTAGCCTGAAACACCTCCTTAGGAAAATCATTCCTCGGGGCAATCATTTCTCTGCCCTCAGCTCCCCACAGCAAGGGCCAAGTCTGTCAGGGGTGGCTGCTTTGGGACCTGCTGCGTTGGAGTACAGGGTCCCTTGTCCCCTGTGGAGAGGGGACATGGAATGGGGGGTATTGGAGGGTGGAGGGAAGACAGGTCTCCTTTCCTGACACCTACAATGAGCCAACACAAGAACGTGCCCAGCACTCAGGAGGATGAGGTACAAAGTGAGGCCCTGTCTCAAAAAAAAAAAAAAAAAAAAGAACATGACAATGGCCTTGTCCTGGGCTCTGGCCTTCATTCATCAAGGGCTGGCTGGGCAGCTCTTCCTTACTAGTGGATCGCCTACTCACTAATATGTACCCATCACCCCAAACCAGTACTCACAGTATTTTCAAATGAGCACAGAGTGGTGGAAAATGTCAGCTGCCCAGCTGAGGCAGAACTAGGCGACAATCCACCTTCTCATCTCATCTCTCACACAGGTGTCCACCATGGTGTGTTCAGGCCAAGGCTCTGGAATGTCTTTGCTGTGTGTTGCCCACTGTGCTGTAAAGGGCCCCAAGCAGTGCTGAAGCGCTGTGTATGGTCCTGAGGTGACAGGGTCATGACATGCAGAAGTGTGTGTTAGATATGCCTCCTCCAGACCCAGTCACAATGCTGCTGGGCATGAGTTCAACAGTTACAATCAATAATAATATGAAATAAAGCACCTCTTGATAGAAAGATACATGAAATAGGGACTTATCCGCTGATGAAAATGTCATGACCAGAAGCTGCTAAGATCCTAACCCTGTATTTCCCCTGGGAGCAAAGATTCAGGGTCTGCTAATTTGATGTTGGAGGTGACTTTATAGAACACAACGACCTTGAACAACAAGACTAAACTCCTAGGCATATGTGACGGACAATGCATCTCCACAGAGGTGATCTACTGGGCAGGACCATCTGCCCCTGAAGCTGGAGGCTGGCAGGTCCACACCCCACACAGCCAAGCGCTCAGCCTCTGCTCTGAGTTCAGACTCAGCCTCAGTCTCCCCTGATGGTCCAATAGGTTCCATCTCCCCCAGTCCAGGACTCCCTGGCTGTGACCTCTGACCTTCACAATAAGAATAAACAAACTGCCGGTGAGGGCACTCAGAAAGCTTTTCAAGGATGCACAGGGTATGTCAGCAAGGAGGGGGTGAGATACTGATTTTTTGATACTCTCTCTGTCTTTCCCTAAGGGGGTTGCATGGGTTTTTGACTGGTCTGTTACCAGATCCCTGCCTGTTGGTTAACTGCGATCTTGTCCTCTGTAAAGGGCAGCTGTTCACATGAGCAACTTAAGCAAATGCCAGCCTGCCTCTCCTAACAGTGCTCTTTATGTCTTAGGCCATACGGTTTAACAGGGGTTTGTCACGCTGTTTGCTGGCCTGGGTCTAAGGAAGCGAGTAACTTTATACTCACTGTGCAGAAAGAAAGGACCATGTGCAGGCTGCTGCTGCCAGCCTCCCCAGCACAGGAAAATGGGACTGGCCTGGTGAGTAGAGACCTGGTCAGCCTGGTCCTAGACTGGCAGAGAGGCCGTGGGCAAGTCTGTTCTCTCTGCCAGCCTCTACCTCTCTCTCAGCTCCCATGTGCTCAGACCCTCTATCAAGGTTGTAGAGGACTTGAAAGAGACATCACCAGGCTCCTCCCTTCAAGCCCGGTAGTGATCCTCTCCAATCCCATTAGAAAGCCTACTCCAGAGCAGCTGTTTTGACTGCCAGAATTTGCAGCTAAGTCCTAAGTCCTTTGCATCTAAGTCACTGTGGCTGATTTCAAATCCTGGTCTTCCAGGAAGGCAGTCCTGACTGCCTTACCCAGAAAGGGCGTCTGCCCCTGTGAACTCTGACTTTAAGCAACAATTATCACACACACCCTGGGTTACCTGAGAACTCTCCCTAACCACACTGTGAGTTGGCATAAGCATCTGGCAAATATTGTTTACTATATTCAATTCAATTATTTATCCACTACTTTCCAGAAAGTTTGCGACAATTTGTAAAAAAAAAAAAAAAAAAGATAAATTTACACATGAACATCCACACAGAGAAATAGTAAACAAAAATACAGATGCTGACCATGAGAGGAAGTGAATATGGTTGCCATACAGGGTAAACATCACATTGAATGCTAAGCATCCTGGAAACCAAGGAGAAGAAAGAAATCAAAATCATTTGGAAAGTGTGGGATAGAAAGAATCAGAGAGAAATGAGGACAAATCCAGACAGACCCTAGCTAATTCAGCTGTCCTCCCTGTGTCTCAACTTATTTCTTGGGGAAAATGGGGAAAAATACCAACTACTCCGAAAGGAATGTCCTGGCCCCATGTGCACACTTGCAGAATATGCAAACAATACCTGTCTTCCTTCCCCATTTTCTTTCTCATTTGTAAAGGAAAATGCAACCTAGTTTCCCAGGGAAGCAAAGTTTGCTTGGCCTTAAACTCTAAAAGAAATGTTTGTTACAAAGTACTTTAAGAAGCTTTAGCAAAGGGGGCAATACCTCAGTTTATGGTTTTACAGCAAACAAAGCAAGGATTTGCTATGGCTGTATTTGACAACTTCCCAGGGTTCCTAGGAAAGCTTAATAAACATCAGCCAAATGACCCGAGGAGAAGCTGAGCAAAGACCACACGGCTGCCTGTGTCTGAAGGCAGGGGCCCCATTTAGTGGCTGTCTGCAAAGGGACTGATCTCATCCTAGTAAAGCTGAGAAGTAAGATACAGGCACCTGACGGCTCACTCTGGATTGACCAGCTAGTCACAGACAGCAGCCTGCTGGGCATGGTGGTGCATGCCTGTAGTCTCAGTGCTTGGGAGGCTGAGGCAGGAGGACTGCTATGAGTTCAAAGCCAGCCTGGCTACATAGCGAGTTCAAGGCCAGCCTGAACTATATGTGAGACCCTTTCTCAAAAAAAAAGGGCTGGGGATTTAGCTCAGTGGTTCCGCCACCTGCCTCAAAAGCATAAGGTCCGGCGTTCAATCCTCAGTACCAAAACCGACCCCCCCCAGAACAAAACAAAACAAAAAAACAACCCACCAGCCAGTCCTGCCTATGACAAAAGACACCAGAGTACAGCGCGATCACTATCCTCTCATACACAGGCACAAGGCCCCAAGCATCTTTTCCTAAAACAGCAAGGTGGTAATCTTGAAGCACCAGACATTTGCTCTTCAAAACTCTAAACTAACCACATATCCTCTACGATTGCCTCGTCTCAAAAACCAAGTTGGTTCTCCTTAACTGGATGGGCTGGTTGGGAGGACACCTGCCTAGTGTTTAAAGTAGGGCTCCAGACAGAGAGGATGTACAGCCATGGATAGCGGCCATGTGCTCACAGGGGTCATCCAGGCCACCCTTCGAATTTCCCAACTGTCTACTACAGTGTACAAGGCCCTGGAGCTCAGCCTGGCCCAGAGGCACATGGGAGCAGATGTGCCATTCTGTGTGGCGAGTTGGATGGAGGTGGCACAAAGCAGAGCAGACTGACTCCACCAGGGAAAATAAGCTGGGTCCCCACCAGTGAAGAGAAGACACGGTGCAAGGGGAAGGCACAGAGCACCCACACCTTGAATAGCCTCCAGGGAGCCTGGAGGGCAGGAGCTGAGTATGAGGAATGTCAAGGCCAGGGAGAGACAGGTAGGGCAAACCTGACCCAGATCCCCAAGGACCCTGTATATACAAAGGAACTTTCTTGCAAATTCCATAGGAGCCACCAAGACCAAGAAACAGCAAGTGGCCTGTAATTCCAGCATTCTGGTAGGCTGAGGCAGGAGCACTGTGAAATTTGAGCCCTACTGTTACCTGGGCAACTTAGCACCAACAAAAACAAGAAATACCAAGTGACTTGAATAAGCTCACACAGCAAGTTAGTGCAAAGCCAGGCATGGAACCCAAGCCTCTTGGTTCCCACCTTGGTGTTTCCAGAGCACTAGCAGCCAGGGGAAGCCAGAAGAGAGATGGCCCGTTCTATACACACCGCTGGGGAACCGACAGGCAGGGCCTGGCCAACTCACAGCAGAGGCTGTGCTATGCTAGTCATTTGGCAAGTCACTGCCTACAGGAATGGCACTTCCTAACTCACTGTGCTTCTCTGCAGTGGCCAAGGCCTGGGCAGCACAAAATAGTCTCTCTTTTTTTGCGGGGGGGTACCGGGGATCGAACTCGGGTCCTCGCGCTTGCGCAGCAGGCAGCCAAAACCACTGAGCTAAATCCCCGGCCCCAAAATAGTCTCTTAACAGAAGGAAACAGTCCAGAACCAAACTGGGGTCCCGGAACCAGACGAGGGTCTGGGAAACAAGCCTCAGAGGGGCCACTCCACACAGATGCCGATCAGGGCTGGGGCCAGAGATGACTCAATTTCCAAGCTAGGAGCTCACAATCCAGGGAGAGATAAACCAGGCACAAAAGTAACTATAAAATAAGGCAGACAGCCAGTGATAAGAGCGGCACAGATAAAGCACAGCGGGGTCTCTAAGCTGAGAAAGGAGTCCAAGTTGGGCAGCAGGCAAAGAAGGGGAGCATCTGCGACTTTCCTCCCACAAGGTGGGGGGGGGCCACCCTGTCAGCTCTGGTGACTCTCAGGTGGGGGCAGGGGATAAAGACAGATGCTCATGGAGGTCTCCTTTGAAGAAACTACATTTCAGAGATAGGGCAGAGAGGAGGATGAGAAATCTAGGATTTCCAAGCAGAACATAAGTCAGCTGGAAAGCGGACAAAGCTAGAGGACTTGCCTTGAAATGGCCTCTGTGCACACGCACGGTTTACTTGGAAGGTCCATTTAGCATGGAGGGGACAGGATTCCTGCACCTGGGGGAGGGGATCCTAAAGTTTCCCTCTCCCCACCCCCGGCCCCTCAGCCTGGCCACTGACTGGAAAGGATGCAGGGTGGATGAAGGGGAAGCTGGGGACCTCCCAGTACAACAGGATGGAGACCTCGGGCCACACCCGCCCTTGGGCCCCTCGCCCACCCGAGCAGCCGGCTGGTGCGACGTCCCGCAGGGCAGGACAGGGACGCGGCCACCACTTCTCAGCAGCCCCTTCCCGCGCTTTCCCGAGTGGGGGTCGGCCAGCACCTGTCCCCGGCCCTGGACCGACGCGGCGACACTTGTCATTGGGGGAGGGGGGTCCTCCACAACCTGGCCGCGAACAATGAATTTCGGAAGTCGGCATTTGGGGCACGAATTCGGAGGCCAGCGCGTCACCTCGGGCCACCGCCCGGCCGGAGGTCCCGCACGCCACAGCCTCCCCGCTTCGGTGTCCCCACACCGGGGTCCTCGCGCCCCCCGCGCCCGGCGGGAGGTCGGGCCTCCAGGCCCTCAGGGCGCCGCGCGGGTCCCGGACGCGACGGCCTGGGCTCCCGCGGGCCCGGGCCGCCTTCCCTCTCCCTCCTTTCCTGGCTTCCCTGCCCGCTCCCTCCCGCCGCCGCCGACACTCACCCGCTCGCTCGCTCGCGCCCGCGCTCCGGGCTCGGCAGCCGACGCCTCCTCACGCCGCGGCCCCGGCCCGGCCGGCTGCGCCCCGCGGCCCCGAGCGCCCCCGCCGCCTGCTGGGCCCGGGCGAGCGGCGGGGCGGCGGGCATGCTCCGGCGGCGGCCACGTGCGGCGCTCGGCGCGGTGGGCGCGGGCAGGGAGCCGGGCCGGGCCGCTGGACAGCTCTGCCCCGCGCCTTAGCGGCCCGCGCGCGCCGGCCCGGCTCGCATTCCCTCACTCGCGGCGGCAGCGGGCGGCGCCTCCTCAGGCCGCGCGGGGAGCGGCTGGGACGCAGGCGGGGGCGCGGCCCGGCGGGGGCGCGGCCCGGCAGAGTCGCGGCCGGAAGGACCTGTGCCGCCGGGCCGCGCGCCCGCGGGCGCCGTGCTCCGACCCTGCGGTGGAGACCCCTACCCCCGGCCCGGATCCCTTCTCGCCCGCAGTTCAGCCGTCCGCAGACCTGCGGGTCACTCGGGGACGCCAAGTGCACCTGGGGAGGGGCCGGTGGACTCGTGGTCACCCGGACGAGTGAAGTTACCTGGGAGTCGGGCGCAACCCGAAGGGAACGACCCACATTAGACCCCGGGAGGCGCCCAGAACAGTGGGCCAGGCCAAAGGCAGCGAGCGGAAGCCCAGACTTCCATGCTGGACTGTGCATTGGCCACAGACCAGAGATCTGCGGAACCAGGGACCCAGCAGTTCTTTCCTCAACACTGCATGTGCAATGGGCCGAGAGAGCTTGCTGGTCATCGGCAGAGGGAGTAGCGATCCCAGGGAGGATGCGTGAGGCTCTGGTCCCCACCTCAGAAAGGAGCAGGCGGGGTCCCAGAAATAGCTTCATCCTGTTCCATCCAGATAAGTGTCCCCAACTGGCAAATTAAAAGAAGAGGGTACTGGGCTGAGGATTTAGCTCAGTAGTTTCGCCGCCTGCTGCGCAAGCGCAAGGACCCAAGTTCGATTCCCAGTACCACCCAAAAAAACCCCAAAACAAAAAGAAGAGGGTACTTGGCGAGATTTGAAAGAAAAATGTTTAGTTTTAGCAAGGACAGACCTCTTTGCCAAAACCTGAATTCAAGGAACCAAAAAGGGCACACCTAAAACCTGGCCAAAGTTGACCCATCACAAGTATCACCTTATATGGCTTAGAGACAGTGCTCCTCTGAAGGGCAAGTGCGAACTAAAATTACAGCGGTCCAAGATGTGTTCGGATAAAGCCAGGGTCAGAACCCCACAGGCTGTTCACCTCCTTGGGTTACCCTGGGATGTGCAGACTCACACGACCATGACCACTACCCTGAGCTGAGCAAGAGCATCCATCAGATACTCCCCCAGACTCCTTCCCTCTCCCAAGAGGTGCCCTGAGGTGCCTTCAGATTTCTGGAGCATCCTCACCTCTCCAGGGTGAGGCTTTCTGCCCTGGGAAGTCAGCCGGACCCAAGCTCCTGGATAAATGCCACTGTAGCCTTTTGATGACTATGCAAACCACTTTAAGTCCAAGGACTTACATATCCCTAGGATTTACCACTAAAAACTAGTTGTTACCGTGAGCGGGATGAATAAATACTCTAAGACCATGTCACAGCGCATACAAAGATTTATTGAGTGCTTATAAGTGAGAGTGAAGACGGCATGGTCCCTGCTCTCCTGGAGCTTACAATTGCATCACTCCAATATCTGACTACATTAAAAACTGCAACAAGTACTTGTCTTTGTCTAACCATCAGCAGCACTATACGAAGCAATTTTTTCACATTATTGGTCATGGTTAGAGTGAATAAATGTGAGTAAAACATAATTATCTTTGAAATCTGCAGTCCCAGTGATGACATGATACGCAATGGCCCGAAAATGCAAATTTATGGCTTGATCCCTCATCTATCTGAGGACCCTGGTGAAATATAGCAAACCAGACAGAAAAAAGACTAACAAAAGTCCTAAGAATACTGGTGTAATTTAATATATTATCAAACCATAGAGCTCTTGGCAGGGCAGGAAATTATTGCTGGCATATTGCATGCAATATAACCAAATTAATCAGACCTGCAAATCTCATAACTATACATGACTCAGGACATCAGTATGATTTACCTTTATGCTTCCTAAAGGGCTCTAGGTATACATTTTTTTTGTATACATTTATTTTTAAGGGTTCTTAAAAGACTTGCAGCTCAAGTAGCACATAAAAATTTAGTGAAAACTGCTATTGAGACATCTAAAAATTAAAAGTGATATTTAACTTTACTACATATACTGGTGCAGGGTTCAGAATTCAAATAGCATTCAGCTGCCGGGGATTTAGCTCAGTGGTTTCGCCGCCTGCTGCGCAAGCACAAAGGACCCAAGTTCAATCCCTGGTACCAAAAAAACAAAACAAAACAAATAGCATTCAGCAAAGTACCTGGTTTTTCTGGGTTAAAAAGGGAACTGCTGGACTGGGGATTTAGCTCAGTGGTTCCGCCACCTGCCTCACTAGCAAAAGGTCCCAAGTTCGATCCCCAGTACCAAAAAAAACAAAAAAAGGGGGTTGCTCTCAGGCTGGTTATCAATCTCCATGTGAATCTTCTAGGGCTCAGTGGGAGGCACAGGAATCACTTTGAGAGGGTCTCTTGTGGAACACAGGAAGGAAAAATTGCTTTAACTACACTGGTGGGGAGACTGTAGAGCACACAGTGGTAGAGCACTTGCCTAACATGCAGAAAGCCCTGGTTCAAAACCAAGCACCACCGAACAAACCTACACTGGCAATAATTTTCAGGACTAGCCTATATTTATATCAACTCCCCAATCACCAGATCAAAGTGTTTTCTAAACTTGACAGTTTATTTTTTAAAATTTTAGTCATAAAAAAACCCCCTCACATTAAAGGCAAATTCTTAAACTCCAAGAAAACCTGTTTTTATGCAAAGTGAGTATCTTAGGTCACATGACAAATGCCAACCCAAGATGGTTTTTAGATCAACTGCGTGGGACACAATCTTTTTCTATTTTTAAAAGAATTCACCATCTCAAAAACCCACTCAACTCATAATGAATCTAAAATCCACTGTTCGTTACATGTTCACTAAGCACCAGGCATTGGCCATCCCTAATCTCCTGTAATGAAAGGGATCTCCTTAGGGCTTGGTCATATTCGAAGCTGAGGAGGGCAGACCTGCCTCAGGGTGTGGCCCAGGTCTATCCTGCCCTAGTCTCCTTTTTCCCAACCCCTAACCGCTGTACCCAGCAGTGACTGACCCAGCTTTAGCCAAAGCTGCTATTGGTTTAGCTGGAGACGCCCTCAGAAGCAGAAGGTTCCTTAACAGGGGAGTGGGAGGATGGGAACATCAGAAGAGCACGCCTTCCATTCCTATTCTAAAAGGCACTTCCCAGAAGTGGAAGAGTCACGTAGGTTTTAAGTGCAGTATAGCTCCAGCAGAAAAAGTTTACCTCCCTGGGACAATAGATGCACTTTAAGATTGCCACTTTGGGTTGAGTGTTCCTAAGGTAAGCATTACCAAGGGGGAACATAGCTGTAAGAATGTTCCTTGGTTTCCTTCTGCCAACTATGAAGAATTTTTAAAATTTTTTAATTAAGAAAGTGATAGCTTCAACCTATTACTTCCAAAATCAAAGCCCTCTGAGAGGCACAGATGATGTTTTGATGGCACTTAGTGCCTTTTCTGGAATAAGCCAATTACAGGCTACTAAGAAGATTAACTCCTAGGCAAGATAAAACTATCGTCTCTTCTGAAATGGCAATTTCCTTATTCTCAAGAATGCAGCCAACTTTACAATAAAGTGGAGAACAATGACACAGCCTAACAATCTTCGTTGGCTTTTAATGTCATATACCAGAACATGCGAAAGACAGGAGTATCACCAGTAAGTCAACCGCTTTACTTGGCCTAGATACAAGCTATACACAGCTTGACGAAAATTAACTTCTTATTTACCATAATAGGGAGATTTAAAAAAAGAGGCTAGGGGCCAGGGATTTAGCTCAGTGGTTCTACCACCTGCCTTGCAGGCACAAGGACCCGAGTTCGATCGCTGGTACCAAAAAATAAAAATAAATTTAAAAGAGGCTAGGAAAAAAATCAAGAATAAAGGTACTTGATTCTGTTGACAAGTAATTTTGATTAACTCAGTCTTCAGGTGGTTGCAGAAGATGAGCACAGAGGCTTGGCTGCTCTGTCCCAAGCGGCCCTCCTGGCTGAGAAGCCCTTGAAGCAGAGAAGGGAACAGGGCTGTGGCCCTCAGGCCTGGAGATGAGCTGGGAGAGTTTTGGTGAAAGGTGCTCAAAGATCGTCTGAGACAGTGCTTAAAAGGCAATATTCACACCCTGGTTCACTAGAACTACCTATTACTAAAAGCCACAGAAGGAAAAAAGCTCAAAGAGCAAAACAAAAATTAAAACCTGAGTATTGTCAGTGGGAATGAGTTTTGAAAGTTAAGGCTGTGTCTGTTTAGCAACACATACCAAGCTGGAATATGTGGGCACTGGGCTCTGATTGGCCACCAAAACATGGAAGGAAGGCAAAACAGAGTAGCCTGTATCTAAGCAGCAGCTCCCACACAAACGTGCTACTGCTCCGGGATCAAAGCAGTGCCTCCGGCCCCAGGACAGAGAGGAGATGCTGCTGCTGAGGCCCTGGGCTGCAGCCCTCTACCAAGGCCGTGTGAAAGGCACCGGGCTCTGTGTAAACACATTCCCTGTCTGTTAACCAGCAGAGCAGATCACTCTGGTCCCAAATTGAGGTTTTTTTTGTTTTATTTTTTGTACCAGGGATCAAACTCAGGACCTTGCGCTTCAGAGACAGGCGCAGTGCCACTGAGCTAAACCCCTGGCCCTAACTGAGGTTCTTATAGCACCTACTATGTATTTTTCTTCTTAGCAGGAGTGGAGGAAGTGGATACAGGTGAAATGACTGGCCAACAACTTTGATTGGCAACTGAAGCCATGTGCTTTAAGGAACCCAGAGCTGCTCTGGGTGATGGCCTGCATTCTGTCAAAAGATCCATCCAGCCATCCATTTGCTGTCTAGGGTGGGTACAGTTCCATTTAGAATGATGGGCAGAAAGCTGTAGCTCTCCAATTGCTTGACTTCACATGTAAGACATTAGAGAGTTACATTCCTCTCTTTGTATTCGTTCTTTCCTTACAAAGTTTTTGGGAAATAAAGAGTTATATTTATGTAATTTTCAAAGCTTTTCAATAGTCTAGTATTACTATTTTAATATTCACTCTAAGACTTATGTTTCCAATAAGAATTGCATTTGTTTGGTTTTTTTTGAGACAGAGTCTCACTATGTAGCCCAGGCTGGCCTCAGACTCTCAATCCTCCTGCATGCTAGGCCTGCGCCACTGTACTCAGCCTATATTGTCAGTTTTTAAAAATACCCACACAAGGCCTGGGGATTTAGCTCAGTGGTTCCGCCTCCTGCCTCGCAAGCGTAAAGACCTGAGTTCGATCCCAGGTACCAAAAAAGAAAATACCCACACAACTGAAATCCAATGTATGCTATACTTTTCATATTCAGCATGTATTAGTTTATCATTATGGAAGCTGTCAGCATTTATTTTTTTTAAATCATTTATATTTACAGTGTAGAACAAGTTTATAAAACCGGTGTGCAAAGTTCACTGTAAAAGGATAACACTATTTGTTTAGAAACAAGCTGCCTTCCCTATTTACATTTCCTTATTCTTGATATAAAGTGAAAACATACTATTTAAAAATAATGCTTTTTAAATAGTAAAATACACAATAGATTCCTGAGCATAACAAAAATATCTTGAAAATATGTGGTCATTTGAAGTATAAAATAGCAAGTGTAAGAATAGCATGATTGTAAAACTGTCTTGAGGCTTATAAACAGTACAAAATAAATTGCCTTTTCTGAATGCTTAATTATACATTAGTGCAAACAAAAATGTTCCAAATTTTTTTTTTGGTACCGGGGATTGAACTCTGGACCTTTGTGCTTGTGAGGCAGGCGGTGGAACCACTGAGCTAAATCCCCGGCCCAAAAATGTTCCAAATTTAATGGCCACAAATCTCAAAGATTTGCAGAGGTGCGCAGCACATGAAACTTCTTTAGTGTCATGCGAACTGAACCTAGTTCTCGATTGATCCTTTCCAGACGATCTTCCAAGGCTTCCTAGGTGGAAACAATGGGAAAAGTGTAATGAGAATTCTCCACCAAGTTCATCAGTTCCACAATTATCACCAAATTGACCTTTTTTTTCAATAAAATTATAGTTATTTTGTTTTCTACAGAAATCACGTTTTTTTTTTACAAATCACATTATTTTAAACTGAACAATGTGCATCAGCTTCTCAACCTTTCAAAATAAATGCTACACTTTAAAATATTCTCATTACATGGAAATTCCAGAAATAGCAATATAACCAACTAGAAGGAGATAATTCTTTAATTTTGATGAACTGAGAGCAATACAAGAGTAACTGAGGAGGTGCTTCACATACTTCACCAGACCTATTAGTACTGCAAACTGCTGAAGTGTGTATACATTTTTTTAGTGGAATATATATACATAAAATTTTAAATACTTTTATCAGCATTAACTCAAATGGTATACTGAAATATAACAAAATTATCTTTAACAAAAGAATTATATTTATGCTGGCGTGGTGGGACACTCCTATAATCCCTCAGGAGGCTCAGGAGGCTGAGGCAGGAATACTGCCTCAAGGTTGAGGCCAGTCTGGACAACACAGTGAGTTCAAGACCAGCCTAAACTACATAGTGAGACCCCGTCTCAAACAAACAAATAAATAAACAAATAAATAAGATTATATGTTTATTACAGAATATTTAGCAAATAAATAAGGAAAAAGAAATAGCCACTGTTTCTCTTTCCCGTTCCTATTTTTTTTGCATATAACTCATACCCTTTTAAAAAGAAAGGTAGGGCCGGGGATTTAGCTCAGTGGTTTCGCCGCCTGCTGCACAAGTGCAAGGACCCGAGTTCAATCCCTGGTACCAAACAAATAAAAAGAAAGGTAAAGGGCCGGGGATTTACCTCAGTGGTTCCGCCGCCTGCCTTGCAAGCGCAAAGGCCCGAGTTCGATCCCCAGAACCAAAAAAAAAAAAAAAAAAAAAAGAAAGAAAGGTAAAAACAAGAGTCAAACAGAATCAAGCTAGTATTTCAACATATTGTTCAACTGAACTTTCATGCTATGTTATGAAATTTATTTCTTTTAAATTAATGTACAAAATTCGAGCATACTTAACATGTTTCACCAGGAATCTTTTAGTATAAATTTAGGTTGCTTCTAGTTTTGGTACCAAAACCAAGGTTGTAATAACTTTATTTTTTTGGTACCAGGGATCGAACTCAGGACCTTGTGCTTGCATGGCAGGTACGGTGCCGCTGAGCTACGTCCCCAGCCCCCTGTAATAAATTTTTTTCTTTTTTTTGGTACCAGGGATCGAACTCGGGTCCTTGTACTTTCCCAGCAGGCAGCGAAACCACTGAGCTAAATCCTTGGCCCTGTAATAAATTTCTTAAACACATCTCTTTGGAAGTCTGTAAGTACTGCCTTATGACTCATTCCCAGAAGTCAAAAAGTTTTTCCTAAGTGTGAGGCTCTGAATATACGTCAAGTTGTACTCTGGAAAGTTTGCAACCATTTTGGTTCCATCTACAATAGATGGCACGAGCTTTTCTCCATTATGAGAACTGTTTCTGAAAAAACAGCTGCCAGTGTGATAAGTTTTTATGTGATACATTTGTTTAAATGTGTTCCACACTTACTCTTTTTTGGTACCAGGGAATGAACTTGGGTCCTTGCACTTGGGAGGCAGGCGGCGGAACCACTGAGCTAAATTTCTGGCCCTCCACTCTTACTCTTTGTTTTTTTTTTTGGTACCGGGGTTCGAACTCGTGTCTCTGTGCTTGCGCAGCAGGCAGTGAAACCACTGAGCTAAACCCCCTGGCCCTCCACTCTTACTCTTTAGAGAGGCTGAACACTCTCAATCTTTTCTTGCCTGGCCTGTCTTGCTGTGAACCACACATGCGCTCCCTCGGCTGCGTGGTGCCCTAGTGAGCTGAAGCGGTGCTAACATCCAAGGATGGATCTAATGCCCTTGAAGTCTTTTTGCAAGAGCCAGTGAGAACGTATAACATTCACTATATAAGAGTATATTAAATATTTCCAATTTAGAAGCAGAGTATCAACAAGTTTTCCTCAAAAACCATTTGAAGAGTTTCACGTGCTGAATCTTGCAAATCATAGAATAATAATTTCCAGAACAAAAGCAGTAAAAAGACTTGGTTAGAGTACATGCTCTAGAAAAAGACCTTGGCTATTTCGGGAGGGAGGCTCTTTCTTTCTGGTATTATAGATCAGAATGAAAATGAATTTTAACTGAAATTAAGGTGCTGAAAAGCTATGAGAGATTCATACTTGCTGTTCTATTTAAAACATTACTAGAAAAGATTTTACTTTAGTTGTTTGGGGATTTTTTTGAGACAAGGTCTCACTGTGTAGTCCAGGCTGGCCTAGAACCCACTGTGATCTTCCTGCCTCAGCCTCCCTAGTGCTGGGATTACAGGTATGTGCCACCACTCCTGGTTAGAAGTGAATTTTATTTTATTTATTAATTTTTGGTACTAGGAATCAAACTCGGGACCTTGCGCTTGCGAGGCAGGCGGTGGAACCACTGAGCTAAATGCCCAGCCCTAGAAGTGAATTTTAAATGTCTGATAGTTTCATGAATTTTAACTCTCTTTGAAAAGCAAGTAGAGAAATGCATGTGGGCCATATTCCATACTCAGTAATGGAATCACATCTCTGTCTAGTTCTGTTTCAAGCTCTACAGCCATTACTGTTGCAAAGTGCAGTGTTTCGAATGCTTACTAAACAGATTTAGAAATAAGTGACGGGGTGAGGGGCTGTCAAACAACAACAGGGCCGGGGATTTAGCTCAGTGGCACTGCACCTGCCTTTGCAAGCACAAGGTCCTGAGTTTGATCCCCAGTACCAAAAAAAAAACACCAGCAAACAACAATAACAAGACAACACAAGCATGAATTTAACAATGTACAATCTGGCCTCATGCCTGAAATTCCAGCACTCTGGAAGCTGAGGCAAGAGGACTGCCAGGAGTGAGGCCAGCCTGAGCTGCACAGTGAGTTCAAGGCCAGTCTGGACTGCATAGCAAGACCCTGTCTCAAAAAACAAACAAACAAACAAACAAACCAAAACAAACAATCTGCAATCTGTTCAAAGGTGCACTGCAGACTAGGGTTATGTTGCTCAATGGTGGAGAATTTGCCTAGCATATGCAAAGTCCTGGTTCAATCCCTAGGCATTGCAAAACAAGAAAAAAAAACATAATGCCATTTTCTCCCAAGTTACAATGACACAAACACCATCTTGTTGAAGTCTAAAGGTAAAATCAGTTTTTATTCCTGAAAGCTAGCATACAGTCATGAAATAACTACAACCACCAAACCCTCCCATGAAGGTTCTGACACAGGCAGCTTCAGCTCTGCTTCAATGCAGTGCACCATGACTTTACAGCTCCCCTGGATAAATGGGGCCCTGACCAGCACCAAGCCCCTAAAGCAGACTCAAGCTATGACATTTCACCTGGTTCAGTCTCGTCTGCAGAGTGACTCTTCCTCCGGGAGAAGGCATTCGGCTCAGGGCTGCCTCAATCTGTTAAAACATGCAAAAAGAAATTTAAATACAAATAAAAGAATTCTAACTGCTGGCAGGGAGAGTTATGACATAGATTGGAAAGAAAAGAGTTCAGCTCAGCATTTTCTTGTCCATTCTGGCTCCCCCTAGTTCCCTCTGTCATCTGTTGGCAAAGACAGCGTGGCTTGTGAATTTCTGTTGCAGCTTTGGGCCCCATGGCCCTGTCCTGGGACAGGTTTAACTCAACAACCCTCTTCTAACTACTCTTTAGACATAAGCATAAGTTTAGAAAAAGATTTTTAAAATTTTGTTTGTTTTACCTGGTCTTTTTCTTTTGTAAGTTCATCAAAAAATCGCTCCGTTTCAGCTAGGGTCCTAATTTTTGCTGTATATTCAAAATCATTACCCTGTGGTGGCACTGAAACAGGCTTACACTGCTCATAGCTAACTGATTTATTCTTCTCCAAGGCTGGTCGCATAGAAACGGTCTTCACTCCATTCGGCAAGGGTTCAGGGTGAGAGCTATGACTAGCATAGCTGTTGATGGCCTTTTCTGAAATACTTTTATCTGTCAGAAAGGAAAGAAATTTCTTATCAACTTTCCCACAACTTCACTTTCTGGAAACAGCTATTATATGGCCCAAAAAAGTAATCAAGAGAGATACAATAATCAACTATATTTATTCAGTGCTTTTTCTCCATGGAATTCTAAAAGCTCTGCCTTCAAGTTTGACAACCTTCATAACTTCCCTAAATGACCTTAAGCGAAGTTTATGTAAATATAATTAAACTTTACACAAGTAAACCAAAAGAAAAAAAAACAGTTAAAGACTAAACTCATCACAAGGAGTAGCCATATACCAACACTAAATAGTTACCATTTCTAGGGCCCAGCCAAGTGATTTTGTATACATTATCTTACAACTGTTGTGCCCAGATTTCGAGGTCCCCAAAGACCACCAAGGAGCCGATTCCAATGTAAACACACGAGGGTCATTTATTCAAGCTCGAGCAGGGACTCCCAACCGTCACCGCCACAGCGGGTCAAGATTGAGAGGCCTGACTCCAAATCAGCAGGGGTTTTTATAGTAGTTACAGCAAGGTTCTAGATTGGCAATTAAACCTGATTGGTTGTGTCTTGCGTACCCAAGCTGCAAATGGTTACACCTGGGACATTGAGGTAGCTGTTGCCAGGGGACGGCTGAACACTTATCACAAGCAGGTGGGCAAAGTACATCTTGTGGTTTTAGGTCTTACACAACTTTACTCCAAATTTGATACAAATGAGAAAAAAAAAAAAATTACCCAAAGCCAAAGTTGCTTATAAATTACAGAGTTTAGGGCCGGGACGGGGCGGGACGGGGCGGGACGGGGCGGGACGGGGCGGGACGGGGCGGGGCGGGACGGGACGGGGGGGGGGGGCGTGGGGATTTAGCTCAGTGGTGCCATGCCTGCCTCACAAGTGCAAGGTCCTGAGTTCGATTACAGGTACAAAAAAAAAAATTACAGAGTTTAAAAAGGAAAGGGAATAGCTGAAGAGTATAGCTCTGATAATTAAACACATGTTGCCTGTACCTCAGTTTCTCAACTTTTCAATGAGGGTAACAATAGTGACATAACATGAAGCACTGGGAATGCTTACTTTTAGAAGTCCCTGAGTAGAAAAATATTTAAGCATAGAATATTCTAAGATAATATCTAGAACCTTGAAAAGATACCAGAATCTCAATTTTTTAAAAAAATGAATAGTGGGGGAGCTGGGGATTTAGCTCAGTGGTTCCTCCACCTGCCTGATAAGAGCAAGGTCCTGAGTTCGATCCCTGGTACCAAAAAAAAAATGACTATAACCATAATTAGCCCAGGCATGGTGGCACACTCCTGTAAAGTAATCCCAGCACTCTGGAGGCTGAGGCAGGAGAATTGCTTCAAGTTCAAGGCCAGCCTGGGCTACATAGTGAATTCAAGGCCAGCCCGAACTACATAGTGAGACCCTAAAAATAGTAACAATAATAATTTTTAGGAAAAAATACCTTCTGAGTCATCTAGAGGAAGAAACTGGAGCTGCTTTCTTGGATTGGGTCGTTGCAATGTGGACACAGGAACAGTATCTAAATCATCCAAAAGTATATCAAATCTATTGAATGAAGCAAGTTACTTGTGAGAAAAAGTGTTAACTGATTTTCTTTACTAGTACGACATACTGGCATCCAGCTAGCTAACATATTTTCTTAAAAGAAAGCTGGTCATATGATTTTCTAAAATGAAATGTAATGTTTATTTTCTAACACAAAATTACACCATATTCACATACTAGAGACTCAAATCAAGTACCTACACATTGTCCTTTCATCTTTAAGGAGCAGGACAGGCATCAGTATCCTGTTTTACAGAAGAGGAGACCGTGCCGTGTGCTCCTGAGTGCCTGAGGGAGCAGGGTCTAGAAGCACTGCAGCCCCTTCAGAGGACCGTGTTCTCTAGGCCAGCGCCACACTTGTGCACCCTCTGTCCTGCAAAAATGACGCCAAGGTTTCTCGGGGTCATGAACCTTTACAGGAGGACACAGAGCCACCAGCTGACATCCAAAAGCAGGATGGGTGCTGAGGCTGTATTTAAAATCTAGTAGTGCAAGTTTACATAGTTAAAAACTGTTTTCATGTATTGCAATACTTTATTTTTCATATAATACTCATGTAAATAACTTAAATCCAGAGTTCCGACTGATAAACTGAAAAATTAGTGATAGCTAGAGGCAGAAATCAACATTTTGTTGTTGTTGTTTTTTGAGACAAGGTCTCGCTTTGTGTTCAGGCTGGCCCTGAACTCACTTTGTAGCCCAGGCTGGCCTCGAACTCATGGCGATCCTCCTGCCTCTGCCTCTCAAGTGCCGGGATTACAGGCATGCGCCACCAAGTCCAGCCGGAAATCAACATTTTAAAGATCAATAATATAGGAGAGGAAGGTAATGAGAAAAGAATTAAGATGCGTTATGTGCAGGCACCAGTTCCCCATGAGGAATGTGATCATTATGTACTGCAAACGTGGATTAATAAAAAAATCAGTAATATATATTTTATTCTGCAATTTTAGAGAACTTACCGAATTGGATTGCTTTCATTTTTGCTAAGTAGATGACTAAATCCTGGGGACAAATTTTCTTTAGGGGATCGCTTTGGACTGTAAGCCATCGTCACAGGTGTTAACATAATCTCTCTTTTTGCTAGAGAAGAGAACAAAGAGGAAATATTCTTTTCCTTCTATGCACCATATGTTGTGCTGGCAGAACAGTTTCACAGTGGAGGACTTACCCCTCGTTTTAAAAGGAACATAATTTCACTGTAAGGCTAGGGGTAACCCCTGCTGCTGTTTTAGTGCATCAGACTACTTTCAGCACTGACTGAAAACTGGTTTTTCAGGATTTTAGAAGTGGACTGGAGGTGAAAAGGAAGCACCAGTGAACGCTCCTGTAACAGTAAATACAGAGTCTTCTGGGCTGCTGTGAAAGGGGGTAATGAAGGTGCAGAAACTGAATGCTTGTGCTTTCAAATGAACCTGTACTTGGCTAAAGAGAAGAGGCCACTGATGCTGAGTAACTGGGGTGAGACAGGTAGGAAGCATCTTCTCTTTTCTGACTAGCGTGAACTGTCTGAATTAATGTTTAATTAGTAGCTGTCTACTCTCAAAAACCCTGAAGTGGTTTTACTTCCAAATAATTTACTAGACACACACAAACATCTGGGTTTAATTAATGAAGATTTCTTAGGTCTGTAGTATCTGACAGACAACTGTCCTTAGTGAACGAGGAAAATTGTGTGTGTTTAGGAGGCCCGTGCTCAGGGGTGCTCTATCAAGGGCTGGGGAGCAACAGCTGACGGCACAAGAGCTCACACATCATCACTCTCACCCCGGAGACGACACATCTAACTTACTTGGAGCGCTGGATTTGCGATTTGAAGGTGGCAAAGATGATGATCTCTGGGAGGCAGAATTCTGTCTCTTTTGTCTCTGTTGGGGCCATTTCTCCGGGGAATGACTTGCGTTGCCTGAAGATTCAGTTTGCTGAGGATTCACTAATTCTGTAACAGGCAAATACAAAACAAATCAAAACAAACCGGGCTTCAGTTGCCTGCCTTTATTACAGATGTCACAACGCACAAGGGTCTGCTCAAGGCTTTTTTTTTCTGGTAGCGCTGGGGGCCTTCATACTGAGCCTCATGTCCAGCCCTTTTTAATTTTTCTTTTTTTTTTTTTTTTTTGGTACCGGGGATTGAACTCGGGACTTGGTGCTTGCGTGGCAGGCGCCAGAACCACTAAGCTAAATCCCCAGTCCCTAATTTTTCTTTTTTTGACAAGATCCCACTAAATTGTCAAAACTGGGCATGAACTCATGATCCTCCTGCTTCAGCTTCCCAGAGTGCTGGGATCATGAGCATGCATCACCACACCTGGCTCAAAGCATTTCTTCTCATCATTAAGGCTGCAGTTATTATTTGCAAATGCACATTATAAAGATAAAAATGCTTGATGAAGAAAAATGTGGGAGTTTATAATGAATTCATACTGGCTTCCTGTTTACATTCGAAGCACTGAAGGTGATTTGTCAGGAGTTTATTTTTAGGAAGCAGGTTACTAATTTATTTACTAGGAGACTCTGCTGTGTGGCTGAAACCCCAGAGATTCGGGGACATGACTGGCAGTCTGAGCAAGTAAGCAGAGGACAAAGTAAGAGGGACTAAGAGTTGACCTGGATCTTGAAACACAGCACCTAGAGAGAGGACAGATCCTTTCTGTCCTCTCTACAGATGCTCAAGAACCCAGAAAAGGAAGAAGAATAGGAAATGTTAACACCTCATTTTATGAACACCAGAAGTCTGTCACAAGAAGGACAAACTGATGTAAACATTTTTCAAATAGCCTTAAGAATGCCACAGGAGCCTTTGTAATAATCAATGTAATATGCAATTTGCTTTGTATAAAAGGTACATGTTATGCCAGGATTGTGATAAATTATTAACCAGGGGATTCAATTATCTACGAAATGGGCTAAGGCAGCAGTATCATAAATTAAACTGCATTGCATTATCTGAGGAATTTAATTTTTAGGAGGTAATATAAGTGGGGGAGGAGAGAAGATTGCTCTGTTTATGTAAAGAAGGAATAAAGTAAATACTTACTATTTGAGGTATCTTCTTTCTCTGTCTGTGTCCCCCAATGTTTAAATATTTTTTCTTCATCAAGTTCTTTTAAAGCTTTCATGATTGGTGTGTCTGAAGTCTCTCTTTGTTTTTTAATCAATAAGCTTGCTGGTGAACCTCCAGGGGAAGAATCCTTTTGCAGAGGAGAATGGTACCTTAAATAATAATTGTAATTGTAAGTGCTGCTGCCTGAATGGGCTCTGCCTGCCAACATACAAATGAAAGCCCTAACCCTGGGTGATGGGATTTGGAGGCACTAGGTAGTGATCAGGAAGGGTTAAGGTCATGACAGTGAAGTCCCCACCATGGAATTAATGTCCTTCTAAAAAAAAGAAGAAACCTCAGTGGTGTAATCCCAGCTGCTCAGAAGGCTGAGGCAGGAAGAGCACAGATTCAATCAAGGCTAGCCTGGGCAGCTTCACAAGATCCTGTTTCAAAAAAAAAGTGGGGCTGTGGTGCCATCACCTGCCTCGCAAGCACAAGGTCCTGAGTTCGATCCCCGGTACCAAAAAAAAAAAAAAAATCTTTGGGCAGGGGATTTAGCTCAGTGGTTCCAGCACCTGCCTCGAAATTGGAAGGACCCAAGTTCAATCCCCGGTACCAAAAAAAAAAAAAAAAAAAGTGGGGCTGGGGATGTTAGTTCAGTGATAAAGTGCCCCTGAGTTTCATTCCCAGTACAGCGGAAAAAAAGGGAAAACAAAACAAAAAACAAACAAAAAGATGGGCCAGGTTAGCTCAGTGGTTCTGTTGCCTGCCTTGCAAGCGCAAGGTCCCAAGTTCGATCCCTGGTACCCCCACAAAAATAATAAATAAAAGATCAGCATGCTCTCTCTGCCACATGCCAAGGATGGGCCATGTTAGCACACACTTGGGAAGAGGCTCGTCTTTAAGAATCTGACGGTGCTGGCACAGTGATCCTACCTTGCAGCCTCCACAACTGGAGAAAGTGTTGTTGAAGCCACTGAGACTATGGAAATTTGTTAGGCCGACCAAGGTTAAGACACATCATTTACTAGGATTGTTAGGGAACTAACAGGAGACTTAACGATTAATATTTCACAATGAACATGCATGCTTCACAATGCAAATAACGAAAATCCCTGCAGATAGGAAACCGGTGCTTCTCAGTTCTTTTAACATCCTAGCATATTATATATTTGTTGGTTTGTTGTTTTTGTTTGTTTGTTTTGGTTTTTGGAGACAGAGTCTTGCTATGTAGTTCAGGCTGGCCTCACACCGTGGCAATCCTCCTTCCTCAGCCTCTCTAGTGCAAGGATTACAGACATGCACCATCTCTCCCAGCCAGAAATACTGTATTCGTATGGCACCCTGGAGCACAGGGCGGAAGCTACTCATGGGGCCTTGGGTGATCCTTGGGAAAGGCTCATCGCGTTGCCCTAACTGTGGGCCACACTGTGTTCCGGAGCATAGGCGAGGCTGCTCTGAGAGCCCACCTAAATAAAGCATCCTATGCACATCAGTGTCTCAAACTAAAATAGAAACCCCAGTTGGCAGAGAGATGCCTGCCTGCAATCCCAGCACTCTGGGAGGCTGAAGCAGGAGGATCAGAAGTTCAAACCCAGCCCGGGCAACTTAGGAAGATCTTGTCTCAAAATAAAATACATTTTTTAAGAGGGTAGAAGGTGGGAATGAACCTCAGTGCAAAAGCCCTAGGTTCAATTCCGCAACACCATTTTAAAAAGAATCCTCAAAATTAAGACCTTAAAGAACCAAAGAGATAGCTCTTGGGTGGGGATGTGGCTCTGTGGTAGAGAATCTGCCTAGCATGCTCCAGACTGGGTTTATCTCCAGCACTGCAAAACACAAAACGAAATAAGAGACATGGATTTTTCTATCTTTCTAAACATTTAAGGCACCTGAACCACTAAAAAAGCAGAGCACGCCTAGCCAGGCCCTTCAGTGGCTCTTACCCAGGACCACAGGGTCGTTCCAGCGGGCCTTCCACCCTCCCGTCCTGGCCGTCCAGCGGCTGGCCAGTGAAGATGGAGTACTCGGCGCCCGGGATCAGCCACTTCCGCCTGCTGACGTCCGAGGTCCCTAGCATGCTATTGGGATGAGAAACATTCCGGTCTTGCCCTGCTTTCAGGCAGTATTTACATTTGCACAGTGACTTAAAAACCACATGCAGTAATCTATATATTTTAGATACATGAATTCTATTTTACAGTTTTAAGATTGAACTGAACAGTTATTTTTGGTTTCTGTTGCTTCTGAATATTCCCAAATTGCTGTCAAAATCCAGTGCTTGCCAGGCGTGGCAGCATATGCCTATAATCCCAGCCCTAGGAAGGATGAGGCAGGAGGACTACCACAAGTTCAAGGCCAGCGTGAGCTACATAGTGAGACCCTGCCTCAAAACAAAAAAGACCTGGTCCTCACAGCTCTCCTCAAGCCTCAGCTGCCTCCCAGCACCCTGCATACCCTTTCCTCCCTAAGCAGAGCTTAGGGCAAGGAGAGAAGACAGGGCTGCTTTTTCGTTCTTTCAGATCAGCACCATTCAATACAATTTTCTGCAAAACCAGAAATGCTCTCTCTCTGCACTGTCCAGCATAGCAGCCACATGTTATGCTGGACAGTGGCTAGGGAAACTCAAGAACCACCTTTCATTGTCACATGCAGCCAC
The DNA here is from genome assembly GCF_053883595.1 of Heterocephalus glaber. Classification (NCBI taxonomy): domain Eukaryota; kingdom Metazoa; phylum Chordata; class Mammalia; order Rodentia; family Bathyergidae; genus Heterocephalus; species Heterocephalus glaber. Next base: position 22,869,946 of record NW_028258412.1, read on the forward strand.
CAGCAGCACAGTTCTAGACTATTCCGTCCTCCACATTTTCAGGAAACCTGCTGGCCAAGGGTCATACCTTCCCGTTCACTCTGGGCCCTTCATAGACTGCAAGTTGTGCTCAGCTCACCATGTCTAAGCCTGATGCCATTCAGGAGCTGTCCTGACTCAGCAGCCTGAGCCTCTGCTCCTCAGCTGTCCACCCTCAAGGACATCGCTGGGCCCTGTCATCACCAGAGACCACACCCCCTGTAAGGCCAATTCTCCAAGTCTCCTCTTCTGTTCCTTTGCTTGCAGCTCAATCGCCACCACAGGAGCCAGCCCGCCAGCCCAGTCCCTTCCTAGCCACCAGTCCTTGCGGGCTTCACTGCTTCCTCTCTATCTGCTCCAAGACCACGCTCAGGACTCCCTTCCCCTCTCACCTAAGCCTGACAGGCTGCAATGACGCCACTTCCCAGCTCCACTGCCACAGCTGAACTTGGCTGGTATTTATTTAGGTACGTATTTATTTATTTATGGCTGGTTTTTAGAGATAATAAATCTGAGCTCCAAAAAAATGTAAATGAATTTGCCTAAGGTCACACAGCCAGGCAGAGTCAAGGACAAAATACGTTCCAAATTTCCTTATTCTCAACCTGATTCTGCTGTCTTCATTTATGCAAATGCCTCTATAGCTTCAGTGGCAATTTTTTTTTCCAGTACAAGGACGAACCCAGGGCCTAATGCATGCTAGGAAAGTGCTCTACCACTGAGCTGCATCCGCAGCCCTTTTCTATTTTTTATTCTGATTCAGGGTCTCACTAAGTTGCCCAGGCTGGCCTCAAATTTGTGATCCTCCTACCTCAGCCTCCCAAGTAGCTGGGATTATAGGCATGTACTAGGATCAGTAATTTTTTTATATACACATCTAAATTCTGTAAGGATACTTAACCCTGAATTTCTAACAATTTAAACAGAAGAGCTTCTCCCTTTAATAAGAGTATCACTTAACTTCTAGCTTTATAGAGATTAAATGAAATAACTTACTTGGCACGTGAGGGTTTCATGTGAGTTTTAGAATTATGATGCAGACTTAACATATTTTCATGTTCCACTTGCTTCACTTGAGCTTCAAGTTTTGAAATTGTTCTAATTCAAAAGCAATACGATAAATTAAGTACATTGCAACAAATTTAAAATATAGTGCAACTAAAATTATTTATTTATTTTTATTCTTTTGGTTTTTTTGAGACAGGGTCTCACTATGTAGTTCCGACTGGCCTTGAACTATGTAGCCCAGGCTGGCCTCAAATTCACAGTGATCCTCCTGTCTCAGCCTCCTGAGTGCTAGGATTTCTGGCATCCGCTACCATCCCCAGCATAAAATAACAGTCCCTCATAGAAAAGGTATACAAAAGCATTACCTCTCTATAAAATCTTTTTCACAGTAAATTATCACAACTAAACTTTTAAAAGCTGAGCAAAATAAGGGAAAATAAGCAGAAAAACAAATACATTAGGTTCTACAAGGAGCACTTAGAAAATGAAACAATAAATGGTATTAAAGTAGCAAGTAAAAAAGTTTCATGAATTTGAAAACATATCAAAAACATGCAGAATATAAATTAAATATCAAATAAACTGCATTTTAACAGTTAATTGTAACATACATGTATTCATGCACACAAAGTATAAGTAACAGTTTCACAAAATAGAAAGCAAGCTTAACTTCCAAAATAGAGCTGTTAAAAAGAACTCCCTAGTTATGAAAAGCAATGGCTAAATTATCCTGAGCAACTCTTCACCTTTCAGCAATCTGCCTCATTCATGCTATATTCAGAGTAAAACTCCATTGCAAGTCTACCAGCAGAGGATAACTACTCTGGCCAGGTAACTGTTCCCAGGACACCCTGGCCTTTCTTCTGTTCTTCTAAACTTTATGTGCATCTTCATCATCCTGTCTAAATTTGAATGCTACCTACACTGACACATGGAAGCTTTCACAAGGCTGATGCTTACACCAGTCTGATAAGGAAGTTGTCACTAGAATGAATGAACTAAAGAAAAAGAAGATGAGAAATCAACACAGCTTTTCTATTCTTCCAACTGCAACAAAATTCTAAGTAAAGGTATTACTTACATCCAAATTTAAAAAGTATAAAAATATGTTCTAGGGTTGGGGATTTAGCTCAGTGGCACCACGCCTGCCTTCCAACCACAAGGTTTTGAGTTCCATCCCTGGTACCACAAAAAAAAAAAAAAAAAAAAGCTCTAAGCCAATTTAGGTGTTTCTAATCATTTGCAACAGGGAGCATTTATGATTCTGTTACTACCAAATTAAGCAAATCTGGATATGTAGTCTCCAACCCAAATCTATAAGAAAGTAGGTGACGAAATCTGCAAGAAACTCTAGTATGAAAACGTTGTGCCCTCTACCTCCACCTCAGCCTAGTATTGGGGCAGAACCCAGGGCCTGGCACACACTAAGCACCTGCTCTATCAGTGAGTTACACCTACACTTGCAGCTCTGTCTTCTTTTTGAAGCATGAAATAATTGAGTGAACAAGATTGCTTCTTTTTTATTTCCTTGGTTTATCTTTTTTTCCTTTAAATAGGTTCTTACTATGTACCCCAGGCTGTCCTTGAATTCAGCAATCCTCTTGCCTCAGTCTTCTGAGGGCTGAAATTACAGTCATGGGCCACCACGCCTGGCTTAGACTGCTTCTTAAAATTCTTTCCAGTAGGGCTGGGGATTTAGCTCAGTGGTTCTGTCACCTGCTTCACAAGCACAAGGTCCTGAGTTCAATCCCCGGTACCCCCCCACCAAAAATTCTTTCCAGTGATTACACATCATTCAGATTTTACCTACAGTGAGCAAACACATAATGCTTGGGGAAATGCATACCTCCTAGGCACATCCAGAGCTGGAGGTATAAGGCTGTGGGGGTGGTAGATTGCTTGCCTAGAATGAACGAGCCCCTAGGATCTACCTCTAGAACACCACAAACTTTAAAAAAAAACCTCCTTTGGCTAAAATCAAATGTATTTGCATGCCAAAGCAAGATTAAGATAAAATTACTTCTACACTGTTTTTAAATCCTGAAGAAAAACTGCCTTTTTTATTACCCTCAATACAGACACTTTTAAAAAAATGAGGGGCCAGGGATTTAGCTCAGTGGTACTGCACCTGATCCCCAAGCACAAGGTCCTCAGTTTGATCCCCAGTACCAAAAAAAAAAAAAAAAAAGGTATTTCCTTAATAGTCAGACAACTTTACCTTTTCAAGTCAGAAATCTGAGTATGCGCATCAAGTAATTTGTTCTCAGTTGTATTTAATGCATCCTACGAAAATAAAGAGAAAATCAGATAACTCAAAATACACATTTCTATCTATTCTTTTAATTCAAAATGCATCGCATAATATCAATCTAAAGCCAAACCAGTTAGCTACAGATACTCAGATACTACAGATGATACTCAGATACTACAGATACTCAGATACTACAGATACTCAGCAAGTATGGGACTGACTAGAGCTGGGACAGATACCAAGGAAAAAACAAGAGGGCAAAACACAGGCCTGTACAAGTGGCTCGGTTTAAGTCCCCTGGCAAGATACTGCAGTGCATTATGCTTTGCTTAGTTAGGACCAATCCAGAGTTAAAACACAGATTTGACCACAACTTTGATTAACAGCTCTGCAGAACAATAGAAGAAATAACACCTTTCTAACAATGTGATTCGCTCCTGAAGCCTAGAGTCCTTGTTGTCTGGCTAAGCAGCCTCAAAGCCCACATGCCAGCCAAACGGCACGCACCGTCCCTACCTGCCTGCAGTGTTACTACAGCGTTGCATCAGTTCAAATATGTAGTCTCCAAATAGACTATTTATTAAGAAATCTTGGGGCCGGGGATGTAGCTCAGTGGCACCGTGCTCACCTCACAAGCACAAGGTCCTGAGTTCGATCCCTGGTTGGGGGGGGTGATCTGACTCAAGGAATAAGCTCATACAGCCCCACAAAAAACCTAAGCCTTTGCAACTAAAAAATTTATATTTAAGCAGTATTAAATAATTAATTGCATCTGTGTGGTTCCTTATGCTCTTTTAAACAATTTAATCTCAATTCATCTTAAATGCAATAACCATTCAAAAACGCTTATTAAATGAATTAGCTAACTTGTGAGTTAAATAGGGCAGATATTTGAAAATAAGGATATCAACAAGAGGATGAACAGGTCGTCTAGTTTACAGAGTGTGGGGTGGAAGAGGAGGAGAAAATCTGGTCTCTTAAGGCCCCATCCAGTGCTTTTTCCCCTACATGAAATCCGGAACAAAGACCATGGTCCATTACCTTTACTCGTCTGTGTTCCTTTCCCAGGGACTCATACTCTCCTAAGAGCTACAAAGAAAAACAATTACATCACAAAATTAAACATTATGACAGCCAAGGGACAGTCTAAAAACTAACAGCCCACACCCTTCAAAACTGCCAATGTCATGCAAAAGAAAGGTTAGCATACAACTGATGATGCTGGTAAATGGTGTATGATGATTCCTGATATTATTCTTGGAATTTTTTTTTGTCTCCCCATGTAGTCCAGGCTGGCCTTGAACTCACTGTGTATCCCAGTCTGGCCTCAAAGCTCACAGCAATCCCCGTGAGTCAGCCTCCCAAGTGCTGGGACTGTAAGTGTGCCACCACCACGCCTGGCATTATTCTTCTGAATTTTTAAATTTAAAATTACTCAAGAGTAAAAGTAATATTCAATTCCCTTGAAGTAGCTTATGTGACTAAAATTTATTCATACTGTCTTTTGTTAAATTGTTACATAACATATTACTGCCCTTTTTTTGGTACCAGGGATCAAACTCAGGTCCTTGCACTTGTGGGGCAGGCGGAACCACTGAGCTAAATCCCCGGTCCTACTTCCCTTTTTTTGAGATAGGATCTATGTACTTCAGCCTGGTCTTGAACCTCCTCCTTGAACCTCAAACAGTGATCCTCGCGCCTCAGGATCACAGATGTGTGCCACCATGCCTACCCTGAATTGTTACATATTATGTTTTGCTAAATTAGCTCTACAGAATAAAAGTACAATGCACTACACTATATAATATCTATTACATCATACCATTTAATACATAATAATGTAATGGTCAGTTAATTATAATTTACTTTAAAAATACATATATTGAGACTTCTAGTTAAAGACAGATTTACCACACAATTTTCTCCTCTTTATCTGAAGATCCCACAATGGAGAAAACAATGAAGAAATCAAGGAGAAAACAAGAGCAGTGACCATAACAGGTAAGATATTTTAATAAAAAAAATTTCGAAAAGCAAACAGAGCCAGGGCACACAACTGTGACCCCAGAACTCTGGGAGGCTCAAGCAGGAGGGTCATAAATTCAGGTCACCTGAGTAACAGACTTAATCAGACTCTGTCTCAACAACAACAACAATAACAAAAAAGCAGAGAGCAAAAGTGCCTTAGCGGGTGGAGGGGCTGCTACCACACTGAGGGCCTGGGCAGAGGACTGTGGGGAGAGGGAGGGGCTCGCCATCTGAGCCCACACCAAGAGGCGGGCAGGGGAAAGCACAGGCCTGACGGGCAGCTGGCTGAAGTTCCTTAAGCACAGTGTAAAGAGCCAACATATGAAAAATAGAAGCCAGTATTGAACAGACATTTAAATCAATGATTAAACAGAAGAAACAATGGATTAACACTAGAGAAATCGGCCTGGTGTGCTGGAGCAGACCTGTAATCCCAGCACTCTGGAGGCTGAGGCACAAGGATCACCATGAGTTCAAGGCCAGCCTGGGCTCCATAGTGAGATACTGTATCAAAAAACAAAACACTAGAGAAATCATTGAAGAGAACCATAATTAATACCTCAAATTCATAAAACAAGAACAGAAAACCATGAAAAATGAGTGATCTTTTTTTTTGGGTACCGGGAATTGAACTCGGGGCCTTGCACTTGGCAAGGCAGGTGGCAGAGCCACTGAGCTAAATCCCCGGAGAAAAATGACAAATCAGAAAAAAGAGCTTAGAAACTAAAAATGAGGGCCAGGGATAATGCAGCTCAGTGGCATCGCGCCTGCCTGGCAAGTGCAAGGTCCTGAGTCTGGGGTTTTTTGTTTGTTTGTTTTGGTACTGGGGATGGAACTCAAGTCCTTGTGCTTTCAAGGCAGGCGGCGGAACCACTGAGCTAAATGCCCAGCCCCTGCAAGGTCCTGAGTTTGATACCCAGTACTGGGGGAAAAAAATGACTAAAAATAAAAAAAGAATAAATTTAATGTTAAGGACAGAAGATAAAAAACAGGCCCAAATGAAAACTAAAAGTCTTAGAGAATCAACCCATGCAATACAACATCTGTTGGCAAAAAGTTCCAGAAAGAGCACAGAGAAAACAGAGAAGAAATTAATCACAACGTGGCATTAACAGATTCTGCAGAACTGGAGGACATTAACATACATGGTAGAAGAACCTGTGCCCCAAGTCAGAGCATACTGCTGCAAAATTTCAGAATACCAAGGATAAATAAAAGATGCTGGAAAATTTCCATAAGGAGAAGAAAAAGATCCTTATTCAAAAGAAATAAGCAACATTATTAACCTGGCATGGTGGCCCACCCCTGTAGCACTCTGGAAGGCTGAGGCAGGAAAATCACAAATTCTACTCCAGCCTGGACAACATACCAATATAGTAAGACTCTGTCTCAAAATACAAAATAAAAAAGGGGCTGGGGATATAGCTTAATGTGAAGGCCCTGGGTTCAACCCCCAGTATTGAAAAGGAAAAAAAAGTAGAAAGAAAGAAATATGATTATTAAATGCAATGTGTGGTCTTTAATTCAACCCTGGGTTCAAAAGCAAAATATTGGGCCGGGGATTTAGCTCAGTGGTTTTGCCACCTGCTGCACAAGTGCAAGGACCTGAGTTCGATCCCTAGTACCAAAAAAAAAAAAAAAAAAGACCTGGCTATTGAGGTGAGGAGGACGATTCCATGACCCTGAAGTCACAGAAATATCCACATAGGTGATTACTTGGGCAGACATTACCCCTCCAAATCAGCAGCTCCTTCAGGGTAAATGAGATAGTATTAAATTCTACTTACTAGCTCTCGAGTTATGTGAAACAAACTTAGATATTCTTTTTCCTCCCCTGGTTTTTGCCACTAAACCTTTAAATTCTAAACAAACTGTGTGCATTAGTGATCACACCCATGGCCTCATGCACACTAGGCAAGTGCTCCGCACTGAGTTACATGCCCAGCCGGGCAAAATTATTATTATTATTTTTTTTTTGCAAAATTACTTTTTTTTTGAGACAGCGTCTCACTCTGTAGTTCAGGTTGCCCTTGAACCACTATGTAGCTCAGGCTGGGCTCAAACTTGTGGCAATCCTCCTGCCCTAGCCTCCTGAATGCTGGGATTACAGGTCTGTTCCACTACTCATAGCATGCACACTTTTATTTGGTTGGTTTGTTTGGTACCAGGGATCGAACTCAGGACCTTGTGCTTGCGAGGCAGGTGCAGTGTCACTGAGCTAAATCCCCGGCCCTCATGCACACTTTTAAAAGAACAAAAACAAGGGGAAGGACTGAGGGTGGTAAAGCTCTTGCTCAGCATGCACAGAACTCTCAGTTTTATCCTCAGCACTGCAAAAAAGAAGTGAACCCCATAAAAATACCACAAACATGGTGCAAGTATGTAAGCACAGCTTTCTGGGAGGCTGAGCAGAAGTTCCAGAAGCCTGAGCCCAGCCTGGGGAACTTAGCAGCTTAGTAAGACCCTGTCTCAAAATAAGAAAATGAAATAAGGGCTAGGGACGTAGCTCATTGAGAAGGCCCTGGAATCAATCTCTAGTACCAAAAACAAAACAAAACAAAAAAATCACAAAGTAAAAAAAAGTACACACCAAGAACAGACAACTACAATACCTGTAACCATTTTACATTAATCATATTGACAGAAATTAAGAGGTCTGACAATACCAAGCACTGGAAATAATCCAGAAAACTATGAAGTCTCATATCCTACTGACAGGGCAAATAAACCACAACCATTTCAGAGAACAATTTAGCAGTATCTACTATAGAGGACAATCCTCATATTTGATGTCTCTGACATCACACTCTGAGAGATACATTCATATGAGACTGTATTCCCTAATAATCCTCACAGCACTATTTCTAACCCCATAAGCTGTTGCAGAACCTTGGTATGTCCAATCAAGGGGTGGTATATATATATTTCCCTTCCCCTAAACCCTGTGCAGGACTTTGAAACTGTTTAAAAAACAGAATGTGCTGAGTGTGGTGGCGCATGCCTATAATTCCAGCCCTTGGGGGCGCTGAGGCGGGAGGATCGCTATAAATTCAAGCCCAGCCTGGGCTACATGGTGAGTTCAAAGCCATCCTGAACTGCATAGCAAGACCCTGTCTCAAAAAATAAAATACAGAATGTGGCATGGTAAAGCTGTATGATTTCAAGGCATCAAACGTCATTAGAAGACATGGCTGATGTCTGTCCTTAATACTCAGCCATCCTGCTGCAAAAACCCCAAAGCAGCCCAAAAAGATAAGAGCTGTGGCCTTAGTTGACAACCATGAGCCATGACCAAACATGCCTTCAGGATATTCCAGTCCCATGCAGGAGGTGGTGGCCCATGCCTGTAATCCCAGCACTTGGGAGGTGGAGGCAGGAGGGTCACTGTGAATTTGAGGCCAGCCTAGGCTACATAGTGAGTTCAAGGCCAGCTCAAACTGCATAGAGAGACCTTGTCTCAAAAAAAAAAAAAAAAAATCTAACCCCAGCCTTTGAGATTCCAGCTGAGGTTCTAGACATTGCAGAGCAGAAACAAGCTGCTCCTGCCACATCCAAGACCCTGAGCAGAAGTTTGGGACAATCTGCTTTGTAACTAAGGTAAGGGTATTTGTGGTGAACCTTTTAGAGCTTTCAATGATACAAATAGCCGCTGCTGCACCAATGCAGGCCACAGGTTCTGCCACCATTGCCCTGGAGGGACATGCACACATTAGCATGAGGAGCCAGGTACAGGAAAGCTCAGGGTAATGTTCCTAACAGCAATAACAAACTGTCAACAGGAAAATGGAAAAATTGTGGAAGAGCCACCCAATGAACAACACAGAAATGAAAACTAACCAGTGCTATTCCATGTATTGACTTGGGTACAAGTAAAAGAAAACATGTAGACCAGTAAACAGGCAGAGGGGTGCACACCTGCAATCCCAGTGTTGTGCTTTGGATCTGGAATACCTCCCCAAAGCCTTGTGTGTTTAGGGTGGGGCTTCTGGAAGGGGACTGAATTTGGGGGCGCTATACATGGCTTGCTGTTAAGAAGGTGGGGCCTGGTTAGAGGCAGGTCACTGGAGCACAGTGTGGAAGGGCAAAGCTCCCTCCCTGGCTTTATTCCTTTTTTTTTTGGTACCAGGGATCGAACTCAGGACCTTGTGCTTTCGAGACAGGCGCCAGAACCACTGAGATAAATCCCTGGCCCTCCTCCCTGGCTTTATAAGCTTTTGGAACTGGCTTGAAAGAGAAGTCTGCAAAGATTTGGAGATGCCAGATAGAAAAGCTCAAAAATGTTGTAAACTGAGCTTGACAGGAGATTCTAGTCAGAGCTCAAAAGACCAGAATGCTGATAGAAATGCAGACAGTAAAGACCAGGGTCATGAGGTTTCAGTTGGAAATAAGGACTCCATTGGCTGTTGGCCCTGAGACCACGTGTTATGCTCTGGTAGAAAATTCGTCTAGCCAGGCATGGTGGCTCATGCCTATAATCCAAGCACTTAGGAGGCTGAGCCAGGAGGACTGCTGTGAGTTTGAGCTGGGCTACATGATGAGTTCAAGGCCAGCCTGAACTACATAGTGAGATCCTATCTCAAAAAAACTCCCCCCAAATATTGTCTCAATTTTGTTCATGTTATGAGACTTTGCAGGAGACTAAGATTAAGGGTGGCACACTAATACATTTGGCAGAGGAAATTTCAGGACAGCCCATCATTCAGGTGGTGGCATGGCTGTTGGCTGCTTTTAGCTAACTCTACAATGAGAATCAGGAGCAAACAGCATAGCTGAGTGATTTCTAAAGTTTTTAGTTCTGCCAGTAAGTGCCTATAAGTTTTAGCCAGGAGCTTGGTTGCTAAAAAGATGAACATTAAGAAGAAGCCAAGTGGGGCTGGGGATTTACCTCAGCGGTTTCACCGCCTGCTGCGCAAGCGCAAGGACCCAAGTTCGGTCCCCGGTACCAAAAACAAAAAAGAAGAAGCCAAGTACTTTACATCAGGACAATAGAAAAGAAGTCTGAGGCCACCTCAGAAATCAGCAAGATCCCCACCCTTCACAGGCTACAAGATGTAACTGTGAAAGACTTTGCTTTGAGAAAAGAGCCCCAGGGAACCTAGCTCATTCAGGGCCAGATAGAAAAGAGTTTCCCTGAAGCTCAGCCATCTAGGCACTCAGAAGCTTCTGCCACCATGATCCAAGGGGACCCAGCCAGTGCTTGAGGGGGTGACAAACACTAGAATCAACCATGTGGTGCTAGTTTTATAGGCATGCAAAATGCAAGAGTTGTGGGGTTGTGGAGGCTTCCCCCAGATTTCAGAAAGAGGGCTGGGAAGACAGGCAGTGTGCACCTGAGAGGGCAATGTGTGAAGCTGTGAGAATGAAGCCAAAAGTGCAGTGGAGACCTCAGGAAGTTAGAGAAACCAAGAACATGAAACATCTGCTGAAAAAGGCCCAGGCAGTAAGCAAAGCAACCCCAAGAGAAAAGCCATGAGACCTGCATCTGTCAATGCTGTAGGGACAGGGCCACCTAAGCCACTTGGGGGACATATCTTGCCACTGTGTGTCCTCAGTGCTGTACAAGGAACTATGGGATTTAATGTTTGCCCAGCTGAGTTTTGGTACTGCTTTAGTCCGATTTCTTTCTACCTTCCTGCTCCTCCCTTTTAAAATAGGAATGTTTACTTTGTGCCATTTTATGTTGGGAGTGTTTAACTTTTTGATTTTTACAGGGGTTCACACCTAAGAGTTTGTCTTGGGTCTCAGAGAAGACTTTGGACTTTTTCCGCAATGCTGAAACTGTTAAAACCTTTGGTCTCATAGAGATAAACTAAATGCATTTTACCTAAAGAGACACACATGAGTCTTCTGGGGCCAGGGGCAGAATGTTGTGGTTTGATTTGGACTGTCCCCTGTAAGCCTCATGTGTTTAGTGGGGCTTCTGAAAGGTGACTGGATTATAGGGGCACTCTAGCTGCTGTTACCAGGTGGGGCCTGGTTAGAGGCAGGTCACTGGGGCATGGAAGAGTGTGTCTCCATCCTGCTTCCTGGATGTCATGATGTGACTAACATTTCCTTTGATATGCCCTTCTCCCTTGTTGACCAGCGTTGGGGCCAGCAGACTATGAAAATGTGAGCCAAAATAAAGTGTTCCTCCTTTAAAATATGCATGTCAGGTATTATCTTATCCACAAGAAAGTGACTAAGACACTCAGGATTCAGCCAGGAGGACTGACAGTTCAAGGTCAGCCTGGACTACCCTGTCTCAAAAAAACAAAACAAAACAAAAGCTGCAGAATATTAAATGCAGCACAATAGCATTTACAAAAAGTTTTAAGACATGCTGAAGAAGTAACATTGGTTAAGGATACATACGGTCATGATCACAGACAGATATGGGAATTATATTCACAAAATTTAGGTCAGTTACTCCCAGGAAGCCAGAGGCAATCAGAAAAGGGTACATGAGAAACTTCAACCGCAGCTGTAATATTTATTTCTTAAGTTGTGTGGTAGGTCCATATATATTGTTATATTATTCTTTATATCTTTCTTTATACTTGAAATAGTCCAAATACACTTAAATGAAACCAATAAATGAAAGCTAAATGTAGCAATACAGCATATCTCACAAACAATGCTGAGAGGAAAAAAACAGGTTCCAACATGATGCACTTTATATACAGTTTAAGAACATATAAAACATTAACAGTAGCCAGGTGCAGTGATAGGCCTATAATCCCAGAACTCTGGAGGTGGAGGCAGGAGAATTCCAAGATTAAGGCCAGTCTGAGCAATTTAGCAAGATCCGGTTTCAAAATAAAAATAAATAAATAAATAAAAAGGGCTGGGGATGTAGCTCAGTGAAAAAGCCCTGGGTTCAATCCCTGATAGCTAAAAACAAGAAGAAAAAAACAAAAAACAAGAAAATCTCCAGAGTGAACAGTCCCTCAGGTGGCCACCAAAATAATGAAAAAAGCACTGAGACACATCACTGTGGAGTTTCAGAACAAGGGAACAAAGGCAAGACCCTCAGCATCTCTAGAGAAGGAAAAGCTAGGAGGTGATGACAGCTGCTAACAGCATGGTCCTCACAACAGCATCTCCGGAAGGCAGTCAGAGGACAAAGACGGAGCGGTAACTACAGCAGTGCAGTCATGTGAGCAACCACATCCCCAGCCTTGGTTTGGAGATCTGAATAACCATTTACATGAATTACATTCAGGAAAATGGATGTTAAAAAGCAAAGGAACAAGAAGTACATCTAAAGCTACCGGGCAGAAAAGTGTCAAGACTGGCCGGGCATGGCAGTGCACAGCTATACTCCTGCACTCAGGAGGCTGAGGCAGGAGGATCACTTGAGTTTGAGGCCAGCCTGGGATACACACTGAGTTCAAGGCCAGCCTGAGCTACATACATAGCAAGGCCCTGTCTCAAAAAACAAAACAAAACAATGTCAAGACTAAATAATTTGGTATTATGTACTAAATAATATGAAAAAAGACTAAGAAAAACTTGGGAAAAAATACACAACCTGCAACTTTATTCAGTATTAATTTTATATACATCCAAATTTTAAGTGAAAATAAATTTAAGTGAAAATAAATTAAAGTGAAAAATTCAATCAAACTGCTCTAAACATGGTTCATAGCATTTTACCCTGCCAGGCACACAGAGAGCATGATAGCTCAAAAAGTGTCCTGCAGAAAAGGACAGAGCAAGGCCAGCCTTCTGAAGTTCTGACTTCCTGCTGCAAGCTAAGCCCCGACCGCCTCCATTGGGAGGGCTGGATTTGTACCTAACACCAAAATAAACCTGGAAATAATCATTACAGCTTGCAAGAGCACAAAGAGTCTAAGTTCCTATTATTTGTTACTTACATCTTGAAACATTTTGCTTTCTTGTTTTAACTTAGCTTCTTTATCATCTGAAAGTTTGTAAGCATTCTCAAATGCTTCTTCTAAATCCTGAAGTCTAGATTTTAGTCGAATGATGGTATTGTCTTTTTCTTTATTGCTTGTTCTCATTTCCTCAATTCGTTCCTGCAAAATTTTGGAAGTACTGCTGGCTGCACTGAAGCGTTCTCTCAAATCATTCTACAAAATAAAGATGAAGATAAGGTATTTTAAATGAAAAGATAGAAGCCACAATATATTATGGGCATTACAATTCCAAAGAAAGCATACAAATAGAAATAAATAAGCTTAATACTTTCATTTATCCTGAGATGGAGAATCTAGAAAGAATTACTCTACTAGAACAACGCCTTGAAATTATGCTAAGGTAGAAAACACTAGGGTCATAGGCCCTATGATTCCAGGACTCATTAAGCTAATAGCACCTATGGATCACCTTATGAGGAAAAAATAAGCACCACTATGAGAGAAATTATTCTGAAAGTAGAGCTGGAATTTATTACCCAACATTAATATTTGGAGGGGAAGCATTTCTTACCAATTCTCTCACTATAAAAAAAGAAAATTCAGCCTGGGGATTTAGCTCAGTGGTTCCGCTGCCTGCCTTGCAAGCGCAAGGTGCCAAGTTTGATTCCCGGTACCAAAAAAACTCACAAAAAACAGAAAATTCAAAATGCATCTGATATGTTGAAATTTATTCAGCAATTATTTTTAGAAAAGCCACAATGTGCCAGGCACTAGGGTGCTATAAATTTAAGATTGAAGCTAGGCAAGGTGGCATGCCAGTAGTCTCAGCTACTGGGGAGGCTGAGGCAGGAGGATCACTCAAGCACAGAAGTTTGGGATAAGGCTGGAAAACACAGTGAGACCCCATCTCAAAACAAAACAAAACAAAAATGTTAAGTCAACAACAAAGTTAGTAGCTCCTAACTTCATATAGTTTACAGTTTAGGAGGAGACAAAGATTACTTACAAAAGCATCAAAGACAGAAACAATGTACAGAACAAAACATGCATTTTCCACCAAAATTTTGTTTACAGAGTTACATATAAAAGAATAAAACTTGCTAAAACCTAGGGAAATAAAGTAAAAGTTAATGCACTCCTAGTTATCTATTCAAGGAAACTAAAAACAAGGGTCGAGGATTTAGCTCAGTGGTTCTGCCACCTGCCTCGCAAGCACAAGGACCCAAGTTCAATCCCCAGTACCAAAAAAAAAAAAAAATCTGGAAACTAAAAAATTGTGCACATAAAATCTTGTACAGAGGGCACCCCCTTCAGGATCCCTCCTGTCTCTCAGGGGCTATTCCAGTTGCCCATTCCGATTTCCCAATAAATTATCCTAGTCTCAAAAAAAACAAAAGCAAAACTCTTGTACCAAGAGAAAAATGTGGCTAGGTGGTAGAGCATGTACTCAGCATGCTCAAAGCCCTGGATTCAATCTTTAATCCCTAGCACAAAAAGAAAGTACACATCCAAGGCAGTATTATTCTTAATAGCCAAAAGATGGAAACAATCTGAACACCCACCTCCTGATGAATAAACAAAATAGGACATCCACACAACAGAATACTGACCTTAAAAAGGATTATGTACTGATAGTTGTTGATAAAGTTAAAAACAGAAGTGAAAGAGGCCAGGCATAAGAGGCCACATGGCCCATGATTTTATTTACATCCAATGTCCTGAACAGAGAAATCCACAGAAATAGAAAGAGAAGCCAGGCAGGGTGATTGTCTCAATATCAAGGCCAGCCTGAGCTACATCGTGAGTTCAAGGCCAGCCTGGACTACACAGTGAGACCTTGTCTCTAAAAAACAAAAAGAAAGAGGAAGAAGGAGAGGGAGAGAGAGAAGGAGAAAGAGAGGGGAGGAGGAGGAGGAGGAGGAGGAGGAGAAGAAGAAAAAAACAGAAAGAGAAGCTGTTTGTGGGGGTTGGGACAGAAACATCTGGGGTGATGCCAAAGGGATATGAAGTTTCCTCCCCTCACACCCCCTGTACTGGGAATTGAACCTAGGGAGCGCTGAGGCACACCCTCAGCTCTTTTTAAAATTTCATTTTGAGGGCTGGGGATGTAGTTCACTGGCACCATGCCTGCCTGGAAAGCACAAGGTTCTGAGTTTGATCCCCGTACCAAAAAATTTTATTTTCAGACAGGGTCTCACTAGGCTAGACTTAAACTTGCAATCCTCCTGACTCAACATCCCCAGTAGCTAGGATTACAGGTGAGTACAATCACACTTAGTTGGAATTCCTTTTTTTTTGTTGGTAACAGGGATCGAACTCAGGACCTTGCACTTACAAGGCAGGTGGCCACATTACTGAGCTAAATCTCTGGCCCTGGAATTCCTTTCTGACTGAGGAAAATGTACATAATTGATAATGAAGATGATTACATACCCAATTTACTAAATATTGAATTATATACTTTGAATGGATGAGTTTTACAACATTCAAATTATATTAAAAAGTAAACAAAATATTTGAGAGGATAAAAGCATATAGTAATACATGAAGCCACCAGTAATGAAAATACAAACCTACTTAGTAAGATCGTTAAGAAGAAAATGTTATAACAAAATGAGTTCCTTGCATAGGAGTAGGCAAAGACTTCATGAACAAAACCCAGACTGCACAGGAAATACTACAAAGAACCAACAACAGGGCCAGGGATTTAGCTCAGTGGTTTCACTGCCTGCTGCGCAAGCGCAAGGACTCGAGTTCGATCCCTGGTACCAAAAAAACAAAACAAAACAAAGAACCAACAACTGGAACCTCATCTTATTAAACAGCTTTTGCACAAAAAAGAAACCACCAACAGAGTGAAGAGACAACCCACAGAGTGGGAAAAATTTTTTACCAGCTATTCATCAGATAAAGGACTATTATCTAGAATATATAAAGAAATCAAAAAAATCAGACACTCCCCCAAACTGAAAGACCCATTGCAAAACTGGGCATCTGAAATAAAAAGACATTTCTCAGATAAAGAATTAGAAACAGCAAATAAATATAAGAAAAAAAGTTCAACATCACTGGTATTCTGAGAGATGCAAATGAAAACAACGCTGAGATTCCACCTCACTCCAGAAAAAATAGCTGCTATCAAGAAATCAACCAATAACAAATGCTGGCGGGGCTGTGGGGAAAAGAAACCCTTCTCCACTGTTGGTGGGAGTGCAGACTGGTGCAACCACTGTGGAAATCAGCGTGGAAATTCCTCAAAAAACTAAAACTAAAGGTTCCATTTGACCCAGCTGTACCTCTTCTTAGTATCTTCCCAAAAGAATTAAAAGCATCATACCACAGCAAAATATGTGCACCCATGTTTATAGTGGCACAGTTTGTAATAGCTAAAGCTTGGAAACAGCCCAAGTGCCCAACAACTGAGCAGTGGATAAAGAAGATGTGGTTTTTTTATACAATGGAGTACTATTTATAGCTAAATGGATGGACCTTGAGACCATTAAGTGAAATAAATCAGACCCACATGTTTAAATATTGCATTGTTTCTCTGCTGAGAGAAACTGAATGCGGAAATGAGGACTGAGATGTATAATGGATGGGAAATGGGAAGAAAGTGTTCAAATGGGAAGGGGAACAAGGGAGGAGGGAAGGAGAAAGGAAGGAAGGGACAAGAAAGAAAGTGAAAACAGAAGGAAAAAACAGAAACAAAGCTTTTGTACATAGGGAGGGGAGGGGGCTTGGGGGGTAGAATAAAATAAAATTTATTAAAAAATGAGTTCTGTTGATAAAATGTTTTTTTAATCATTAAGCCACTAGGATAAAAAAACAGAAAAAAAAAACTGTGTACATCCCATGTAACAGAAAGGGCAACAATAAAATAACAATCCTAAAGAAAGAGTATGGCAGAAAAAACCCCCAGAAAAAAGAGGGTACTTACCACTTCTATTTCCAGAAAGTTATTCTTATTTTCCAATGTTCTCACACAACCAGTAGCTTCAAGCAAAGCACTATCTAACTGGCCACATCTAAAAGCCATAAGTATATTTTCAATTAGAAAGTAAAATAACTTATTTTAAAAGTACATTAAAAAAAAAGAATTTAAAAAAACAATAGCATTACATAAATCTAACTGACCCACCAATACATAAAACTAATCTCCAGTGTGAGTTAAAACCAAGATGCCATTTTAGTAAAATACGTCCCAAAGAACTATATGATATTCTAGTACCTCAAGAAAGTAACAGGCTAGAATAACCATATAAAAAGATCCCTAAAAAATATTAAGTGGGGGTTGGGGAAGTAGCTCAGTGGCAAAACATATGCATAGCATGTGTGAAGGCCTGGTTCAATCATTAGCATCAAATAATAATAATAAAATAAATTAAGTGAAAAAAGCATAGTATGAACAGATATTTAAATACTCATGTTCACAGTAGTACTCTGCACAACAGGCAAGAGGTGGAAGCAACACAAATGTCCTTCAACAGATAGATAAAAATATACACATTGGATTGAATCTTTTTTTTTTTTTTTTTGGAACCGGGGATAGAACTTGGGACCTTGCACTTTCGAGGCAGGTGCTGAAACCACTGAGCTAAATCCCCGGCCCAAAGAGTTTTGTGTTTTTTTTGGGTACCGGGGATCAAACTTGAGTCCTTGTGCTTTCAAGGCAGGCAGCAGAACCACTGAGCTACATCCCCAGCCCTGAATCTTAAAAAGGAAGGAAATTCTGCTATGTGCTGTGACATGCTGAGTGAGACGAGTCAATTACAGAAGGACAAATACTGTATGATTCTACTTACTTTAGGAGTCAAATTTACAGAAACAGAAAGTAGAATAGTGGTTGCCACGGACTGGGGAAAGGGCAACAGGGAGCTACTGTTCAACAAGCAGAGAACTTCAGTTTTGCAAAACAAAAATAATTCTGGACATGAGGGGAGCGACAGCTGCACAACATGAATTATATTTAAGCCACTGAACTGTACACTTAATGGTAAATTGTGTTCTGGTTAAAATTAAAAATTTTAGGGCTGGGGATTTAGCTCAGTGGCACCGTGCCTGCCTAGCAAGCGCAAGGTCCTGAGTTCGATCCCTGGTACCAAAAAAAAAAATTTTTTTTTTAAGGCCAGGCATGGTGGTGCACACCTGTAATCACAGTACTTGGCACGCTGAGGCAGGAGGGTCATCCCGAGTTTAAGGCCAACCTGGGCTATATAGCAAGATCCTGTCTCAAAAAAAACAAAAGAGGGCCAGGGATTCAGCTCAGTGGTTTCGACGCCTGCTGTGCAAGTGCGAAGACCCAAGTTCGATCCCCAGTACCAAAAAAAAAAAAAAAGAAAAGAAAAGAAAAAAATTAAAACTTTAAAAAAGCAAGATAGAGAAATCCACACAAAATATCTTGATCTTATTTGTGGAAAAAGAATCTACTCGTGTGGATTATGATTGCTGGAAGGATGCAAACAATTGATGTTGATACTAAAGGTTAGATTAGGGAGACTTACTTATTATCAAACTTAGCCTGAATGTATTATTCTTATAAAAACTTTCTTTGTAAAATTAATTACCATAGATTCTCAAAATAACAAAATACATAGAATTCAGCTATTTTGACTCAGTGTTTAATGATGTACTGTGAATAATGAAAGCATTACTTATGTAGGACTCACTATGTACCAGGTCTATGTTATACACTTCATATTTATCCTCATAATCTTTTAAATTAAATTAGGATCAATCAGTCCCGTTTCAGAAATGAGCAAACCAAAAGTGGTTAGTCCTCAGCTGAAGGCCCCAAGGTGGGTAAGCAGCCTCACTGAGGTTGTCTGGTAGGCTTTGCGGTACTGGAGACTGAACCCAAAGGACACACTGCCACTGAGCTGCATTCTCGGCCCTTCCCTGGGATTCTAAGCCAGGCAGCTAGGAGTTCCTGCTCCTAACTCCCAGGCCTAACATGCTCAAATGAAATACTGACAGGATTGGTTCTTTTTGTTTTGCTTTGTTTCCAGTGCTGATGATCAAACCCAGAGCCTCACTGAGCTATGCCCCTCAGCCTGGTAAGACTGTTCTTGAAAGAAACATCATCTAATTAGTAGAGTATAAGCGTGCTAACTGGATTCTACCTTTTCTTGGGGGGGGGTACAGGGGATCCAACTCAGGTCCTTGTGCTTGTGAGGCAGGTGGCAGCACCACTGAGCTAAATCCCAGGCCCTGGATCCTACCTTTTTTTTTTTTTCTTTTTTGGTGCCGGGAATTGAACTCGGGCCCTTGTGCTTGCGAGGCAGGCAGCAGAATCCTACCATTTTTATTACCACACTGATTCTGCTATCCCAGCTATCACTGTCCCCGGAGTTGCAGCTATGCAGCCATAATGGTCTGTTACCACACCTGGCCTGCAACATAAGCATTAATGGCCTTATTTGCAGTACCAGTGGAATTTTCAATTTGCAATTTTAAGTTTCTTGGAAAAAAAACAAAACGGGTATATGCACTGATAACAGTGATTTTTGTCTTAGAATTATCTTTCCAGTTCTAAATGATTGCAACTTATCATTTTGCTTCTACTGTCCTTTGTAACACAGCTTTCTGTTGTAAGCTAGATCAAATCCTTTTGGCAAGCAAGAGAAAACTGCACTCACCTGCAAGGCATTGTTACACTGACTGCATGCACCCCAGCCCGCACTGTCGTTAACTGTTGCAACACAGCCACTGATTTAAAGCCTTGCCTTCTCGCTGCTCCATCTCTAGGTACTAACTGATGCACACACTAGCACCTCCTGGACAGCAAGATGCTCTAATTAGCTACTGTTCACTGGGTGGCTTCATCAGGACCCTATGTTTAACATCAAAAAGCCACCCTGGGTGGCAACACACCTGTTTCCACCAGGAATTACCTGTTGTCATCACTGCCCTTTTTTTGGGGGGGGGGGGACAGGGTCTCACTATGTGGCTTAGGCTGGCCTTGAACTCACCAGGACCTCAAACTCGCAGAGATCCTCCTGCCTCAGCCTCCCAAGTGCTGGGATTCCAGGCATGCACCACCATGCCCAGCTTATTAGTTTCTTTTGTTTTGTTTTGTTTTTGTTTTTTTGAGAGACAGTCTAAGTTGCAAAATTGCCCAGGCTGGGCTTGAACTTGTAATTCTCCTGCCTCAGCTTCCCACAGTGCTGGGATTTATAGGCACATGCGACCACCAAACCTAGCTAAGTCATCAAAGACTCCGTAGTACTAATCTTCCCATAAATGATATGGGAAGACTGTACATATACAAAGTCTGCTTGTTTCCATACTTTGCCCATAGGAAGTCCATGACTTCATGTCAGTTATTCGTGTATTATATGAGATTGGTTCAAAGCTTTAAAAGTACTTAGGCCCAGGCACAGTGGCAAATGCTATGCAATGCTAGCTATGCAGGAGAGTTTTTCACAAGCTCGACAAGAGCCTGAACGACCAGCAAGACTCTTTCAAAATAAAAATTTTCAAAAGGGGCTGGAAATGTAGCTTAGTAGCATGTGCAAAGTAGTAGCTTGTCCAGCATGTGCAAGGCCCTACATTCAATTCCCCAATACCACACATGCATCCACACACAATTACTTGGCAAATGTCTCTCTGCTAAAATTCAAATCCAAAATACATGCTTTCTGGGCTGGGGATTTAGCTTAGTGGTTCCGCTGCCTTCCTCACAAACAGGTCCCTGAGTTCAATCCCCAGCACGAAAAAAAAAATGCTTTCAAAGTGTTTTTTTTAATCATAATATATTACACTTATGTGGAAGGAGTATGTTCAAGTTGCAGAAATGCTAACATCAGTTATATTTTACCTATCTATAAGAATTTGGTTGGTTTTCTTCCACTCTTCAATTGCAGAAGTTTCTTTTGCCTCTAGCTTCTGCTTCAAACTATTTATTTCTGATTCATAATAAGCACGAAGATCTGCTATGTGTCGAGCATGCTTTTCCTTCAGGTTCTGCCTAATCCTGTTGGTGAGAGCAAAAGGCATCATTAGGAAAGCACATCCCCCTTTCTATCCTGTAAGACAAACCAAGAGCACAGTCATTCTTCCAGGCAAAGTACAGACTGCTTACTTTGCATATCCCCAGAAAACAGTCGACGCTCCACATGCTCCAGCAGCTTCTATACTTAAGAATGTTCTAATTCACTATTGCCTACTGGGTGCCTTTGTCAGCACCTTGTCTTTATCTCACAAGGGGCCTGGGGATGTAGCTTAGTGGTAGGGCACCTGCCTAGGATGCATGAAACCCTAGGGTTTTTAATCCCAGCACCAGACCAAAGAAAAAATTGACAATAAAGTGAAAAAGACACAAATAACTTAGTTTTTAGATGCTCTTGTCTTAAAAATGCTGCATGTCTTTAAGATTTTATACATTACTGAGTTTCGATAAAAATCATTTTCATTACTCAAACATCATAGAAAATCTATTAACATTACAAGCCATTCACTGAAATACATACTTAGACAATATCACAGGATCTTCCAGAGAAGTCAATGAAATGCATTCTGGGACACTGTTGGCTGTACCTGGAAGCTGGGACTGACTGACCGAGGCTGAAGCTGCCATGACAGTGTTTTCTTCATCTACAGTGTTGACCGAGATGTCATTGCTGGTCAACGTATATACTGAAGGAAATGGGGAATTGGTCCTACTTTCGTTTTGGAATGTATGGTTCTTCCAGGAGTCCACTGGTGAGGCTTTTGTATTTGAAGGGTATTTTGGGAACCCGGATAATTGAGAAGTGACATTACTTGCTTGTGAAAAGGAGTCGATGTCAGAGTGACTCGACATACTTGGTTCCAGAACAGAGTCTGGTGAGTAAGATATTCTGTCATCAAGGGCATTCAGAAAGCCACATGTTTGAGTCCCTGAAATCTGCTGATTTGGCTTCATGTGCAACGTCGGATCCAAAGTCAGTACCTAGAAATAAGATAGACAACCTTAAGGTCCTCCCTTGGTACCCAGCTTCTTTTGTTGCATTTAAGTGAGAAGTTCTCCTAGGGAAAAGAAAGCTCACAGTCAAAGTCAGAGCCATGAAACATCTTTCATGTGCACTCAGCAGAAGGTTGACAACTTTACCTCTGGTGGATGGTTTGGGTTGGAAGCAGAAGTGAGATTCCTCTCAGGTAACTGCTTGTTTTCCCTTTGTTTTTTATGATAAATATCCTTCAGTGATGGTAGCTTCATCTCATTACTAGTATTAGACTTAAAGATAAATAAAATTATTTAAATGAAATTATCAATGACAAGAAAATTTACTGATATCAAGATCAGCACCATAAAAATTTTTTGAAAGTTTTAAATAAGTTGAAAATGTAGACTGTCAGACTAACAATACAAGTTGAAAAATCATTTTCTATTGACAAGATAGGGGAAAATATCATATGTCCTAACAATGAGTAGTAAGGGAAAAATCTCAATTATCTCAATTATCTAAAACCTAAATTATCTAGCAGCACATGACTAATTCCAAAGAATAAAATTCTTGGTATCTGCAGTATGGTTTAAATCTTGAATGTCCTCCAAAGGCTCCCGTGTCAAAGGCTTGCTCTTCAACCATGCTATGGAGACTGTGGAACCTTTAAGAGCTGGGGCCTAAAGTAAGGAAGCTGGGCTGGTGGGGCTGTTACCCCCAACATCTAGGAAGGAGATCCTAGAACTCTGGTCTCTTCCTTTCTCTGTTTGCCTCCAGGCCTCCATGAGGTGAGCACCTTCTCTGCCTCGTGCTCCCTCCACGATGTACTGACTCTCAAGACCAGAAGCAGCACGGCCAGTGACCATGGACTGAAACCTCTGAAGCCAAAAGCCAAAATAACTCTTTCCTCCTGTTGTTTATCTTACATATTTTGCCACAGTAACAAACGGCTGACTAGCAGTCTCCTCACTCAAAATAAGAACCAAGTTTTGAGGTGAAGAAAGATTTCACAGTCAATGACTAAAGCAGGACAAGAAAACTTTTGGCCAAATTAACTTCATGTGACTCAGGGTAAAAGTATCAAGAAATGGAGTTCCAGGGCCAGGGATTTGGCTCAGTGGCTGTGCTGCCTGCCTCACAAGTGCAAGGACCCGAGTTCGATCCCCGGTACTAAAATAAGAAAAAGAAATGGAGTTCCTTACTACATAATTATATTGATTTTTTAAAACAGTTGGCAGACCAAAAATAAACCTGTTAGAGGCTGAGAGTTTAGCTCAGTGGTTCCGCCACCTGCTTTGCAAGCACAAGGTCCTGAGTTCTATCCCCAGTACCAAAAAAAAAACCTGTTAGATACTCAATGAAAATAAACTCCTTTATTAATTAGTAAAATAAGATTTAATCCTAATTTTTAAAGCTGGAAATCAGGGCTTTGCTATAATAAAAATGTCACAAAGAGTTAGTCTAAGTTCCAAATACTGAAATTTTGAGCTTTATTTATTTCAAGAGGGACCTACTATAGGGTTTGCTAATCCTGGGCCTCAAATTTAAACTGTAGACATAGTCTCCAATGAGATCATAGATTCAGGAAGAGATATACTGAAAGAATAGTCATCATATAACTTTAAATTTAGTTCCATTTCCAAACCTCCGAGGACTGCAGATTTTTTTTTTTTTTTTTGAAACGGAGTCTCATTATGTTGCCCAGGCTAGTCTTGGACTTCTGTGCTCAAGCCATCCTCCCTCCTCAGTCTACATAACAGGCATGTGCAACAGCACCCAGCTTACTATGAATTAATATTTTTAAATAAATTATTTAGCTTGTGAACAGAACCATTAATTATATTTTCCATGTATAAATTAAAGACATTAATTTATTAAAACTAAGCTCTTAACATACCACACTTCCCATAATCCTGCTTGAGAATTCCACTATTTAGATAACAACAACCTGAAGGCCTTTTTCAAGCCCTGACCTTGTGGCAAGGAGCAGCACTATCTATGGCCAAGGCCACACTCAGAGGAGCCTGCCCGGTGGCCTGGGTGAACAGCTGGAGCTCATAGGTATAGCTCATGATATGTTTTTTTTTTTCTGGTACCAGGGATCAGACTTGGGACCTTGCTCTTACAAGGCAGGCGCTGGAACCACTGAGCTAAATCCCTAGCCCATGGTATAGCTCATAAGAAGTACCATGCTTCACTTGTTCTATGATGTCATTTTTTTTAACATATTCTAATATCTCTGAAGATGCCTCTTGTAATTACCGGCATCTTACAATTTCTTTTAGCCAAGTAATAGCTGTGACATAATTGTCAGTGCCTGCTCAAAAGCAAGTATCAAAAACAAAAAAGTGTTCACATAGGTGCTAACAGCTTGGAAGAAAATCCTACAGACTACAATGGAATTTCTGAGAACCAATATTTAAGGGAAGGGCTATTCGCCCACGTTTAGCAACATGTTCCATCCTGTAGTCAAAAGTAAGCTAGTTCTACATAATTATTAAGGCAGGTAAAAACCCAGCACCAAAGCCTTATGTAGTTTTTTAAAAGAAATGCTGAATCACTAATACTCTTGGCGGCCTGAAAGAAAATATGTACAAAAGCAAAGAAACCAACAGTGAGCTGAAAAGAGAGGTATAAATAGGTGAAGACGTTTTGGCCAATTGTATTTCACTTACATTTTCCTTTTTTAAAGTTTTATAAAGAAATAAAAAGTTGAAAAGCTTTTCCCATAACAAAATATAAATTTGAAGAGATAAGAAAGCACTATATTGGTCTAATTTCTAAAATTCTTGGTAGAATATGAAATGGGGGCCAGAGATTTAGCTCAGTGGCACCGCACCTGCCTGGCAAGCTCAAGGTCCTGAGATTGATCCCAGGCACCCAAAAGGAAAAAAAAAAAAAGAATATGAAATGGGAGGTCATAAAATTGATGACATCTTAGATTCAATTAATAGTATTAATTTATTGATGTTCAAGATCTAATAACATGGTAAGCCCCATCAACGCAAAGCCTATTAAGTTTTCTGTCCCTGTACAACCTCACCTCCCCCAGCTTCACTTCTTCTTGTGTTTATCTCCCTCCCTCTCTCTCTCTCTCTCTCTCTCTCTCTCTCTCTCTCTCTCTCTATTTGCTCAAGTTTGGGGTGGTAGTTTTTGTTATTCTCTGGCTCCTGCGGCCCCATCTATCCACACATATCACTGTTTTTTGCATCCTCTTTGGTTACTTCAATTATATCACTCCCTTTCCCAATCTACTCCCTTACTGCCTAATCAAACTATAGAAGTGAAATATGTACAACAATGTGTACATACTGAACAATTTCACTTCTTTGCTCTGAAGTAAACAAAATATTCACATTTCTTATCCAAAGAACATACAACAAATTAAACTGTGCATAATTATGGTATAAATGGATTAGCAGAAGGTGTGACAGGACAGAAGGCCAACATCAGGTCTAGGAGAAAGTGAAGTTACTAGCCAAGGACTATTTATAAAACAGTGAGCACAAAAGCCTTCATTTAATTTCACAAAATACCAACAGGACATTTTAAATTCCATTTAAAGTAACTTTTCTAAAATTACATAGTAAAAAATAACAGAGACAGAATTTCAAATCGAGTATGACCCTAGAGCTTATGCTTTTCATACTGTGTCAGAAGTTGGAAAATGCCAATAATCATAGTGCTCACACATGGTGTGTTTCTAAATTACCTGGCTTGGTGACCTATCTGCAGAGGACAGTATGAGTGATTTCTCCACAGTTTCAGGCAAAGAGTGATACATGTCCTTCTTGTCCAGTTTCCAATAAGTCAGTCCTAATGTGCACAAATATGCAGAGTGGAAAGAAGTGAGAAAAAAGAGAAAAAATGCTTTCTATAATAACTTATCTCCATCCAAAGCAAACTAAAAATAAAAAGGAACTAGTTTTTGGCTGTGGTAACAGCAAGCTAAATTTTTATGGGGAAAAGAGTTCCATAAATGCCTTATCATGTAAGAAACCTCATTTAATAATGTAAATATATATAACTGAAATATTATTAAAATCTCAAATGATGTAGTACAACTTGAATATATTTTATTATTTTTTACTTTATTAGTCCATGTTTGCAGCACATAATGGTTGTATTAATTGTGGGGAGTTGTACATGTACATGATACATCTGAACTCAGAATATATGTTTAAGCCGACAATTTTTTAATAGTGTAGACTTACATAGAATCTACATAAAGAATTTAACAATTAGCTGGGTGTGGTGGTGAAGCTGAGGCAAGAGGACTGCAAGTTTGAACCAACCATGGGCAATTTAGTGAGACACTATCTCAAAATAAAAAATGAAAAGAAGGGTTGGGGATGTAGCTCAATGCAAAGCCCCTGGGTTCAATTCCCAGTACCATGAAGGAAAAAAAATCAGTAATTCAAATATTTACTAAGCATCTACTATGCCAGGCTGGGCAGCAGGAGATGAATAAATCGTGCAGAATGCACAGTAGGTTTTATCAAGAGTAACAACCTAGTGGGGCAGCAGGAGGATGGTCAGGGTGGCTCACAGGGCTGTGTAGAGGTAACAAGTAAGAGGGAACTGGTGAGCGAGTTTCCTGGTGGAGGCAATTTCAGGCAGAGAAAGCAGCCACCTCAGAAGCCTAACTGGAGGGCAGACCTGGAGGATGTGAGCAGCCTTCCTGCTGATGGAGAGAAAGGAAGGGAGTAGCAGAAGGTGTGGACAGAGGGAAGGAAGGGGCCGCTGTCCTGCTGGGCCTCTGAAGGTGGCTGTTACTCCGAGAAGCAGATTACTGCAAGGTTCTGAGCAGGAGTCTCTTGAGCTGCCCTAGCTTTTCAAAGGGTACCTTGAGCCACCATACTGTGAATACATTGAAGGGCACAAAGAGGAAGCAGTACGGCTAGTCAGGAACCTGCAGCAACCAGGGGACAGCTGAGGTGCCTCGTCAGGGTGGCAGCACTGGAGGTGGGAAGTAGCTGGATTCTGGAAATTTTTGCAAGGCAAAGTGAATTCACTCAGATGAACTGGATGTGAGATGCCGAGAGAGGGGGAAACAAGGCATGAATATATAAATCCAGTAAGACTAGCAGAGCTCACTGGAGAGTGCAGAGCACAGCTCACAGAGGGTTTGAACTTGTCAATGCATTTGGGAGCAACTGAAAAAGGCTGCAACTGCACCTCTGCCCTCTATCTTCACAGAACTGGTAATGCCAATTAAGCCAAAAAAAGAAAGGTTCCCAAAGGAACAGCACAACACATGGGACATTTACTGAAACCACTCTGGTATATGATTTCAAATTTAGAACAAAATTTAATTAAAGAAAACCTCTTTAAAAGTTTAACCCAGGGCCAGGGACTTAGCTCAGTGGCACCACACCTGCCTTGCAAGTGCAAGATCCTGAGTTCGATCCCCGGTACTGCAAAAAAAAAAAAAGTTTAAGCCAGGTGTGGTGACACATGCCTGTAATTCAAACACTCAGGAGGCCAAGGCAGGAGGATCACTGTGTGTTTGAGACCAGCCTGAGCTACATAACGATACCCTGTATCAACAAACAACATCAATAACAAAAACTTAAGTTCCATACCTGTTCCTGAATTAGACATCCAAGAATTTGGACTTTCATCTGGTTTACTGAGGTAAAAAGCACGAGGATGTGCAGCAGCAGCAAAATCAGACTGCAATTCAAGAAAGAAAACAGTTGGTGGGGAGCTGAAAATCACAAGGCACACACTGCTGACAGGAGTGAGAGTCAGGTGTTGCAGCTGGGCAAGGGAGCACTGTGGAGAGGCCATGCAGAACACCTGGTTTCCTTGTGTTGCATGAGCAGAGAGTGACAGGGTTAACAAAGAAGGCTTTCCTTTTCTTTTTTTTTTTTTTTTCCAGGACTGAGGATGGAAGCAGTGCCTTGAACATGCTACGAGTGACCTACACGCTCAGCCCTGTTCATTTTGAGACAGAGTCTCACTAAATTGCTCAGACTGGCCTCAAACTCTGATCCTCCTAACCTCAGCCTCACAAGTAGCTGGGATTATAAGTGTGTGCCACTGTACCCAGCTCAAACTTCCTTTCCCTGTGTAATTGGTAAAAGTTTATTTTGGTTCTCTGTGGAGTTGGAAGGAGAAAGCTGAGGGCAGGAATTACCTAATGAGTTCAGAACTAAAATGTTATTTATAATCTGTCATCTACTTTCAAAAGAGATTTGAGGTGCCTGGAATTAAAATCACTTAGACCGGGCATGATAGCACACATCTTTAAAAATCCTAGCAGTCAAGGAGGCTGAGGGAGGAGGATTGCAAATTTTGAGCTCAGCCTGGGCAACTTAGCAAGAGTCTGTCTCAAAATTTTAAAAAAATTTAAAAGACCTGGAGATATAGCTCAGTTCTAAGTCCCTGGCTTCCTCAGTACCACAAAAAGAGTCATTGTGTAAGTCATTGGTAAAAAAATTAATGTTTCAAAGCCTTAATGATTCATTTTTATCATTATAAATATAATAAATCAAATTAGCTCTGAACACCACAAATCAATAATATGAATCTTAAGTAGCAGATTACTTCTTTTTTGTGTGTGTTTTGTACCTTTTTTTTTTGGTTAAATTCTTTTATTGGTACATTTTAGGTATACAGTATGTTTACATTTATCATTGGGTGCTTGTACCTGTACATGATGTATCTTGGTTCTTATTTCCCTATTCCCTGTGCTCCCTTCCCTATTTACATAGACTTTGTTTCCATTTTTTCCTTTTCTCATAATTTTTCTTTTCCCTTCTTTCCTTTCCCCTTCCCCTCCCATTTTCCCTACCCCTTTGGACCTTTTCTTCCTATCTAAGATTATCAATTATTCATTTTAACCATTTTAATCTTTATTTACACTTTGTTTCTCACACTAGAGAAACTATTCGGTATTTACACATGTGTGTCCTATTTATTTCACTTAAGAAGATGGCCTCAATATGCATGCATTTACCTATAAATATCTCTAGTTTCTCATTCTTTATGGCTGAGTAGTACTCCATTTTATTTTATTTACTTATTTTTTTGGTACCAGGGATCGAACTCGGGACCTTGCGAGGTAGGCGACGGAACCACTGAACTAAATCCCTGGCAGTATTCCATTTTATATAAAAAAACACAACACATCTTCTTTATCCAGTTTCCAGTTGACGGGCACTTGGGCTGCTTCCAAGCTTTAGCTATTACAAACTGTGCCGCTATAAACATGACTGCACATATGTCGCTGTGGTATGATTCTTTTCTTTTGGGAAGATACCCAGCAGGGGAATAGCTGGGTCAAATGGGACCTCTAATCCTAGTTCTTTAAGGTATTTCCAAACTGATTTCCACAGTGGTTGCACCAGTCTGCACTCCCACTAACAATGGAGAAGGGTTCCTTTCTCCCCACAGCCCCACCAGCATTTGTTATTGGTTGATTTCTTGATAGCAGCCATTCTTTCTGGGGTGAGGTGGAATCTCAGTGTTGTTTTCATCTGCATCTCTCGAATGACCAGTGATGTTGGACATTTTTTCATATGTTTATTTGCTGCTTTTACTTCTTTGTCTGAGAAATGTCTGTTCATTTCAGGTGCCACAGATTACTTCTTATACACACACAACTAGGGGCCGGGGATTTAGCTCAGTGGTTCCAGCGGCTGCCTCGAAAGTGCAAGGTCCTGAGTTCGATCCCCGGTACCCAAAAAAAAAAAAAAATTCACACACACAACTGGCTGCTTTTAGTCCCAAAAAAGACTAAAAATGCTTATTATTGGGCCAGGGATTTAGCTCAGTGGTCCCGCCACCTGCCTTGAAATCCCAAGATCCCGAGTTCGATCCCCAGTACCAAAAAAAAATGCTTATTAATGATTCTGAAAAAATTCTGAATCTCTCCTCAGAGTGTCTGACACTGTCACAAGAAATCTGTGTTATCAAACAGATATGTGACATGGATATTTCCATCAAAACTTTTCTTATCAGGTCCTCTAACGCTGAACTTTTTATTACTGCCAGCCATAAGGCACATATCCCTAATCCTAGCCACCTGGGAGACTGAGGCAGGAAGATCTCATGTTCCAGGCTAGGCAACTTAACAAGACCCTGGGGGTGTGGGGCATCTGGGACTGTGGCTCAGAGCCAGAGCACTTGCCCAGCTTGGTACTGAAACAAACAAACAAATAAGTTTCATCCTGTTAAACGTCTCTAAGTTGTATTTGTTCACAACCATCCTGCAGCCACTGCAAAAGGAGGAATAAGTGAGGCGTAACACTGACTGAGGGGCAGGGGATAATCCTGTCAGCCTCATAGGACACCACCCAGCCTCTTTACCCAGAGAAATTCCTTGGTTTCTTTGAAAACTCCTACCTGCTCAAAGGTGTGTCCACACTTAAGAAGACTGGGAAAGGTGACTGGAGAAGACTGAAGCAAATAATCCAAGGGAGACAGGCAGGCCTCACGCACCACAGCTCTGGGTGGCAACTTCAGCAGCCTCTCAACCCGCAAGACTGGAGGCGCCTCCGGCAGGCACGATGCGGAGGAAAGGAAGACCAGGGTGCAACAAGAAGCCTCTCTCAAGCAGAGACCCCCAGCCCGGGGACCACCCCCCCCCAGCTCTGCCACCACCCAGCAGCCCTCCTGGAAACCCCAAGAAGCGCTTCACCCCATGAAATGGAGACATCACTGTCCAGACAAGCAACCACGGCAACAAAGAACAACCTGAGGGGCCGGGGATTTAGCTCAGTGGTTCCACTGCCTGCCTCACAAGCAGAAGGACCAGAGTTCAATCCCCAGTATCAAAAGAATTAAAAAATTTTTAAAAAGTAAAAAAAGAACAACCTGAGCTCTGAAAACCCTCTGCTACACAATACATTATTTCAAGATGGACTTCCAAGTAACTGTAACCCAAAATAAACAGCACTGTGCAAGAAGAAGAAAAAAATTAGATCAGAAGACAATGCTGGTAAGCAGTGAAACCAAACACAATGGGAAAAGAGAATCAAGTGAAGAGTAAAGTTCCAGCTTCAGGGAATCCAGACAGCTACAAGTAAGAATGCATCTCAGGTGCATTGTTGCTGATTCACCAACCAGCACCTCCCTCCTCAAATTCACTGAAAGTTCAGAAATATCAAAGGAACTTATAAAAAGAATTAAGATGTGTTATGAACATGTACTCACTCTGCATGATGATTTAATCATGTACTGCAAATATGTACTAATAAAAACTTTTGAAGAAACAGGTACACAGTTAGCATGTAAATTTAAAAAAGGAAAAAAATATCAAAGAAACTTGAACCTGGCCCTGCTTGAACACGCCTGTGATCCCAGCACTCGAGAGGCTGAGGCAGGAGGATCAGCATGGGCTCGAGGCTACCCTGGGCTACAGTGAGTTCAAGGCCAACCTGAGCTACACAGCAAGATGCTGTCTCAAAAAACAACACAAAACAAAGAAACTTGACTTCCCTGAATGACTTCATACTAAATGTATCATTCACCTAAAAAAAAATTTTAAATTTTAAAAACAAAGAAAACAAAACTTGTCCAGCAGATGACCACAGAATAGGAAAGACTTTGAGGTAATCACCACTTTCTCCCACATCCACCCTGCCCTGCTGACTGCAAGGTGGAAGATGCTGGCGGAAGGCTTTTCCCAGCTGCACAGGAGGGCGTGCAGCTCCGTGGATCCTCCGCTCAACTGCAGCTGTTCACAGACTGAAATGCACTCCAGAATCACCGGGAGCTTTCACAACCCAGATGCAGGGCAGGGCAGTGCCAGGCTGGGCACCAGGGAGGTTGAGAACACCTGGGGCAGGCCCTGGCAATCAAGCGTGGGGACAGTGGGCCACATTCAATAGGGACCGAGTCGCAATCGCCTGCCCAGCTTGGGTTCAATCCCTGGCACTGAAACAAACAGCTTTTCATCCTGTTAAAGGAGACAAGAAAACCACAGATGCCCCCCAAGTACACAACCACAAACCCAAGGTGGAAAAGCCTTGGAGATGGGTGCAGCTCAGTGGGAGAGCCCATGCTCAGCATGGCAAGGCCCTAAATTCAATGTCCAGCACACGCACACACACGATGGTCTCAGTCTCAACCTTCTTAAAAATAGAAGAATATTCTCCCTTTATGACAACCTATCACAATGAAGAAAGCAATCTTCACCCTACTCTCCAAATGTTTTCATGCTATTGTACCGAACAAGGCCACCCCACCCTTGATGACACACAAGTTCTGAAGAACTGAACCCGCAACAGCACCACAGGGCTTTTCTGGAATAGAAACACCAACGGCACACAGGGCCTTTCCAAGGTGGAACCGCTCAGTGAGCACTAACAGGCTTTTCTAAGTTGAAACGCTTTAGGGTCAGGCAGCTTAATTCGCTTCCACTCCCTTCCTCAAAACAAATCAAGAGAAGAGAAAAAAAGGGTTATTGAGAGAAAGCTCCTGAGAGACAGGAGGGGTTCCGAAAGTGGGTTGCCACTGAGGTTCTTTGTCCAAGGACACTTTACACAGCAAAATCACAACTTGGATAGCTACGGGTCAAATTATAATCAACCTATAAGATCACAAGTACAGTCACTTAGCTAGGATTGATCTAATAGGGAACTGAAGCAGGTAGCAAGAGTTTACAGCAAGCATCACTAACTTTAGTTTATCTACAACTTCAAACACAGCAAGAATAAAGCATTCCTGGAAAGGACTAAGAGTGTGGGTCAGGGTTCCTGGTCCCCCACCTGTGTCTGATGCCCTATCTGGGCCTGCTGGACCAGGTGGTGCTAACTACAGTATAATCTCAAGCTGCTATTTATCTCTCGGGAGGCTGAAGGCCTGGCCATCAAGTCTCCATCTTGCGGCCTGACTCACAATTTTGTTTTTTTTGTTTTTGTTTTTTTTAACATGAACGCAAGTTTTATTCAAGAGATATTTAAAAAGAGGTGAATTCTAACAAACTTTACAAGTTATCCACCCTAAAGAGAAGTGGGTACCATTTATGACACACAAATTCCAACTTAACATTTCTGAATAAAGCTATAATGATTGGAGTCATTTAACTTTTGCTAATAAGGCTATCGAATTTTGTTCAGAAACTGACAGCACACACATGATCCTCTTAGAAAAAGGAGGTGCCAAGGATTTTCACTTCAGGCTGAGTACCTCTAAGTACTTAGGGTTTGTAACTTGAGACTGAACATTAGTACTACACGAATTCAATTTGAATCACCTTCACTATGATGTTTATCCACCAGATATTTTTTAGAATTAGGTCAATGTTTGTCTTTGTAATTTCTCTTCAATGTAATCTATAATGTTAATGAATATTAAAGCAACTGTAGCTTTCTTCTAAAAATTATTTGTTACAGTACAGATCACATTCTATTTCATAATTCTGATAGAGAATCTGTTTTCTGGTAATAAGCAAGAATTTAGGATGATTCAATCCTTGGAAAATAATGGTAGTCACTCACTGAAGTCAGTCACTTCTTGAGTCAAAAACACTCAGAAATTGCTATCATTGACTGAGTTTCTGGTTTTTAGTTGTTGTTTCTATTTTTGCTGGTTATTGCTTTAGTTGGTAACATCTAGATTTAAAACATAAGAACATCTCCACTAAGTCTAATGTCAAATATTACAAAATTTATACAGAACACAGACTCATAGAGGCTATAAAGCTGATGTTTTAGGTAACTCACCCTTGAAATGGGTGCAGAATTTTTAGAGGATATTCAATAACATTTTGCTCAAAAAATAAATGCCCTTACTTTTCAGAGTGTTCCCATTCTTCACTAGGAGACTGAGCAGCTTAACATTTTTGCTATAAAAACCAACCACTCGAGCAAAAATGTAAAAGGAAACCAATAAAGAACATTCTTTTTTCACAGTTAACAATAAATAAAAGTGCAGTAAGTGTTCAAGTAGGGCACGTAGTTTAAAAACTACATGTGACTATTTGGCATAGGTCATCTCTTAAAGGTTCTTCGAGGGTCCCTGCCACTACTTACTGTGGTCATGACTGTTTGATTATTAGCTGCTGCTGGGACTTGTGGACCGACAGGTCCTCGGCCATTGCTTCTACCAGCACAGGAAACCTGGTATCTCCATGATTCAGGGCCAGTTGTAACACCATTGCCCACTGGTCCAACGGTACCTGTACCAGTATTACTATTCGTAGGATTCGTCTTCTGTTCACTGTGGGCCCCTTTGTTTGGCTGTCCTCGATAATCTGGGTTGGGCTCACTGAAATTTGGCACTTCTGAATAAACCATGCAAAATTCCCCAATTTTCTGAAGCTCACCACCCCTTCCAGGATAAACTGTCAGGCATCCTTTCCACATGGACTCATACCGTCTGGTCAACCGAATAATACCCCCAGGCTGTATAAGACCTCCGATGTCATCCCACGCAGAAATAGTGATGCTGCCTGTTTTATCTACCACTTTGGATGATCTCACTTCACGGCTGTCTTTGGTTTTGGTCACAGTCCTATCTCCAGCACAATAAAGACTACATTTACATTTTTCTGTCCGGGCTTAATGTCTTTTATGACAACAGCCTGGGCGGGGCCAGAGCAGGGAAGGCCAAGGGGCAAGGGCGGTTACTGGGGACCAGGAGACAAGCCTGGCGGCCCCAAGCCAGAGGCAAAACCACTTCAGGAGAAAAACGCGAAGCACTCACCCAGCAACCCTGCTCCCAGTGAGGACAGGAGGGGATAAAGGTTGAAAAAAAGGCAGTGAGGGTACATGTCTGTGCTGGCCTGTCACACACACTCTCGGGCCCGGGAAGGCGCACGGGAGCGAAGGTGTGTCACAATTTTGATGTGTGTCATTTTCAGCACTGACTTCCTCGAGGACCCAATTCCTCCTGGCTGCCTGTTAACTCCCATCTAACTCAGCTGTGGTAACAGGACAATGGAAAGACCGTGCTGAGGATGATGAAGTCACAGTTTCTAAAGGTATCAGGTTGGCAGAGAGACCGAATTCTGCCTTCTCAATGTATTAGACCTAGCAAGGCTGAGACGGGACAGAAGGGCCCAAAGCTCTTTTTTGTTATCTTCTGCAGCTGTCCGAAATGCAGCCAGTCACGGCTGCATCAGATGCCCCACGGAAGCTCCCGCAGACCTTTTTGTTGACTGCATAAAGCTTCATGGGGCCTATCCCAGATGACTCCCCTCCACGGCCTTTCTGGATAACTCTCCCCCTCTGCAGTGCTCCCCAGTCAGGTCTGAGAGGAGTCCTTCCCCTCCCCAGGAATAAACAGACAGTCTGACACTGCGCATGTGTGAGTCTTCATCTTTTCCTACAGAACCAACCATCCACACCTTCAGCAGGTCAGTCAGCACTGCTCCATCACTGCTGCATCAGGAGTCCTAACAGAGCCTCTTTTCACTTGTTCCTGATTTCTGTCTGAATAGAGGAGCTGAGCTGGTGCACTGGCCAGCAGCCCCGACTGGGTACACTGAAGGCAGCTTGCAGATGCCAACGGACAGAGGAGAGAATAGTGGGGAGCCACCAGCTCAGATCACCAGGAGAGTTCCTGGGTCCTCTGGCTGCTGCTGGCTCTGGCTGCCACCCCAAGAGCTGACAGCCACCAGCATTCAAAGCTCAGGGCTGTGAATACTAAAAGAGCTACGCTTTGCCTATTGGTCATTTCTATCCACACTGAGTAAAAGAACTGTAAGGGATTGGTACCAGTGTTATTTTACGACAATTTAGGCCAACAAAGGCTATCCCAATGTATTGAAACTTAATGCCTACAACCCTTTAATAAAAAAAGCTTTAGCCTGCCACCTGCCTCGAAAGCAGAAGGACCCAACCGAGTTTGATCCCCAAAATAAATAAATAAATAAAAGAAGCTTTAAGTTAGCAAAGGGGCCACAGGGAATGTAAGCATTTAATTCCTTACAATTTGGATCATAAATTGAGAAATGTCTAAATATCAACTTTCTATGAAGTTATCTTAATGTGCTCTAAACTTATAGTGCTACTTCTTACAACTTAATCCAAATTATTTGAAGAGGTTTTTGTTTGTTTTCTGCTTGTTTGTCTTTGTGTTGCTATGGATCAAACCTAGGGCTTCACATATGCTAGGCAAGTACTCTAACTCTGAGCTACACTCCTAGCCCTGAAGGGGTTTTTTTGTTTTTGTTTACCAGGGATCAACCTAGGGACCTTGAGCTTGTGAGGCAGGCAGAAGCACCACTGAGCTAAATCCCCTGCCCCGAAGGGTTTTTGAGAACAATTAAATGAATTGCTCTCTGGCTAAATGTAAACATTTAGAGTATTCCTTTTTATAGGAGGTATAGTATTAGCTCTGATTTCCAGTCTACTAAAGAAGCAATATTTATGGTCACCTTTGAGACACCAAAAGAAAGGCCTGTAAATGAACAAACTAACAATACAAAAGAAAGGGTAAAAAGGTTTTGGTAATGAGTACGCAGTAAATAAACCCTAATCATCAGCAGCTGAAGCAAGCAAAACAATGACTTATCACCTACTTTCTCTGAAGGTTTCTTGCTCTGCTCATTCGCTGGCTTCGATCTTGAGCATTCATCTTCTACATGTGCTCTCTTTGGTTGGTTCTGCTTCAGTTTTTGTGCCCATGATGTTACACATTTACTACTTAAGAAAAGATACCCAAAATTATTTTCTTAAATGCTGTCCATCACACATAAGGGTAACACAGGAGGTACTGCTTTGGTGGGAAATGCTCCAAGTCATTTTTCTCATAATGTAACATGGTAATTTTTATTAACCCACCTATCTTTTTTCAAAATCTTATTCCCAAAGGCGGAGCCGGGGATTTAGCTCAGTGGTTTCCCTGCCTGCCGAGCAAGTGCAAGGACCCGAGTTCAATCCCAGGTACCAAAAAAAAAAAAAGAAATCTTATTCCCAAAGGCAAAGCAAACAAAAAGACAAACAGCGATCAACAATGCATATAGTCCATTTGAGCATGGTGGCACATGCCTGCAATCCCAGCTAGTTGGGAGGCTGAGACAGAAGGATCTCAAGTTCTAGGCCAGTCTGGGCAACTTAGTAAGCCCCTATCGCAAAAAACAAAAAGTAAAATAAATAAAAATATAAAGGGCTAGAGATGTAGCTCAGGGGTAGAGCACCTGTCTAGTATATGCAAGTCTCTGGGTTTATTCCCCAGATCACCAGAAAAACTCAAAATATCTAGTACATATAGTCTGTGGCTGTGGAATAGAACAAAACCACCCGGGTCCCCTCCAAGTGCTAAGCAATCAGTGCTGTGCAAGTACATTTATTGGGCAGAACTAAAATTATGTGATTTATGTTGCTACAGTTAAATATCTTACTTTACCTGGCACCTTTTAGAGGTATAAAACTGAAAATTTAGGGTAAAGTACAAAACCTTACAAGATTGTTTCACAAATATTCAACCACAGCTGTCTTTACTAAAAAGTCCCCAAGTCAATTAAAATGTCATTAAATTTACAAAAATTGTTCATATAAAAAACACCTCAAGGGCTGGGGATTTAGCTCAGTGGTTCCACTGCCTGCCTTGCAACCGCAAAGTCCCAAGTTTGATCGCTGGTACCAAAAAAAAAAAAAAAATCTCATTCTATTATAGTTCAAATAAAAGTTCACTAGATTCTAATTGTAATAAGCAAGTAAAACTCCCCTTGAATGATGGAGAAAGTCTACTTACCTATTTGCTTTTCCACTATATACTTCAGAAATCTTATTTTCACCAAGAAAATTCTGATCAAATTCACCAGGAAAATTGTTAATATCTTCCTTTAAAGATGTACAAAACTCTTCAGGAGTCTGTGTGTAAAAACTCCCGGGCCCCCCGCCCCCTCCAGGTGAATCTGTCTGGACCCCAGGCCCTGCGTTCTGCCCCTCAGAAAGGCCTGAGTGCTCCATGCGCACTGCGGGGTCTTTAGATTTGCAGATGTTCAATTCTGAGACGCAGGTGCCATAGCCGCTGCTCATGGAGCTACTGTCCACACTGCAGTCTGCTCGTGATGCACCCCTTCTTTGCTGCATCTCAGGTTCCTTAGACTCAGGATAACTAGTGGCAGATTCATTTCTTTCACTGTGTTCAGAAAAAAAACCCATTTGACTTTCTGAAGACACGTGTTTGCTGGAAGAACTTGTATCACAGGAAGCCCACAAAGAATTATTGATCTGAAATTTGATTAAATTTCTTATCTCTTCCTGTATACGCTGGGAACAAAAAGTGACAGATTTGGGTAAGAAAGTATATTACACATCACATTTTTATAAATGTCATGAAATTACCATTTCAAAATACGTTACTACTCTAAATATGTCATATCTTTAGTTTAAAGAAGTGATAAATGGGGCCGGGGATTTAGCTCAGTGGTTCTGTCACCTGACTCGAAAGCACAAGGACCCAAGTTTGATCACCGGTACCAAAAAAAACAAAAACAAAAACAAAAACAAAATCAATATATGTGGGCCAGGTATTTAGCTCAGTGGCGCTGTTGCCTGCCTTGCAAGCACAAGGTCCAGAGTTCAATCCCCAGTACCACAAAAAAAAAAAAAAAAAAAAAAAAAATCAATATAAGTGACAACTTACTTGAATTTGATTGTGGAACTGTTCCTGGTGGGCAACTATCTGTTCTTGGCATTGTTTTTCCACCAAATTGAACAACTGTAACCACCTGGCCTGTTAAATTATAAAATATCTTAGTTTTTTAAAAAAACTTACTATTTCATACAAAAATTTCTCCAGTAAGAAATGCCCTTTTTAAAAAGAGCATTTATAATATAAAATTTATAAGCCAAACTAATTGTAAAAATATATTTGATAAACATATACAAAGACAGATGCCTTTTTCTTACATAACCCACAGTCTGGGTAAATCAGAGAAGGTCTGGGTGAGTTTTATATTTCAAATGCCATCTTTATTTGATGTCATCTGCTATCATTTCTGACTAATCAAGTCTTAAGTTCCTGTCCTTTCTTCAAACTGAAATGGTTTATACTGCCTGCATTTTACATGTTTTGAGGATATGGACATGTAATTAAGGGTTTTCCCTCTGTACAGCTTTTAATGCAAACATCCTGAACAGGATTTCTAGTCTGGCCTAGTAAATAGTCCAGGGCCATTAAAATCCTAGGTCTGACTCCCAGCCGTCCACTGACAACCTCTTCCTAGAAAATAATAAATTTAATCTCTTCACACCTCAGTTTCCTAATAACACCTCATAGGTGCTTGGCAAGATTCGATTTTAAATTTGACTACAGTGCATGTAAAGTAGTGACCTCAATAAAGGAAAAACTGCATTTTGGAAACTGTGAAGTCACGGTCATCACAAAGGTGAGCGGTGTGCCCCTCACATTTTTCGTGGGCAGATTCCTGACAATGTATTGAGTATACTAGCTGGCAAAGAGACAATAAATTGTTCATACTACAATATTTATTATTATTACCCTATAACTATTACTATTGTATACATAATCAGCAGTGCTAAATAGTTAAAATGCTACAATAACTAGTTATTAGTTAATGGTGTTTTTTAAAACTTTCTTACAGTTACTAGAAATAGCAAGTACTTAAGAATGTATGGAAGTAGGTGCCAGGGATTTAGCTCAGTTGTTCCGCCGCCTGCCTGGCAAGCACAAGGTTCCAAGTTCCATCCCTGGTACCGCCCCCCAAAAAAAGAATGCATGAAAGCACATGTGCAAGTGTTAAGAACCTTCTGATTGAATCAAAATACATAATCATCCTCCACTTGGGATGGTGAGTTCGAGGCCAGCCTGGGCTACACAGCAAGCTCAAGGCTGGGCTGGACTATATAGCAAGACTCTGTCTCAAACAAAACAACACTATGTCTTAAATTAACAAATATGATTCTGACTGAAAATGTTGACTTCAAAATATTAAAGGTAATAATTTCTAATTCAATATAAATTTGCCAAAAACTAGCTTATGGGAATATTATTTGTCTGAAAGCAATTAATTCAGATATTATAAACAAGTGAATAAATACATTAAGAAAAACACTTAATAAAGTATTCCTTTTTATTTTCCACCTGTTGGAGATTGAGCCCAGGGCCTCATGCCTGTTAAGCATGCGCTATACCCCTGAGCTCTATCTCTAGCCCATAATATTCTATTTTTATTTTATTTTATTTATTTATTTTTGTTTGGTTGGTTTTTGAGACAAGGTCTCGCTATATAGTTCAGGGTCCCCTTGAGGTCACTATGTAGTCCACCCTGGCCTCAAACTCAAAGCGATCCTCCTGCCTCTCAGCCTCCTGAGTGCTGGAACTACGGGCGTGTGCCACCATGCCCGGCTCTGAAAAGTTAATTTTTTAAAGTATACAGTAACAGTTATTTTTAGAACTTTAATCATCATGATAACGAATATAAGTAAGTATTACACACAGGGTGGATGCTATTGAATTCTTTTTTTTTGGTACCGGGGATTGAACTTGGGTCCTTGTGCTTGCGCAGCAGGTGAAACCACTGAGCTAAATCCGCACGGTCCTGCTATTGAATTCTTAAACCAGGTAATCTTTCACTTCACTTTTTCTATATTCTGAAAAATAACACAAATTCTGGTTCCAAAAGTACAATTAACATTTAAAACAAGGGCCGGGGATTTAGCTCAGTGGTGCCACCGCCTGCCTTGTAAGCACAAGGTTCCGAGTTCAATCCTCAGTACCAAAATCAAAACAAAAAAACCCTACTGTTAAAAGTTTAATAATATGGGCCAGGGATTTAGCTCAGTGGTCCCGGCACCTGCCTTGCAAGCACAAGGTCCCAAGTTCAATCCCTGGTACCAAAAAAAAAAATTTAATAATATTATGTATTTCTATAAACCATTACCAACTCTAGTTTATCTTGAAAAACAGGGAAAGTCCACCTTGAGCACTATTCTATAAAATAAAAATTTTAGGGGCCAGGGATTTAGCTCAGTGGTTTCGCCACCTGCCCTGCAAGCACAAGGACCCAGGTTCGATCCCCGGTACCCAAAAAAAAAAAAAAAAAAAAAGTCTTCTGAAAAAAAAAAATTTAAGTATTGTTTTAACTTAATTCTTTTAACAGTGCTGGGGATCAAGCCTAGGGCCCCCCCACAAGCAAGGCAGTGGTCCTCACTGAGCTATACTCCCAGCCTCCCGATACAGTTTTACATTATAATTTAACTTACGTATGGAAGAATCAATGACCTGAAAACAATAGAACACAATGTATCACAGCTAAATGTGATAAGGTACTGAACGCCTAAATTCAGAATTAAACCATTCAAAATATTTCAAAGTAGATGTAGGTTTTTCAAAATGGGGTCAATTCCATATGAGTAACTTTTTCACATTTGTTCAAAATCGTTCCCTAATTATACTCGACTAGTTTAGCAATTAAGTATCATGTTCTTTTGGACATAAATTTCTAATAACTTTGAGTTCAGTACAGGTTCATTTAAATATGATTTTTTTTTTTTGGTACCGGGGATCGAACTCCGGTCCTTGCGCTTGCACAGCAGGCGGCGAAACCACTGAGCTAAATCCCCGGCCCTAAATACAATTATTTTAAAATCCCCAAAATAAAACAAAACAAGATACCTCACAGTTTTTCCAGAGTTCTGAATCAGACTTGCCACCGTTCTGTAGCTCTTGCATGAAAGAGGCTAGCACTTCCACTGTCCCTTGGATGGCAGGTGGTCCAGTCTTCCCTGAGAAAGAGGACACCCCGTTTGTACTAAGGTGGGGACTACTTCTGTGGAAACAAAAATCACTCAAATGGTTTCTTCATTCTCCGTGAGTGCTGAATCACTCAGCAGTTCATGATTAGCAGAGCAGCACAAAACCACTGACATTTAATTCTAATTGGCACCTCATCTGATCACAAGTTTGTCCACAAAAGGAAAACAGCAGTAAAATGATGGTACACACACACACACACACACACATATGTTTTTTGGTACCTGGAATCGAACTCCAGTCCTTGCACTTGCAGGGCAGGTAGCAGAACCATTGAGCTAATCCCAAGCCCAGTTCTATCTATCTATCTATCTATCTATCTATCTATCTATCTATTTTTTTTTTTTGGTGCCAGGGATTGAACTCAGGAACTTGTGCTTGCAAGGCAGGTGCCGGAACCACTGAGCTAAATCCCCAACCCCTATATTTTTTTTAAGAGCATAAAGAAAGACCTTCTCCAGGAACACCAGAGTGCTGGCAGAAAATAAGATGTGCCAACGTCTTGTCTTAACGAGAGTTTCCAGCTTCCCTGGTCTAAATCTCCAGCCCACTGCAAGCCCCACCCTGTGCTGCGCTGGGGGTTCTGTCCCCCACCAGAAGACAGTCCAGCCTTGTCACCCGGCACCCCCAGCATGATAAGCTGGTTCTTATCCCTGCGCCATCCCTGAATGAAAGCTGTGCCAAGCTCATTAACAGCACTCACTCGGGCCTTCTCTAGCCTACTCAGTACGTGCAAAGCACTGGTCCTTCCCAGGAAAGCCTGCACTTCCAAACTTGACTCTATCAGATCTGCTTTATCAACACACAAAGCCTAATTCAGGACATCACAACTGGTTTAAAATCTAGTCGCTCAAAGATTATTTTCATCTATCACGGATTTATAACCAGCTTTTTTCACAAGGAATTTATAAAGAGGACAATAATGAAAACAGTAAATAAAGACCAGAGAAAATATTAAAATTCAAAGGACAGAAGAACCTAGTAGTGTCCAAAAGAGATTTACATAGTTGTATAGTTTCAACCTGGTGAATTTACCTGCCATTCACAAGGAAGAGCATAATTTTCATGAGGAAAGCACATTTGGGCTCCTCCAGGCAAATCAAACACTATATTTTTCAAGAAATTTCTTCTGGAGGTAGCGCTCAAAGAGACCACTAAGTGACACCGGAAACAAAGCGTGTGGCCAAGGTCCAGCAAGGCCACACAGTACCACAGCTGGCATCTCTTTTATGCCATTTCTCCCTCTTTCAAAATTACCTTTCACTCTAATTTACACTTTCCTATCTCATTTTATATACTTTAAATTCCTCAGAAGGGCAGAGAATAAACAATTTTTAGTTATTTATCATTTTCTTCAAAAGACCTACATGTTTAAAGCTATTTATCTCTTCGCTGGCAGGCCTCCGACCACTAACTTTTTGCTATGTTGCAAAATTATGCTTTTTATAATTGATCACTTCTCTAACAGGCCCTACCTCTTCGCTATTCTGAGCTACCATAAATTTAGAAACTAAATAACTAAGCTTCTCAGACTTCATGTAAATTGAGAGTAAATAGGCTCTGATTAAAAACAAATAATTGGGGGCCGGGGATTTAGCTC
Organism: Heterocephalus glaber; assembly: GCF_053883595.1. Taxonomy (NCBI): domain Eukaryota; kingdom Metazoa; phylum Chordata; class Mammalia; order Rodentia; family Bathyergidae; genus Heterocephalus; species Heterocephalus glaber. The sequence continues at coordinate 22,913,317 of NW_028258412.1, forward strand.
AGTGGTTACGCTGCCTGCCTTGCAAGCTCAAGGACCCGAGTTCGATCCCCCCCCACACACAAAAATAAACAGTGAGGGAGGGAGCTCAGTGGTAGACTACCTGCCCTTCAGCCCTGGGTTCAATCCCCAGTAACCGGCCCCCCCAAAAAACCAAGCATTTTGCTGTCATGGTAACTCAGAGCTCTGCAGAGTCTGTTTTTACTTAGTTTTTACTACTCAACTTTAATTGCTACTGTTCAGCTTGGTGAGGTATTTTTGCAATATAAAACATTATTTGTACCAAAATGTAGAAATAATACTTAAGCAACTACAGTTTAAAGATATATTTTTAATCTGGCAAAAGGGAAAAAAGTATAAAGGAAAACACAACTGGCAAAATAAGTTCTTTTTCACAATGTTCCCATACAAAAGTATATCTCTCTAGCAAAAATGAAAAATGCAAAAGAGTAAAACTATTCTCAACATTCCCTGAACAGCTGCTGATCATAGCTGGGGTTTTTTGTTTGTTTGTTTAACAAATACAAATCAGCAATGATGATACTATTTGGATAAACTGGTAAACTATCAAGTAACATGCCAGGGATTTAGCTCAGTGGTTCCGCCACCTGGCCACCTGCTTCGCAAGCGCAAGGTCCTGAGTTCAATCCCCGGTACCAAAAATAAATAAATAAACTATCAAGTAACATTATTTTTGTTTGTTACATTTAGAAGTATCTATCCCATTCTTACCTATTAGTATTTAAGCTCAGTCCATGAGAATGGGGAGAATTTTTGATATCAGATTCTACAGATGAAGTTTTTTGTAAGGTTTTCACCATGTCAAAATCTTCCATAGTGTACAGAAATGGTTACAGTCTCTTATTGGAAAATAGTGGTTCTTTTACCGTTTGAGGAAACTGAATCCGAGTCATCTTCAGATGCTTCATCGTCTACCAGTATTTTCAGTTGCTAACATTCAAAACTGTAAAATTTCCTAAACTTCCAAGAGTCTGAAAATGAATGAGGAAAAAAATACTACTATAAAAAGCCACTAACTTAGCAACTGTCTTTTCAGACTTTGAAAACTTTCACTTCTTTCATATAAATGTGCATTAAGGACAGCAACGATTTTTTGTTTTTGTTGTTGTTTTTTCAGACAGGGTCTCACTATTTAGTTCAAGTTGGCCTTAAATTCACTATGTAGCCGAGGCAGGCCCTGAACTCACAGTCATCCTCCTGCCTCAGCTTCCCAAGTGCTAGAATTACAGGCCTAGCTAGCAATGTTATTTACAATGGCCACAATGCAGAAGCCCAAAAGTCCATCAACAGATAAATGGGTAGGCAAATACTGTATGACACATCCATGTAAGGGATCATTCGGCCTTAAGAAAGAATGAAAACAAGTGTTGTGGTGCACACCTATATTCTCAGCACTCTGGGAGGCTGGGGCAGGAGGATCACAAGTTGGAGTTCAGCTTTTACTTACCAAGACCTTGTGTCAAAAAATAAAATGAGGGCCAGGGATTTAGCTCAGTGGTTCCAGCGCCTGCCTTGCAAGTGCAAGGTCTCAAGTTCGATCCCCAGTACCAAAATAAATAAAATAAAATAAAATAAAATGGGCTGGAGATGTAGTTCAGTTTGCATGCCCCGGTACTGAATAAAAAAAAGAAGGAATGAAACACTGATACACGTTACAGTGTGGATGAACACTGAAAACAATGTGGTAAGTAAAAAGAACCTACCAAAAAAGAACACAGAAGTATTCCAAGCCCAGCACTTGGGAGACCAAGGAAGCAGATCACCTGAGATTAAGGCCAGCTTGAACTACATAGACTGCAGTGGGTACAGGGTTTCTTTTGGGGGTGATGAAAAGGTGTGGAGTTAAGATAGTAGTGATGATGGCCCAAGAGCCTTGTAAACATACTAATACCACTGAATCACACACCCTGCAAAGGGGGAATTTTATGACATGTGAGTTATAAATCTCAATGAAAAGTCTACATCTGGGTGATTTGCAAAAGTAGCCTCTCCGTTTTCAGGTAATATTTCAGAATTTTATGTACTGATAATTAAGGTTCAAGACACAACTCTACTATGTAACAACTGGAACACTTCCATCCTCGTGCATTTATTTAATTCTACCAAATATACATGCTTGTTGATTTACACAATGACCAAAAAAATTGAACTACAAAGTCTTTAATTTGGCATCAACTGCAGCCACTTAAACTGTTAACACATTTGCCTCTCTGCCTTCTGCACTAGGAAGCCTTTTGCATTCTGCATTCATCTTTTGTTTTTTCTTTTTGCTATGTAGTTCAGGCTGGCCTTGAACTCCCTATACAGTCCAGGCTGTCCTGGAACTCATGGTGATCCTCTTGCCTCAGCCTCCTGAGCGCTGGCTGGGATTACAGGCATGAGCCCACGGCCAGCTATGCATGCATCATTTCTTTAACAATTAAACTATTTGTCAGGCCAATTAAAATTTTACTGAGACTGGGTATAATAGTATGTCTCCTGTTTAGCAAAGCCATGGATAAAAAAAAAGATCGAGGAAGCAAGAGAAAAACAAGAAAAAAGAAAGAAAGAAAGATCTATGCTGTTTAAAAATGAAAAGTTTTGAGAGTGTTACAGAGGAAAACCACCTAATATTCTGGTTCCCTTAGATTCCCCACTTCCTAGGGCCCGGTTTTAAAAAGCAGTGCTGTTCACCAAAAACCATCAGCTCATCAAGGAAGCACTTCCTGGAGGGGCAGGTGTGAAAGCCCCGGGTAACCGAACCTAACTCAAGGGCCTTCTCCCAGGTGGCTCGGCCCATCACCGACGACGACAAATGAGACATTGAAAAAGCCAGGAGCTGCGTCCCTTTCCAAGTCCCTTTCCAAGCGGGCAACGAGCACCTGGCTTCCCATCACCAGGGACAGGCGAGATCTCCAGGGAGGCGGAGCTGCCACCCCCTCTATTCTTTCTCCGCTGAGGTCACCGGATGCAGGAGCTGCAGATGGAAAACCTCTAGAAATTCAAGGATGTTTCTCCAGATTTGGTGGGGGGCGGGGGTGCAATGAAGAAAGAAAGATTTTTTTTTTTGGTACCGGGGATCGGACCTTCCGCTTGAGAGGCAGGAGGCGGAACCACTGAGCTAAATCCCCGGCCCCTAGAAAAGATTTTTTTAAAAACAACAACAACCCGGTAACGATGCTGAATTTTAAAAAGAGGGAGAAAGTTGATAGGAAACGAATAGCGGATCAGAGACATTTTTATACTTTCCAGGAGCAAAATAGGACGCCTCCACCCCTACCCCACAACCCCTACCAGGAAAGGGGAGGAGTCACGGGGTTCCACCAGCAATCTGAAAGTTAACCAGGCGCCCTCTCCGCTGGGATCCGATCGTGACACAGTCGCCCTCCTAGCCAGATCTCGGTCGCCGCGGAAAAGACTGGGTCAGAGCGGGAAGGAGATAAAGTACCCCGTGCAGTCCCCTGGGCTACAGTCAGCAGGGAAGACGGAGAAGCCACCGTTGCAACTACTACCACTGTGAATCCCAAAGGAAGTCCAGGCACCAGGTAAACAAACAAACAAACAAACCCACCAGCCCCCCCCGCCCCGCCGGTGGGGAAAGGTGCTCTGCAATTGGGCCGCGCGGGTGTCACTCAAGGGCACCGAGTCTAGAAAAGGCGCACGCAGCGCGGCACAGCCCCACAGGCCAGCGGGCTTGGGCGGTGTCGGTCTTCAGTCTACAGTCTCCTCAGGGCCTAGCCCATCAGCACACTCAGGGTTCCACTAAAACGGACTATCCTAAGTCTCGTCCCCCGTCCCGCGGGTGGCAACTCCTCGAAAGAGGACTGCCACTTACCTGACCGTCGCTTCCACAGCCGATATCAGGCTAGGGCGAGCAGCCTCTCGCGACCGTTAAAACTCGAAGGAGCGTGCGCGCGCCCGGCGTTTCATCCGCGATTGGCTGCTCGGAAGTGGGCGGAGACCGCCGAGCGGCGCGCGCTTGTCGACTTTGCAGCGCAACTCGCTCTCTAATGGTCTGACGCCAGGGAGGCGTGAGAGGGGCGGGGATTGTGTCAATTTCTCCCCTCTGATTGGTTCTCTGGAAACCTACCGCTACCACGTGAAAAGAAAGCTCAGCTTCTCGCATGCGCAGTTACTGAGAATGACCGTCCCGCGCGGGAGGGAGGCCGCGGCGAGTGTACGGCTTTGCTGTGGTTTCGGTTTCTCCTTGAACTTTTCCTGCTGGAGGCCAGTTGTGAGGACAGGTAAGCGTCCGTGCACAGCCCAGGCCACCCTACGGGTGCCCACGACTGTCCGGGGCTTTGGAGAGAGGCCTGGGAGACGGGATGTCTGAGTTTTCCCCGTCTGGCGACCTTGAGTCGCGCGGCCAGTTTACCTGAAGACCCACAGGTCGGGAGGCGGAGCCAGCTCTGCACCCCTGAGTTAAGTTTTTCCAGGACTCGGTTTACCCTAAGCTACTAGGGGTCTTCAAACACCCGGGGCGGTGGAGAGGAGGAGAGATCAGTGCCCTGAAGAAAACAGTTCCACGGAGGCCCAGGGAGAGTCGGGTGAGGCGTCGGAGGCGTGGCACGTGTAGTGCCAGGCTTAACCATCTTCCTTCCCGCGGGCCACAGCCATCCCTCCGCACTGTCCAGCCACATCCTGCAGCCTCGTTAGCCTTCCGGGTTCTCCTGCACTTAGCCTTGCCCCGTGTCCTGGCCTAAGCCGTCGCTTGCAGGCATTGTCCCTTAAGCGTGCCAGAGGTGACCCCGAGAAGCCAGGATGAGGGAGATGTATTTGTCCTTGGGATGCAAACCTGCCAGGAATCATTCCATCTCCTCTGCGCCTCCTCAGAATACTTACTCATTATTTTTCAATAGTAAAACTTCGTCTCCATCCAAAACCCCACCCGTGTATGTCAGATCTCAAGCTTACATAAATTGAAGCCCTCCCCCATGTTAACCCTCCAGTCCATCTTAGGCTCGCGTCAGGAAGCAAACCTGCATGATTCATAAGCGCACCGCTTTGTTTTCAAGGACCATATTTTAAGGCCACCAAAGGACAAAGAAAAGCAGAAGCAGTTTTATCAGCTAATTTCACTTGGCCACAAGTCACACTCACAGAAGAACTGAGAAGTGTGAATTCCTGAGACAGCTCCAGGCTGTGTTTCTCTACAAGAAAAATATTAACCCCGAATGCAAGTAGTGATGAATTATTAACCATGTGTAGACAGTTGATTGCTTTGGGCTACAACCTCTGATGGGATTGGTATTTTGGGAGTGGATGCTTTTGATTTTTGTTCTTAGCGGTATGACTTTAGGTAATTTTTTTTCCCAGTATGGAGATTGAACCCAGCACCTTCAAACTGAGCAACATCCCTAGGCCTTTATTTATTTATTTTTTATTTATTTTTAAGACAGTATTGCAAAGGCCGGGGTTTTAGCTCAGTGGTTTCGCCGCCTGGTGCTCAAGCGCAAGGACCTGAGTTCGATCCCCAGTAACCCCCCCCCAAAAAAAGACAGTATCGCGATAATTGCCCAGGTTGGTCTTTAAGTCACAACCCTCTCAGCCTCAGATTATGGGGATGCGCCACCAAGCCCAGCTTCATAATTTTTTTTTTTACATACTTTCTTTTTAATCTGCTAATGTTTTTTTAAATTTATTATTGTTTTTTGTTGTTGTTTAAGACAGGGTCTCACTATGTCATCCAGGCTGGCCTCAAATCCATGGTGATCCTTCTGCCTCAGCCTCCTGAGCGCTGGAATTACAGGCATGTGCCACCATAGCTGGCTGTAATTTTTAAAATCGAGTTTTGAAGTATTTGTTTGTCTTGAAGGCATCCACTTTACAGCTTTTGAGTAAAGATCTTTCACGTCAGTCAGTCAGTTCAGAAGTTGGGCTGACAATGGTTTGAGGCATATAGTATCTGTTAAACAGGATTTCACTTTGTATCTTTAAAAATTTTTTTTTCTTGTGGTAATAGAGTTTGAACCCTGGGCCTTGACTATATGGACATGTGATGTACCACTGAGGGACTCTCCCAGCCCTTTTTATTATTCCTAAGTTGCCAGGCTAGCCTTAAACTGGTAGTCTTCCTGCCTCAGCTTCCCAAACAGCTAGAATTACAGGCTTGTGCCACCATACCTGGCTGTCATTGATTTTTTAAAATCATTTTATATTTGGGGGAAGGGGATTCTTCACAGAAAATAAGAAACAATAAAACTTTATAGTAACTATTAAACATAGAAAGAAATGATCAGATTTACATTTAATATGTGTATTTTTCTGGAATTGAACCCAGGGCCTTGTAAGTATTAAGCAGTTGTTCTACCCCTGGGCTACACCCCCACCCCTACATTTAAATTTTTGTTTGTTTTTGAAACAAGGTCTCACTGTGTCGCCCAGGCTGGCCTCAAACTTGTGATGATCCTCCTGCCTCAGCCTCCTGAGTGCTGAGATTACAGGCATTTGCCACCATGCCTAGCTTACATTTAATTTTTTTTTAATCTTTCCTGTCTTTCATTATTTTCTTCTACTATACAGTATTCCATAATCCCTAAAGACATTTTTTGTTTAGACCAGGACTGACTGTGGTGGGTGGTTTTATCTTTCAGTGTGAGCCTGCTGGGAAATCAGGCTGTATTTTCGGCATCATAATGAGTTCCTTGGCACCTGATTTCATAGACCAGAATTAATGACCTCACCAAATAGCATGTCTTTGGCAGTTGGATGGTTTCTAAGTACTTCTTTTTTTTTTGGTACCAAGGATTGAACTCGGGACCTTGCGCTTGTGAGGCAGGCGGCAGAACCACTGAGCTAAATCCCTGGCCCTCTCTAAGTACTTCTTAAACTGGATCATACCAAGTAAAATAATCTGTTGGTCATTCTTCTAGATATATTTTCATTCTGAATTCTAAAAACCCCATCAAATAGGCCACACATAGTGGCACACACTACATAGTGAGTTCAAGGCCAGTCTGAACTACATTGCCAGACCATGTTGCAAAAAAAAAAAAAAAAAAAAAAAAAATTGAAAACCTGCTGAACCTGATGTACATTCCAGAGGCTGAGGCAGGAGGGTCATGAGTTCAAGGCTTTGAGAAGACGATATAGTGTTATGACTGCTGCTTTTTATGTGTTTTTTTTCCCCTTGGTACCAGGAATCGAACTCAAGGCCTTGCACTTGCCAGGCAGCCGCAGCACCACTGAGCTACATCCCCAGCCCCAGTGTGTTTCTGTTTTAAGAGTGCAGTTGATAAATTATAAGGTTCCTGTGAGATGCCTTAAATAGAAGAAAATCACAGTGGTGCATACAAATAGCGGGGTAACTGTGAACGCAGGTCATGGGTTGCGAGGTGCTTTGTCTTCCTGTGAAGCCAGAAGCCTAGGAAAGCTCATGATCTCATGGTCTGTTTCCAGCCTCACCCTCACTGCCCCATGGCGCCTCGTGGGGGCATCACAAAGTTGGAGAAAGCGCCATTCTCCTCCCTTGTGTTTTTAGGGAGCACCAGAACTCTGGAGGCTGGGGCTGTACTCAGTGCAGGAGCCCTTGCCTAGCACGCACAAGGCCCCAGGTTCCATCCCCTGCACCAAGAAGTATTTATGTCTGTCCTGCAACCAGAACTTGTTGATTCCTGTGTCCCAGAACAGTGCTTGTCACACTTGGCTGTGCCTTGAAATCACCCTGGGATCTTGTTGAGATGCAGCCATCAGCCTGGCTGGGGCAAGGCCTAAGTGTCTGGGTTCCCGACACCCCTCCTGCTGCGGCTGCCCCAGCCCACAGTCCACACATTGAGTATCGAGATCCAGAGCTCCCGCCTCCAGTGCCCTGGCCACTAGTGACTAGTAACCACGGAAGCATGGTTGGTCCAAACTGAGATGTCCCCTATGTACAAACTGAAAAAAGAATGCGATGTCTGTTTTAACATTTATTATGTGTTGAAATAATATTTTTAATATCTTAATTATATGAGTTTCAGAGAACCTACAGTTTCACATATGGCCAGCAGCACAGTTTCATCGAGTGCACTGATCTAGAATGCTAACATGATACAGGTGATATTTGTGGTGTTTTTCTCAGCTGACCAGTTTCCCAATCCCTCTTAACATGCCACTGTGGCTGCTAGCTCAAACCAGTATTCATTTAATTCTTTTCTCTGGATGATCTCCCTGCCCTACCTTCCATTCTGATCAAGCGGTCAGACAATACTGTGTGCCAGCAGACAGGTGGCACCCTCGCTCAAGCCCTTAGCTGGCCGGGCCTGTATCCAAGCACTGGGGAGGCTGAGGCAGGAGGATCGCTTCGAGTTTGAGGCCAGCCTGTACTACAGAGGAGACCCTGTCTGAATACCCCCTCCCAAAATACTGAAAGAGAATTTTAGATAAACAGTACCCGGTAGGCAGGTCCAGAGATGGAACCCTAGGCCTTTAATAGATTGAAATCAGATAGGCCTAAACTTTCTTAGAGACCCTAGAGGCGAGGTGGGCATTACCTACCGCCTCTGCCTCTCCTAGCATCAGGGCTGTTGATGACACCGTGTCACCGCCTACGTCTAGGTTTTGGGTTGATTTTTAGGGGTTTTTTTATTTGCTGCTGGGATTGGACCCACAGCCTTCTCTCTGAGCTGCATCCCCAGCCAGTGGTTTTGTTTTTTATTTTGAGGCCAGGCTGGGCTCAAACTCTCAATCCTCCTGCCTCAGCTTCCCAGAATGTTGGGATGACAGGTATGTGCTGCCTACTAATCTCAGTGTGACTCAGGATTGTTCCCGTCGCAGCCCTAGTCTCGGAGTTGGATGCCCCAGACCCACAGCAAGTTTTGGGTTGACGGAGGTGCTGCTCTGGTGGTGACTGAGGCGCTGTATCCACCGTGCTGGGACTCGGGGCGCAGCGGAGGCTGGCACGTCATCTACCCTGGGCTGGGCCAGGGTTGTGTTTATAGAGGTCGTGATTTCTCTTTATGGTCTGGGCTCCTTGGACTCCCTGAGGCCCACGCCTGACTTAGAGGATGTTTAAAATATTTCCTGGACAAATTAACATTCCTGTTTGTAAAGCCCGCAGACTTACCATCTATCTCTGAACGACCGAGCTGGAAAGGACTCCCGACAACGAGTGGGGCCTTAGTCTAAACCCTGCCAGCTACTGAGGCAGAAACCTTGGTCAGAAGAAGAGTGGCGTGGGAGGAAGTCAGCCACAGCCAGTCCTTAAAGCCCATCCTCACAGAGAGCAAGTAGGGCAGAGCTGTCGTGATGGCCGGTTTCCCCTTACACGCACTTCTTTTTACCTTTTTCCCTTTTTTCTTTTTTTTAATGTCAGGATGAGCTACAATTTAAGCTGCTTTTATCGTTCCCTAAAGACTTTAGGTTGCTCTGTGGGTATCACAAGAACTGAAATCCAATCCGTATTCTTCTTTGGGCTTCAGGGACGCAGAACCACGGGTGTGTTTGTCATTTTTAGCAGCTGCTGGAGTGGGGCCAGAGCTCCAGGAGACATTAGAAATGTCTGGAATCGTCTGAATGGCCACTGGAATTAGCCGCTCGACAAAGCAGCCTGTCACTGAACACTGGGGCCTTCTTGGACTTCAGTGGAGCGGGACCTCTCCCGGGGTGTCTGCCAGCTCCAAATCAGGACAGGAGGGTGAGATTTGAAACGGGGGGCTGTGACACAACAGCTGATGACAGCGCTGCCTCTGTCCTTTGTCTGGAGTCTCTCCTGTCTCCGACTTGCTTCCTCTCTTTGTCCCTGCACCGTGTCCTAGTGCTGCCCTGCCTGGTCACATTCACCACCTAGCGGAAGAGGAACCCAGGAGGGGCCTTGGCTCAGATTCCACAGCGGGTCCGCTCGGGCCTGGAGCGGGTAACACAAAGGACTGTTGTACAGACTGAAAGGAGACGCCAGGAAGGCGACACTCACTCAGTCACGTGGTCATGCGTACTGGTTTCCTGAAGAGATTTCAGAGAAAGTGTCTGGGTTTACCATTCGTCTTCTCTTGAGACTACTTCTGGAATATTTCATGCACATTGAACAAAACCCATTTCAAATTCCATTTGCCCTGGCACCTGTGCTTCAGCTCTGCCCTCACAGCCTCTGAACCCCTAGTCTGTTTTCAATGTCACCCACCGGGATGGCAGAACACAGAGAATGTCACAGAAGACCAGAGAGACAGTCATGGAATTGAGAAATAGCAGCCGTGTAAAGCTGGAGAAGTGTCAAGAAGCCAGGTGTGGTGGCGCATCCCTGTGATCCCAGCAGTCTGGAAGGCTGAGGCAGGAAGATCAAAAGTTTGAGCCCATCCTAGGCTACTTAGCAAGATTGTTTTAAAATGGGGCAAGATAGCTGGGGATTTAGCTCAGTGGTTTTGCCGCCTGCTGCGCAAGTGCAAGGACCCAAGTTCGATCCCCAGTACAAAAAAAAAAAAAAATGGGGCAAGATAGGTATGTTCTGGAGCCCGGGATTTAGCTCAGTTGTGCCACCGCCTGCCTTGCAAGCTCAAGGTCCTGAGTTTGGATCCCTGGTACCAAAAAAAAAGGATAGGTATGTTTTGTTTCATTGTATGCCTTTCCTGTGGGAACAGCAAAGTAGAGATGAGGGCTATGGTGTTGTCAGTGTAAATAAGACCAGTGGCATCTCAGCATCAGCTGTCCTGACAACTCAGCCAGAAGCTTGCTTCTAAAGGAACAGGAAATGCACATAGTGACATACGTCTTCAACTAGCAGCCCCTTACTTGGACCTGGGTTTGGCAGTCACAGTTGGCAGTGGACAAGGGGTGAGCAGAGAGCACCCCTGGGGCAGTGACCTGCTGGATGCTGTCACCTTGGAAGCTGGCACCTACCTGGGGCAAGGCCAGTGACCATGACTGGAGGCCACCAGCTTCCAGGTGCTGATGCAGCTGCAGGGGCCCACGGGCAGCAGCGTTCATGTTCAGGGCCTGCCTGTTTCTCGGAAGACCCAAGCAGCGGCGGGACCCTGGGGTTCCCAGTCCTCCTGTTGATATTTTACAGACCAGATCTCCAGCCTCAAAGCCCTTTCCAGAATACCTTCTTTTTCCTTTCAGTACTGAGGATCGAATAAAGGGCCTCAGTTTACCAGGCAAATGGTCAACCATCAATCCATGTCCCCAGCCTGCTTTCTCACTTTGACACAGGATCTCACTAAATTGCCCAGGCCGGGCTTGAACTTGAGGCCCTGCCTCAGCCTCCCACACCTGGCTTCTCCCTGACCTCCCTTCAGCGTATGTGGGATGGGTGGAGAAGGGCTCCTTTCCCAAAGCAGGGCCAGGTGGTGACCCCCGTTCACATGGAGACCTTTCAATCCCTCCTCTCTTGGCTTCTGGGAGAATGCACAGGCCTGTGGGATTCCTCACATTCTTGAAGCTGTTACTCCTTGTCCTGTTCATCAAGGAAGTTGTTGCAGCCTTGCCATGTCTCAGATCATTGTTTAAAGCTTTTGTCAAAAGCACTTGCACGGAGCTGGGACTTGGCTCAATGGTCGAATGCGTGCTCAGCATGCATGAGGCCCTGGGTTCGATCCCCAAAAATAACCCCACTTGCTCTTTGAGTCTTCTAACTAGCATGGCCGCTCCCTCCAGAGTCCCCCTCACTGTACTGCCGTGGTATCTGGGACTTCACAGCACCCCAGTGATCCTGACAAGGATGACCAGTTCGATTACATTACTGGCAGCACACCCCGAGGGAGCAGCTGTTCCCATTCAAACCCCTGAAACTGGAAACATTGGAAGACAGCATGACATTGATTGATAGGAAAGTTTACTGTGTCAGACTGTTGGAGCTCAGCTGCAAAACAGGTGCTCCACTGCCATCTTTACCTTCTGATTAGAGCTGCACAAATGCTCAGTGCCGTCACTCGACTCTGATCCTCATTTCTGACGTACTATTTCATGTTTCTTTATTAAATTATAGCCCCATTTGGATTTCACACTCAAAACCTCTCCTTCTGGGGAAAGCAGCACCTCTGGTGCTTTGAGATATTTTTGGTCTGTTAGCCGGAAGTATTTACAGGCTGGCAGGGCTTGGACCGGTGAGAACACGGGGGTGAGGCAGGCTGGAAAACTGTGTCTTGCTCACCAGTTCCCTTTAGGGAACCACCCTAGGGAAGGGTGTTATTACTCATGTGATTATTTTTGTTTGTTTTTTTGAGACAGGGTCTCATAATGTAGTTCAGGTTGGTCTTGAACTCACTGTGTAGCCCAGGCTGGCCTCATTCACGGCGATCCTCCTGCCTCAGCCTCCTGAGCCCTGGGATCACAGGCGTGCCACACCTGGCTCAGTGCTGTTCAGTTGGACTGTATGAAAAGCTGGCTCTGCATCGAGAGCCAAGGGTCTCACCGAAAATCTGGCCTTCTCCTTGTCCGCCTCAGGTTCTAAACAAGCAGCCCCATGGCCCTGATGAGCACCTTGGGTTTACTTCGTGGTCCTGCAGTGCTGGCCAGAGTATGCTCAGGGCCTCGGGGCCTCTCGCTCGGGGAGACGCGGACACTGCTGTCCCCAGGAGGCGCTGCCACTGCACTGCAGGTGGCTGGCAAGAAGGACCACACCAGCCTGCTGCCCCTGGATGAAAGCGAGCTGGAGGAGCAGTTTGTGAAGGGACACGGGCCAGGGGGCCAAGCCACCAACAAGACCAGCAACTGTGTGGTGCTGAAGCACTTGCCCTCGGGGCTCGTTGTGAAGGTACGGGTGCCCCGGGCACCGGCAGATCCGTGGGGCTGAGCCCTACTCCCCAAGGCAGAGCCCCTGCGTTCAGCACTGGGCCCCCTGGCCAAGCTTTTGAGGAAAACCTCGGTCCCTTTTCCTCTGTGAGTGGCAAAACCCTGAAACCTGATGGGAGCTTGCCGGTGTCCCTGGGACCCAGCTTCAGAGTTGCGCTGGCTACTCGTGGCTAAGGAGAAAGCTGCTCTGTATCCCCCGCCACCAGCTCGACGCCTCGATTGGCCCAGTCCTCTCGTGGCAGAGCTTTCAGAGCTGAGGCATGTGTGCCGTAGGTTGCGTCACTGCCCGTTTAGTCCATCCTTTATTTATGTAAGTTCTTTGCTTTTTTTTTTTTTTTTTTTTGGTACCAGGGATCAAACTCGGGTCCTTGCGCTTGCGTAGCAGGCAGCAAAACCACTGAGCTAAATCCTTGTAGGATTTAGGTTGTAGAATGTAGGTTCTTGAGACAGCCTCTCACTCTGTCCTTCAGGCTGGCCTTGAACTCGCTATGTAGCCCAGGCTGGGCTCGATTAATGTTTTCATAGTTATTTAGAGACTCTTTAAGTTATCTGAAGATTATTATTGCTTATAAACAACCCAAAAATTGTTAGGATCATCACAGCCAGGCATGGTGGCGCACACCTGTAACCCCAGCACTCAGGAGGGTGAGGCAGGAGGATCATCGTGAGTTCAAGGCCACTCTGGACTCTACAGAGTGAGACCCTGTCTAAAAAAACAAAAAAGAGAATAAAACTACCAGAAAGGAAGCCACTTAATGTAAGTGGGGTGCAGGAAGAGGAGGCCACAGGGAGAGGCAGGGCAGATCTGGTCTTCACTGCTTTGCCTGCTGGGCCTGTCCCCGACTGTCAAGGGACGAGGCTAGAGTAGGGGACCACCGAGGCCCCAGTCCCGGCACCCTGTGACTGTCACCCTGTCACCTACCATGTCTTGCAGTGCCATCAGACAAGATCTGTGGACCACAACAGGAAACTGGCTCGGAAAATCCTACAGGAGAAAGTGGATGTTTTCTACAATGGTGAAGACAGTCCTGTTTGCAGAAAGAAACGAGAGGCAGAGAAGAAAAAGCAAGAAAGGAAGAAAAGAGCGAAGGAAACACTAGAAAAAAAGAAACTACTGAAAGAACTATGGGAATCAAGTCGGAATTCCACTGTGGAAAAAACTGCCGATTCCTACTGGATCTACCAGAAAGCATCCAGGGAGTAGGTGGAAGGGTCTCCCTTTTTTTTTTTTTTTCAAAGAAATAGTCCCTTGCACTGGGAGTGTAGCTCAGTGGTAGAGTGCTCACCTAGCATGCATGAGGCCCTGCGTTCAGTGCCCCAACAATGAAAACCCAGATGTGATCTCACTGCCAGCCCAATTCCTAACACTCAGAAGATCTTCCTGTTCCAGCCTCCCTCACAGTAAGGACTGCAGGAGTATGCCATTATATCTGGAAGCCAGGCTTGGGGTCTCATGCCTATAGTTCTAGCACTTAGGAGGCTGAGGCAGGAGGATTGCAAGTTCAGGGCCACCTGGACTATACGAAAATGATGATACAGTCGTTATTACGGTACTGCCCATGTACTCCATTAGCTTGTTAACAGACTTGTCTTGCCAAGAAATGTCTCTCGGGGCCGGGGATTTAGCTTAGTGGCACTGCACCTGCCTCAAGTGCAGGGTTCTGAGTTTGATCCCCGGTACCAAAAAAAAAAAAAAAAAAAGAAATGTCTCTGTAGAAAAACATGTCATTCCCTGTATATTGATGTGTGGGGAATGTTTTGTTTCATTTTGTTTTTGCTACTGGGGATCAAACATGGGGCCTCCCCAGCCCCGTGAGCTGCACCCAGCCCTATTTCATATTTTCTGGTCAGGGTTAGCAGTGCCAGGCCTAGCATGCTTTACTGACTACATGAAAGACAGACTCTGTAGCACTCGGAAACACACATGGGATGAGCAGCCACCAGTGAGGATGGCGCGAGGGCCATGGCCATTCGCCAAGTCAGTCTTGCTGCCTCCAGTTTTTTGGTTTTATTCCCAAGCACGTATGGAGTCTGCCACTATTAAACACACCCTCTGACAGAAGCACTCATGTGCCTTCCCCAGCCAGCTGTGCTATGACATGAACACACAAAAGGTTTCTGGCAGGTGGGAAAATGCCCTTTGACAGGTTATCTGCAGCCTCTCACTGAGAAGCAGCTTTACGAATGGTGGCACATGCCAGCAATCCCAGCACTCCGGAGGCTGAGGCAGGAGGACTGCCACAAGTGTGAGGCCAGCCTGACTATACAGTGAGACCCTGTCTCACAAAGTAAACCAAAAGAGCCAGGGATTTAGCTCAGGGTGCTGTGCCTGCCTCACAAGTGCAAGGTCCTGAGTTCGTTCCCCAGTACAGCAAAAAAAAAAAAAAGCAGCTTAAAGATGGCACTTCAGAACTTTCCAAGGAACCCATAGCATAACACAAATTGTTAATGAAAATAAGCTTTATTACATCAAGTAATAAATACATACAAAGATGCAAACAATTTTAGTCATTTTCTTCTGGATGTTCTGATCAACTTACAGCAAATGCAGAACTGAAATCTACAGAGTCTCCATATGAAAAGTGCCCAGGGTCCTTGGTAGAGGTGGTTGGTTGCTCTTTCTTGTGTATTTATAACTTGTGCATTTTAGGACTGACTTCAAAGCGCTAAGAGTCATGCAAATGCAGAAGCAGAGAGGCTCTCAAAGCAGGGTCTACGCCGCATGGCCACGGGACCAGCTGCTGGGTGATGCGCGGAACGAGTCCTCGGGTTGGCAGGGCTTATGACAAGGAGCAAAGAACAATCTGGAAGGCGTAAATTATGCAAAGGAGAAGATAGGGAGAGACACCGGGATCTTGGGCGCAAACACATTTGCTGTAAAAACGTCACATGCATCTTTTAAATCAACACTTAAAACAAAACCCTGGGTTAGCCTAACTACATAAGATGCGAACCCTAATTCCCTGTGAAACCTTTTCGCATTCTGAGACTGTAGGTTCAGAGCCTAACAAACCATGGCAGAACAAAACGAAAGTGTTAACGTTTCCGAAGAACGTTCCTGAGGGGGCTGGCTGCGGCCTCCTTCGTCCTCCCAGTCGGGGCCGCTTGCCGCTAGGACCTGGCATTGCGCTCCGTCTCTGCCAGACACTCCCGGACCAGCCCGCGCGCATGGATGATTCCTGCGGAGAGCAGAGGCCATGGTCAGCTGGCCCGGCTCGCCCCCTGCACCCCGCCAGGGAGCCTGGGGACCTACGCAACCCAATAAGCCAGGTACAGTGGTTCACACCTGGGAGTCCCACTGCTCGGAGGCTGAGGCAGGAAGGCTGACTACACCATAGGAGTTCTTGACCCGTGGGGCTCGGGTAGGACCTGCTGTACATGGGAGCAGGGTAACTGTGGCTCCACCAGGGCCCTGGAGCTGACCTGATGGGGCTGAGCCAGGGTCAGGCAGGTGAGGGGACGCGTCCAGGTACACAGGATGGGGTCCAGAGGACACTGCTGTGGGGTGTCCAACTGCCCTTATGTATATCCTCCACCTGTATCTCCGGTTTGCTGGCTACATTTGTTTCTTTTTGCCTTCACTGAACTTCATGAAATATGAGCTCTTTTTTTTGAGACTGGTTTTCACTATGCAGCCCAGGCTGGCCTTGAACCTGTGGCAATCCTCCTGCCTCAGCCTCCTGAGTGCTGGGATTATAGGTGTGCGCCACTACACCTGGCTTGAACTTTTTTTTTTTTTTTTTTTCCAGGACCAGGGATCAAACTCAGGACCTTACATTTGCCAGGCAGGCGCGGCACCACTAAGCTACATCCCTGGCCCTGAACTCATTTTAATACACACCAAAAATGCTATTCCTGCTAATACACAGCTCACAAAGGGCGTCAGGATTGCTATCGCGAAGTCACCAGCAGCCCGCAGTGATGGTGCATGCCTGTCATCTCGGCATCGGGAGACTGAGGCAGGAGGATCACTGAGTTCAAGGCCAGCCTGAACTACATGGCAATGAGACCCAGTCTCAAAAACTTCAGAAGTACACATTTCACAAATGGTACAATCTACCTAGAGCTTCAGAAAACTTTCTGTAAGGGCAGACAGCAAATACCGTAGGCTTTTTGGGCCACACAAGTCACAGTTACGTAGTTATCGTACATTGGGAGTAGCCACACACAATGGGCATACGGGTGTGGCTATGTTCCACTAAATCTCATTTATGGAGCCTGAAGTTTGAATTTAACATGATTTTCATATGTCCCAAAATCTTTTTTTGTTTTGTTTTTGAGAGGAAGGTCAGGGTCTCTCTCTATAGTTAGGCCTGGAACTCCCTAAGTTCCCCAGGCTGGCCTTGAACTCAGATCTTCCTACCTCAGCCTCGAGTGCTGGGAATACAGGTGTGCACTATCACACCTGGCCCCAAAATCTTATTTTTTTATAACCGTGAAAAACTGTAAAACCCACTCTTGGCTAATTGACTAAAATTTGCCAACCTGTCAACAATGTTCCTAGCTACTCAGGAGGCTGAGGCCAGAGGATCACCTGAGCCTAGGAGTTTGAGACCAGCCCGGGCAACACAGCAAGACTTTCTCTTTAAAGAAAAAAAGGCAGGCATTGTGGCACATGCCTATAATCCCAGCACTCTGGGAAGCTTAGGCAGGAGGATTACGAGTTTCAGATCTTCATGGGCAACTTACCGGCTCAGTGACACTCCCAAAACTAGTAATAATAAAAAAGGGATGGGGATATAGCTCAGTGCAAAGGTCCTGGCTGCAACCCCCCAGCACTGCCAAAAAAGGGGAAACAATGCTTCCATCTCCCGTGGCTGTCATCCAGTCACCCTGCGGGGACACACAGGTTAGCCTGGGCGTGGCTGCCAACAGGGCCACCACAGGCTCTGCCTGCTCTGCTGCCTTGCATGACACTATGGGAAGGGAGTGGCTCGGCCTGGGGTTCGGGCCCCACCACGTCCATCCATCCATCCGTCTGTCCGTCCGCAGTGTCCTTGTGGAGGGGCTGGGAAAGGATATGGTGTCCTCCCCGCTGGGGCATGGCTGGCCAGGGCGGGTCCTGCAGCAGTCAGGGGCTCAAGCCACTGCCACTGCCCTGTAAATCATCTGCCAGACGCTGGGCTCCATGCCTCCCAGGAATTCCCACTCAGGAAACTGCTCCAGCTACCAGGATTGTCCCGGGCCTCTGACAACCAGACAGTGTGACGGCCACCTGCTGCCTGCATCCGGGTTAGGTCAGGCGGGGCCTCTTCGGGCCCAGCCTGCCCACTCTGGATGCGCCAGTCCAGCTTCTCTGTCTGGCACCCCCTCCTGGGGCTTCGGACAGCTAGGCCTGCTCTCTGTCGCCTCTCCCCAGTGGAGCCGCTGCCCCTGGCCAGTGACCACCCCAGCAGCCCCAACTTGTACCACAGACCCCTCAGCGAAGACGTCCCCCTCACCTTTTTCTCCCCAGTGGTTTTCCTGACCATTTTCAGGACCCCCAAGTACCTCCTGATCATGAGTCCAGGGTCTTTCCAAAACAGAAATCCTAGGGCCAGGGATTTAGCTCAGTGGTTCTGCCGCCTGCCTTGCAAGCACAAGGTCCCAAGTTCAATCCCCAGTACCCAAAACAAAACAAAACAAAACAGAAATCCTCAGCCAGAAGTGGCGGGGCCCACCTGTGACCCCAGCACTCTGGGAAGCTGAGGCAAGAGGGTGGCTTAGCGAGACCCTGTCTCAGAAAGAAAAGAAGACCTTGGGCTCTGGGGAGGTAGCTCAGTGCAAAGGCCTGGGCTTCAGTCTTCAGTACTAAAAACAATAAAAATAAAGAAATCCTCCTGTCCCTTCCACCTGCCTCACCTGAGGCAGCAGGCTACCAAATGTCCTCCACCAATCACTAATGAACCTCAAGGTGCCCCAACCTGAGGACAGACCCTCACCCTCCCCTGGCCACAGGAGGTGACAGCAAAGGACACTGCAGGCAGAGGGGCCCTGAGCCCCAGGCCAAGCCAGTCACTTCTGTAGTGTCACCCAAGGGCAGCAGGGCAGGCGGAGCCTCTGTGACATCAGGGAACGGCCCTCCGCCACACAGCCGCCCTGCCTCAGCCTGGTCGTCCAGGGCCAGGGACTCCCCTACGCATCTCCAACGGTGTCCCCAGAAAATCAGGTCTTTTTTCACTTGTCCTTTTTCCCCCTGAATATTGAGGATTAAACCCAGGGAGCACTGGGCTACATCCCCTGCCCTTTCTTAGTTTTTATTTTGAGACACTGATTCTCTAAGTTACTCATGCTGGCTTTAAACTTGGAATCCTCCTGCCTCAGCCTCACAAGCAGCTGGGACTACCGGTGTGCACCACCATGCCGGGCTTTGAAAACTCCTCCCCGACAGTGAGCCAAGGGACCAGCAGTGGAGTCTCGGCCCTCGCACACTCACCCCGCTTCAGCCTCTCCATGGCACTCTTGCTCCCCGCATACGTGGGTCTGATCTCCTTCCCCAGCTCCTCGATGATGGCCAGCAGCTCCGCGTATTTGCTCTGGGGCACCTGGCTGTTCCCAGTTCCCTGGAATCACGGACAGGAGGTCACCCGGATGGAACCTGACCCCAGCGCCATGGTTCTGGGCTCTCAGGATGGGCTGGGACCACACTTCCCCCTCTGGGGATTCTGCTGCTCTCCCCTTGTGCCTGTCTCCAGGGTCCCCACCATCTCAGAGAGCCAGCGAGCTGGCCACCTACCCAGAGCCCCCAGGGAGTCCCCTGGGGACACAGTGCCCAGGCAGATGGGAGGTGGAGGCCACCTTGGGCTGGGTGGGGCCTCAGCTACCTGGTAGCCAGGAGGGGCCCAAGGTGTGCCCAACACACCCATCCCCCTCCACCCTTAGGACACCGGTCTCCACTCCAGCACCCTCAGACTGTATAAGCACCCAGATCAGGGAGGCCCCAGCTCAGCCAACACTGCCGGCTCCTCTGGCTCCTCCTCTTGCTGCTGGGGCTGCTCGGCCCCAGGCCACCCCAGGGCAGCCAGCTTGCCCCCCAGGGCCAGGATCTGCTGCTTCTCCCACTGCAGCGGCCTAGTCCCCAGGCGCAGGAGCCACCAGGCCTCTCGTGTCCCCCAGCGCCAGAGCTGCATGGCCAGGGCATCGTGCCGTTGTTCCAGGATGCACCTCGGCCCATCTTCCTGCTGCCACCACAGTGTCTTCTGCAGCTGCTGGGCCTGCACCTGCCTTTCCTTGAAGGACAGGACCACCTGGTGGGGCACGGCAAGGGAGCCACAGGGCCACGCAGGCAGAGAAGCAGCTCCATGGCTACCCCAGAATGCTGGCTGGGGTCTGGCCCAGGGAGGGAATCTTGCAGCTGGTGCCCAGGGCTCCAAGGGCTGTGACGCAGGAGTCCCTGCATCTGGGAAGCAGCGCAGGAGGAGCTTCCTCCCTGAGGCCAGTCCTGGGGTTGCCCCACTGGACAGAAAAGGACCCCAGGCTCTGAGGTTCCACATGCAGTTGCCAGCTCTAAGTGGTGGGACCAGGTGTGCATCAAGCAGCTTGCCACCACCAGCTCCAGAGGCAGCAGAGACCCTCCTGCCCCAGCTTCGAGGTCCGGAGTCCAGAAGGAACAGGAAACAGGGAAGGGGCCCACAGGAGATGCATGGGTGGTGGCCTCAGTGTGTGCCTGTGACCTGCAGTCCTGGTCGCCCTTCCATTCCCAGGCTTTCCGTGTGCCTGGTTCATCCCTCTGCCCCTCCCAGTGCCTAGCCCAGCTTGGGCCCTGCTCCGGGCCCCAGCATGCCACCGTACCTGGGTGTAGCCGAGCGACGGCGGCCCATAGTCACTCAGCAGCTGACGGTACTGGGAGGACGTGGCCATGCTGGTGGACGGTGAGTGGACACTTCCAGCTGCAGAAGGAGAGGGGGGTCAGGGGTCTCCCAGCTGCACACAAGATAGCAACGCTGGGTCCTGCAACAACAGTCCCCCTGCCTAGGACCAGGCCACTGAACTCTGCTCCTGACCCCCATGGTGACCGACAGCAACCACTTGTCCCCACCCCTGCTGAACCTATGCACACAGTGATCACGCACGCAGCCCGGCCCGCAGTGCACCTTCCAAGCAGGGGGCTGCTATGGAAGCTGGCATCTACACTGTGAGCCTAATCCCTGCTGTCTCCTGTCCTCGGCCCTGCTAGCCACAGGCCAATGGCCCAGAGCCACAGCCCCACCACAGAGCCCACCTGCTCCCAAGGCCGGGCCAACCGGGCTCAGATTCCTCTCACAGGGAAGCTTCTTGGTTCCTAGGAGCCCAGTGTCTGCGGCCGGGACAGGCTGGTGACAGGAGCTGCACACAAGGCAGGGCTCTAACAAGGCAGCCTCCCCGTTCACCCAGACAGAGCCCTCAACCAACCACTGAGCCTGCTGCCCCTCAAGGAGGGACAGGACTCCGAAGTCTATGCCGCCAGGGCTGCACCCCAAGACGCAAGGCCAGGCTCCACAGGTGCAATGCAGCAGCCAGGCCACTGTCCAGGGCCGCATCAGGGACCAAGCCGGGGCTGCAGCCCGGCCCAGACGTGGGGGCGGGGAGGCCCGTGGAGGGCGGGCAGACCCATAATGGCGTCTGAGTGGCCATTAGCAGGTGGCAGGTGTCCTGCAGAATCACAAACAGCGGTAACCATGGAGAATCTACCTAGTCCTTGGCAGCTGCCCGCTCGCCGCCCCTAGAGCCAAACAGCCTCTGTCTCACACACAGTGAGCTCTGCGGACTTGGCCGGGGATGGACAGCTGGTGCCAGGCCGGCCCAGCTGCATCTGGTGTGTATGTGGGGGGCGGGGGTTCAGAAGCTCAGACTGCGGAGCAGGGAGGAGACCCAGCCCCCCCGCCCCCCTCACCGAAGAGGTCAGCAGCAAGCCGGAGACCCCACAGCTGGTCCCCCTGCCAGGATCCAGGGACAGTGCCCACAGTGTCTTCCCAGTCCCAGGCCTGCCCTGGTCTCCCCATGGGCCCAGGTTTACACCCGCTGTGAATTTGGACCTTGGGCTAGGGCGAGTACAGTGGCTCTAAGAGCCTCAGTTTCCAAGGTTTTCAAGTGGGGAGACACTGAGCCGAGGGGTCAGGTGTGCAGAACAGGGTCACACTCACTATGGGCGTGCCCAGGACCTCCACCCACAGCAATTGCCCTGGGCAGAGGCTGGCACACTCTGCAGAGGCAGGGGTGACCCCCGGCCCCTCACTGGCCAAACCCCAAGGTCCTGAGCCTTCAGAGGTGGCCAGTGAGGGCTGGCAGGGGACGTGTCACAGTCCTCTCTATCATCCCAAGGTACCCAAGACAGTTAGGGTCCAGCGCCCAGCAGGAACGGGCTGGCTGTGTCCCCAGGCCTCCACACATCTCCTGCCTGCTCCCTTGAAGCTGCCACTGTTTGTCACCTCCCAGTTCCTCCTCTCTGGGACCAGGCCTGGCTCAGCACCTTTCCACAGGGCCTTCCCTCTCTGGGCCTCAGTTTCTCCACATGTTGGAGGCAATGCTCCCCAAGAGAAGGTCTAGAACCCACAGTGGGGAGGGGCACTGGGGTTAGGTTTAGGGAGACCTCAGGGAGGGAGAGGAGGAATGAGAAATCACCCCCATTTTACTGTAGGGCGGGCTGAGCAATGGCTCAGAGACCGGGTGAAGTGGCAGGTGACTGACTCCATGCCAAGGCCAGTCCCGGCCTCAGTGTGGAGGGTGCCGCCGGCCCTGGGCAGAGCTGGCGGAAGGGCCGGGAGTGCCACTCGCCCACTCCTTCCTGCAGAGGCAGGGACGAGGCTGGGGCGGCCACAGAGAGGCGGGCGCGGCAGGCCGGGAGCATCGCAGACAATGAGCGCAGTGTGCCGCGCCGGCCTGGCAGAGGCCAGGAAGCTCCTGGGGCCAGGCGAGCTCCCCGCCCCCACGCCAGACAAAGAGCAGCCCGGGCCTGGGGAGCTGGCGGCCTTCCCGCCACTTGGGGCGCCCAGGGTGGGGGGCGGGCGGGCGAGGCGGGGGCTTTGTCTAACTCCGCCACTGCCACCGCCGGCCAGGACGCAGCTTGGCAGGCCAGGAGCAGGAGGCAGGGCCGGAGGGCGTGAGGAATGATGACAGGGAAGCCGGGGAGCGGCGGCGAGAGTCCATCTTGGATGCAGATGGCCGGGCGCGGGGCTCTGCCTGCAGAGGGGGCTGGGGAGGTGGGCGGCCCCGACCAAATGCCAGGGACCTGGGGCCCTGGCGCGGCCCCTGGATTCCCCCTGGCAGGAGGCAGGAAACTGCAGACAGGTGCTGGCCAGCCCAGAACGGCATTGCAGGGGCCAGGGGTGCCTCCGTCACCGTGACTCCAGACCACCTAAGTCCCACTGTGGGGCCCCTACCCCAGCTCTCCCCGGGGAGACCTGAGACCTCTCGCCCTGGGCAGCCTGGCAGCGGGACCCCCGGCCCTTCTGCCCAGGCCGAGGTAGAGAAGGCGCGGGAAACCCTACCTGGCAACAAAGCCGCTCTTTGTAAGGTTGGCGAACCCCAAAGAGGTGAGGACTGATGGGCTGCTGCCCTTGGGGACTCAGAGACCACAGTGAGCCGTTCAACTCTCCCTCCCTGGCACCCCGATCTTAACCCTTTCCAAACCCCAAATATCAATGCCCAAGAAGTTAAATTCACACACACACACACAATACACCTTGCTTTTCTTGGGATTGTTGGAGTTCCGGGTCCAACACTCGGAGGCCAGGCCCCAGACCTGAGGTGACCGCCAGCGTGGCGTTTGTTTCTGACCAGCAGGGGCCCCTCCCGGCCTTTGCCCCTCCGCCCCCGCCCAGCGCACCTCTCTTTTTGGGGAAATCTGTCCCCGGTCGGGGGTCTCCAGAGGAGGAACCTGCGGAGGGCACAGCCCCGGTCATCTCCAAGGCCACAATTGTCCACCCCCTCCCCGTGGCTCCCTCGGTGGCCGGGGGCGAGCCCAGGGGCACAGCTCAGCGCTGTCCGACAACTTCGGGAGGAGTTTCCCGGAGGGCGGGAGGGGACAGCCCCGCGGCTTCTGCAGAGGCCGCACGTGGGGCTCGGGGACGGGGACCCTGGGCATCGCTACCCCCCACCCCGGCAGCCGCGGCTCTTCTCCAACTTCTCTCCTCCGCGCCCGTCCGGCAGCGGCCCTGTCCAGACCCGGTCCCCGTTCCCGCGCCCCCCGAGCCGGCGGGAGCCGGCGCCGGCCACCCCTGTCCCCGCGTGGCCCGGCCCCGCACGCCCCCGCCACCTGGCCTGACCCGCGCCCCGCGCCCCGGCCGCTCCCCACTCCCGCCGGCAGGGGCCCTCGCCGAGCCGCCCGGGAGCCGGAGGAGAAAGCCGGAGAAAGCCCGCCCCGCGCCCCGCCACCCGGCTGCCGGCGTGGGGACTCGCAGCCCCCGGCCCCGACACCCGGGGAGCGCGGGGCGCACGCGAACTTCGGCGGCGCGGGCGCGGGGATCATGGCGACCGTGGTGCCGCTGCCCCAGCCGGGACCCGGAGCCGGCGCCCCCGGCCGCCGCCGCCCCGGGAGCGCGGAGCCCAAGTTGGCGGCGCGGGGCGCGGAGGGGGCGCTACTCACCGGCGCTGAGGGCGGCGGCGGGCACGTGCGCCAAGTTCGGCTTGTACGACATCCCCGCGGGAGGCGGGCGCGCCCTGCGCTGCCGGGCCAGGCCGCGAGGACGGCGACAGCGGCCCCCGCGTCCCCGCGCCCGTCCGAGCGCCCGCCGAGCGCCCGCGCACTTTTGGCTGCCGGCGGCTCGGGCCGCACCGGCAAATATGGCCGTCGCTCCCCGCCGCCGGGCGCCCAGGCATCGGCGGGCGCAGGGGCGGCCGCAAACTTTGAGCCGAGCGCGGCGCCGGCCCGGGCCGGGAGGGGGCGGCCGAAGGCAGGGGGCGGCTCCGTCCGCGGCCGCGCCCCCGCCCCGCGCGCCGCCCGCAACTTGGCAAAGTTTGGGGGGCTGGGGTCCCCGCGGCCGCCGGTCGTCCCGGGCGGCTTCCCGCCTCCCCAGCCCGCGGGGTCCGAGAACTACTTCCCTGCTCCGACTGGGGGAGGATGGAAAATTACCTGGAGAAAATGGTGGCGACGGGTCCTTTTTTTTTAAAGCACGTAGATCATTCCAGATGCCCCGGTCTGGCAGTGCCCCAGAATTAGAATAACCAGTTCTTGACATTGATTTCGAATACATTTCATGTCTCCGCCGGGATGAAGTGGTTTTTAACCCTTTGGGGACCTGAGACTCCTCGGAGACTGACAAAAGCGGGAGGCCTCCCCTCCGGGCGCGGGAGCTGTGCGGGGTGGGGGCGCCCACTGCGGGCCGGGCCAGGCCTAAGCGCCCGGGGTGCGGAAGGAACTTGGCGAAGTTTCCGCTCCCCCGAGCTTGCCTGCTCTGCGGCCCCCCAGAAACTCCTTCGTCTGGAATTGAGTGCGTGACCTCCCCAGCTACTACCTTTTGGAGTTCTGCCTGGAGTGATGCTCCTCACATTACATAAAACGCCCACCCTCTTCTGGCGTTTTTTAATCGCCATGGCTTGCGGGTTGTTTTTTTTTAATTAGTCACATTTCAGACATCTTCCCGGGATGTGGTGACAAAGGCGTCAATCTCTCCGCCCAAGAAGGAAGGGACATCCGCCCAGGCCTCCTCCCGGTTTAGGACTGAGGCCGCAGCCACACCCCCTCCCCAGCTTCGGAAGTTGGCTCCTGGGGACCCTGCGCGGTGACATTTTCTCTCTGAGGACATCAGTGCCATCGCTCATGCACGGGCCAATGGAAACAAAGCAAGCTGCATAGAGGATTTAAAAATTTTTAGTGGTCTCAACTTAGAAAGTAAAACATGAAATTAATTTTTAATGATATATTTCATTAACACAATAGATCAACAGCAGTATGATTTCAATATACAATGAATACTCAGAAATCAAGATACTTTGTATTTTTATCTTTTTTTTTTTTGTAGGGGATCGAACTCGGGTCCTTGCGCTTGCGTAGCAGACAGTGAAACCACTGAGCTAAATCCCCGGCCCCAGTATTTTTATCACATTAGAATTTCAAAATCCCAGTGTTCGTTTTGTGCACATTCACCACACATCTTCATCCAGGTTGTTGTTTGGGGTTTTTTTTGGGGGGGGGGGGGCAGTCCTGGGGACTGAACCCAGGATCTTCACACTAAGCTACATCCCCAGCCGCTTTTATTTGAGACTGGGTCTCTTGTGATCCTCCCGCCTCAGCCTTCTATAGCCACCATGGCCAGCTAGCTAGTGGTCACCTATGGGACAGCTCAGGCCTAGAAGCACAAGCGGAGGGTCAAAGGGCACGCACCTGCGCACTAGCTCACTCAGCCTTTGCGCTGATGAGGCTTCCATTTCCCTGGGGCGAAGATCCGGATCTCAGTGGGCCCCCCAGGCTCTCTCCTGATATCCCCTGGTTTGTTTCCCCACTGCTACATTTTTACCTTGATTACCTGCCCCTCCCATTATGTCTCCATCATTTCAAACATTTTTTTCCCTCTTATTCCTAGTTGAGATGTAATTCACTTAGTATAAAATTTGGCCCCCTTTGGTTTTGGGGTTTTTTTGGTTTTTTTGGAGACAGGGTCTCACTATGTAGTTCAGGCTGGCCTCGAACTCACAGCAATCTTCCTGACTCAGCCTCTCCAGTGCTGGGATTACAGGCTTGGGCCACCATGCCCAGCTCGCCCTTTTAAAGCAGACTATTTGGGGGCCGGAGATTTACCTCAGTGGCATCATACCTGCCTCGCAAGCACAAGGCCCCCAGTTCGATCCCTGGTACTAATAAAGAAAGAAAGTATACTAGTCAGGCCAGAAGTGATGGTGCCACCCTGTAATCTCAGCACTTGGGAGGCTGAGGCAGGAAGATCTTTTGGGGGTTTTTTTGTTTGGTTTGGTTTGGTACCGGGGATCAAACTCGGGACCTTGCGCTTGCAGAGCAGGCGGTGGAACCACTGAGCTAAATCCCCAGCCCTAGGAGGATCTTGAGTTTGAGGATGACCTGGGCTACACACCAAGACCCTGTTTTAAAAAACAAAAAATCAAAACGCAAAAAACCACATCTCCATCACCCCAAAAAGAAACTCCCCAAGGCCAGGCGTGGTGGCCCAAGCCTGTAATCCCAGCACTCGGGAGGTAGAGGCAGGAGGATCGCTGTGAGTTTGAAGTCAGCCTGAACTACATAGTGAGACCCTGTCTCAAAAACAAAAATATAAAAAGAAACTTCCCATAGTAGTCATCCCCCACTTCCTCTACCTTTTAGGTACCAACTAATTTGTTTTGTCTCTGTGGATTTGCCTATTCCAAACTTTTCAGGTAAACAGAAATGTAAACATCACACATATGTACAGGGTCATGCATATGTTAACAGCATCATACATATGTAAACATAACCATACATATGTAAACAGAATCATGTGTATGTAAATAGAATCATACATATACAAACAGAATCACACATATGTGGCCTCTCTGTTGCCTTCTTTCACTTTGCATTGTTTCCATGTTTCACTCACTGTGTAGCATGTGTGTCCCAGGTTTTTTATGAACGAATAATCATTGTATGGACATATCCAGGGCTGGGGATTTAGCTCAGTGGTTTTGCCACCTGCTGCGCAAGCGCAAGGACCCGAGTTCGATCCTCAGTACAAAAAAAAAAAAAAAAAAAGTGGAGGGCTGGGTATAGCTGAGTGGCACCACACCTGCCTAGCAAGCACAAGGTTCTGAGTTCAACCCCTGGTACCAAAAAAAAAAAAAATGTGGTAGGAGCCAGACATAGTGGCTCACACTTGTAATCCCAGCATTCAGGAGGCTGAGGCAGGAGGACTACAAAGAATTCGGGGCCTACCTGGGCTACATAGTAAGTTCAAGGCCAGCCTGAACTATAATCGAGACCCTGTATCAAACAAAAGTGGGAGAGCAGGCAGCCTGTTTTACTTCTGAGCGGAAGGAGAAAGACTTTAGTTTCTGGCATGCTATTGCTTGTGAGCTTACCTGTCCTTTATGAAGTTCACGTCTACTCCTCTTTGTTGGGTGGTTTTTACTATTAAAGGTGGTGGACTTGGCCAATGCCTTGTCAGAACCTAGAGAAGACCCCGAGTCGTTCCCTTTTACGGAGTCTGCCATCGGGCCCTGTCCCTGGTGCGGTGGGAAAGGCAGTCCGCAGCCACAGGTAGCTGTGATGTGCGCCCTGGACTCCTCACTTTACCCCATCAGCCGGGAGGATGGTCTTGGTCCTTGTCTTGACCCGCATCTGAGCCTTCTTCACACCAACTTTCCCATGTGTTTCACTTGGCAAACTCCTGCTCATCCATCAAAGCCCAGCAGAAAAACCTTTCCTGACCTCTTTCTCTATGAAGCCTCATTAATTCCTATTTCACCTAATCTTCCCTGTATCCTTCCTTATTATTTTGAGACAGAGTCTAAATTGATAAATTGTCCAGGCTGGGGCCGGGATTATATGCATGAGCCACCATGCCCAGCGAGCCGAAGTTTCCTGAATGAAAGAACTGAGCCCTCACGTGTTCTCAGTGGCCATTTCATGATGTGCTCCTAGGAGTGAGAGGCAATGTGGGGTGACATCAGCTCTCCCCCTTCTCAGTTTTTCCTTTTTGAGATACCTTTGCCGTGTAATCCAGGCTGGCCTTGAACTTGTAGCAATCCTCTTGCCTCGGCCTCCTGAGTGCTAGGATTATAGCTGTGCGCCATGTCTTGCACTTTTTTTTTGGCTTTTGGACATAGGGTTTCACTATGTAGTTCATGCTGGCAGTGATCCTTCCGCCTCAGCCTGTTTTCAATTCATGCTTTTTTTTCCCTTTTTTATCTTTTTGCATGCTGGGCTTGAACCTAGGCCTCACTCTGCCAGGCAAGCACTCTGGTGTTGAGCCCCACCCCCAGGTGGGTACTGAGCTCACAGTTCTCCCCATCAGCCTTGCTGGGGTCCTGGGTGGCTCAGGAGGAGCAGCTGTCCTCTGGCTCTGGAGTCCAGAAGGCTGAGCAGAGTGACAGCAGAGCCAGCTTCCTCCAGTGGGCATGTCCAACCTGCAGTTCCTCCTTTCTGGGCCTTTTATTCCCCCCTGAGCGAAGAGGAATTATCCTAGGCCACATATAAAACATATAATAAAGTTAACGTATAGAAGGAGCAAAACAGGGCCAGGGATTTAGCTTGGTGGTTCTGCCACCTGCCTTGCAAGTGGAAAGTCCCAAGTTTGATCCCCAGTACCAAAAAAAAAAAAGTAGCAAAACTTCCTTTTACTTTTTTTTTTTGAGACAGGGTTTTGTTTTGTGGGGTTTTTTGGTACCGGGGATCGAACTTGGGACCTTGCACTTCCAAGGCAGGCAGTGGAACCACTGAGCTAAATCGCCGGCCTTGGAGATAGGGTCTTGTTATGTATCTCAGGCTGGCCTCGAACTCATGGCGATCCTCCTGCCTCACCCTCCTGAGTGCTGGGATCACAGGTGTGTACCACCATGCTTGGCTACAAAACTTCCTTTAAAAAGTATTTTTCAGGGCCAGGGATTTAGCTCAGTGGTTCTGCCACCCACCTCACAAGCCCAAGGTCCCAAGTTCCATTCTCGGTACCAATAAAAAAAAAGTATTTATCATCAGTACACTCAAAGGAGGGCAATCCAGGCACAGGGGTGGCACTGTAATCCCAGTGCTCTGGGAGGCTGGGGCAGGAGGATCCCATCTCAACAGGCAAGACAAACCATGCTCCCAGGCTGTGTGCAGGGTGGGGCCCCGCCTGTCTCCCCAACCCAGGGCTCTCAGCCAGAGACCCTCACATGAAGCAGTCACTTGCAGGTCTCGGGCAGCAGACTGCTCGCCTCCTGGGAGGTGCAGAAAGGACCCCGAACTTCCCTTTCCTGCCCTCTGACTGTGTCTAAAGCCCCCAGATGAGGAAGCAGTATTCCCAGGGGTTCCGTTCACAGTGAATATATTCAAGGAGGCCCATTTTTATTTATTTTTTTAAGTAGGCATGTTTTAAGCAAGTAGGGTTTTGTTTTGTTGTTTTGAGACAGGGTCCCAATATGTGGCCCAGGCTGGCTTTGAAATCACAGTGATCCGCCTCTCAGCCTCCTGAGTGGCTGGGATCAGCAGCCATGATGTGCTGCTTGCTTTGGGCCCAAAGCAATAGGGGTCACTGATAATGGACTGAAACCTCGGAAACTGAGCCCACGTCAACTTCCCTCCCTGTGGGTTGATTCCCTCAAGTATTTGCTATCAAAACAGCACATGACACTCACACTGCAAGTCAGAGTTGGCTCCAAAATCTTAGTTTTCTCCCCCCACCCCCAGTGCCCAGGGGCTTATGCCTGCTAGGCAAGGCCTCTGGCACTGAACCATGGGCTCGTTCTATTTTTTTTTTAGTCAAAGTCTCCCTTTGTACTACAGGGTGGTCTTGAACTTACTATGGAGCCCAGGCTGGCCTTGAACTCCCAAACTCATAGCGATCCTCCTGCCTCAGCCTCCTGAGTGCTGGATTACAAGCATGCACCACCAAGCCCTCCCAGTTCTGCCCTTTTTTTTAAAAATGGAGCATGTGACCCAAAGGTTTGGGGCTCACTGACAAAACAAGTAGGTGGCCAGAGCCGTCCATGTGACACCTAAGACACCCATGAAGAGTCCTGATTAGCTGGGAATCCCCAGTGGTTTTGTCTGTGGGACAGAATACCCTACCTCACATAAACTTGAGCTTTTGTTCTTTTTTTTCTTTGAGTCAGGGTCTCATGTGGCCTGAGCTCTTGGCAATCCGCCTGCCTCAGCCACTCATGTCCCGGGCTAGAGGTGTGACTTGAGCTTTTGTGTGTTGCGTGCTGGGACTGATCCCAGGGCTGGAGCACCCTAGCCATACATGCTGTACCTACTGCACTGCAGCCTCGACTGGAGTCTTATTCTGCACTGGGGATGGAACCCAGGGCCTCAGGCTGCTCCGCCAGCTTTGTAGCGCTGAGCTGCACCCAGCCTTCTGGCTTTCTTTAAAGAGACGGGTCTCATGGCAGCGTCCAGGCCCATCCCACCCTTCTAGGCAGCTGGGGCCCCAGGGCACTGTGCTGGCTTCAGAGGTCTGCTCTCCAATT
Organism: Heterocephalus glaber; assembly: GCF_053883595.1. Taxonomy (NCBI): domain Eukaryota; kingdom Metazoa; phylum Chordata; class Mammalia; order Rodentia; family Bathyergidae; genus Heterocephalus; species Heterocephalus glaber. The sequence continues at coordinate 22,944,064 of NW_028258412.1, forward strand.
CCCACCTCTCCAGTTGTGTTCTGAGGACCCAGAGGCAGAGTCTTCATAACCACACTGCTCTCCAGTGCAGCTCAAGATGCCCAGAGACAATCTCCAACAGAATGGGCACAGCTGCATTCCAAAGTGGCTTTATGACGATGCTAAAATTTGAATTTCACATAATTTTCATGTTACAAAACCATGTAAAAATGTTAAAAACCACCCAGAACTGGTGGTGCATGCCTATAATCCCAGCACTTTGGAGGCTGAGGCAGGAGAAATGCCATGAATTTGAGGCCAGCCTGGGTTATATAGGGAGACCTTGTCTCAAATGCCCGACCCCCAAATTAAAAAATGCAAAAACTATTCTTAGCTTGCAAAGCCATTCAAAAATGTGGTGAACCAAATCTGACCCGAGGACCCTAAGTTGGCCAATTTTTTCTTTTTCTGGAGCAAGGGGAATGGAACCCAGGGGTGCCCTTCTGCTGAGCTACATCTCCACCCTTTTATCTTTTGTCTTGTCACCGGCTAGCTAGGTAGCCCAGGCTGGCCTCAAGCTTGCATTCCCCTGCCTCAGCCTCCCGAGCAGCAGGGATAGCAGGTGTGCACCACCATGCCCACCCTCACGCTGAAATGACTCAGGCTCCTGAAGGACTGCCAGCCTACCACAGTCAATAAACTATGCTGGTCTGGACCTGTCTGGGAATGAAGGGCTCACACCAGCCCGGCGAAGGCGGAGAGAAAGTCGGCCGGGCAGTAAGAACGGGAGGAGCCCAGTCCTCATGGTGTCTTTCTTCTCCTCTGCCCACTGTCCCTGTCACGGGCCAAACGTGCTGATTCAAGCAAGTGTCCAGTGGGAGGACTAAGCTGAGCACTCTGATGCTTTGGACCCCAGCCGTCACCTCCACATGACACCCGGTGGAAACTCATGTTGCCACGAGGACCTGCCTGGAACCCACAGCGTGGCACCTGCCGCCTAAGCCAGTACTGCACTTGACACCAGAGTGGGCAGCTTTCCGAGGACCAAGCCAACTCGCAGGGAACGGGGCTCTAAAAATAAGCCTTTTGCACATTTCTTTTAGCTTCTCTCTCCGTAAAGGCCTCCGCAGATGGCTCCTTTACATCATGCTCCCAAATGACTAGCTGATAAATATTCATACTTAGAAATGGCACCGCCAGCCTGCTAACACTCGGGCTTCTGCAAGTAGGGGTGGTACCTTTGTTCACAGGACTGGTCCTGGTAACGTGCCTGTGCCCACGAACATGATGCGCTTCCTCCTGCTTGTGACTCGTGGGCCTACAGCAGTGGTCCTCACACAGGGAGACCTCCAGGACAGGACACCGGTTGTGAAATGGGGCGGGGCTCAGCTCCTGGGGATGTTCCACGCCCCTCAGTGCCTGTCACCTCCAAAGCATGCTCCAAGCCAGATGCCAATATTGCTCTGCCCAGGGCAGCCCCAGGGAGGTGGAACTTGACTTGGGGCTGAGAGAAAAATGAAGGGAGCAAGGTCTGTGGGCATGATGGCACACGCCTTTGATCCCAGCACTTGGGAGGCCGAGGCAGGAGGACTGCCCCACGTTCAACACCAGCCTGGACTACTGAGATCTGGTCTCAAAAAAACAGAAACACAAAAAAGAGAACGAAGGGAACAAGGAAGGTCAAAGCCAACTGGGTATATAGCAGGAAAACTCAATGAGGATGGTGGAGGTTGTAAAGTTTGGTCCCTCGTTTTGAGACAGGGTCTCACTATGTAGTACAGGCTGGCCACAAACTTATTTCCTATTCAAATTAAGGTTACACTTCTTGTTTGTGTCTTTCTGAGAGAGGGTCTTGCTGAAGTTCAGGTTGGTCATGAACTCACTATGCAGCCCAGGCGATCCTCCTGTCTCAGCCTCCCAAGTGCCGGGATTACAGGCATGGGCCACCGCATCTGGCTGGTTATATATTTTAAAATCTAAGTTTCCTTTCAGTCTTCACACTCAACTTACAAGCATTTTAGTTGATTTTTCATTAAAATTTTAAATATTCCCTTTCATCTTCAATTAATAGTTATCTCATCTATATGAAAGATTAAATTCCCCCCAAATACTAACATTCACACATTTAAGGGCCGGGGATTTAGCTCAGTGGTTCCGGTGCCTGCCTCGCAAGTGCAAGGTCTCAAGTTCGATCTCCGGTACCAAAAAAAAAAAAAAAATACCAAAACATTTACACATTTAACTCCCTAAGCATTTTAAGATACAAATTAATGTTCTCTCCAGCACTTCAAACACCACAGAGAAACTTGCAGATACGCCCTAAACACTGTTAAAGTGCTGAGCGTAGTAGCACAGACCTGTAACCCCAGCGCTCTGAAGGCTGAGGCAGGAGGATCGTTGAGAGTTTGAGTACAGCCTGGGCTATATAGAGAGACCCTCTCTCAAAAAACCAAAATCAAAAGTGTTAAAACTTCACCATTGGGGGCCGCCCACCCCCTGATGTGGCCGGAAGCAGGCACCAGCCCCACAGGCTGCCAGACCCAAGGCAACAGGGGTGACAGCACTTACCCTCTGGGCACGCAGGGAGGACTAGAAGCCTCGGCCTCCCCAAACACACGCACGTCTCCAGTCGCCGTGACAAGCCACTCACTCCTGTGCTCTTTCCACTGGTCCCAGGTCTCCGGCTTCCCATCTGGTGGCAGGAGCCAGCTTCTGAGCCAACCCTCACTTATCTAGCACAAGCCTCAGCCAAGCAGCAGGGACCTGCAAGCCCGCGGCACACGGCTTTCTGGGGGTCACTCAGTGGTCAGCCACCTCCTCCAAGAGCCCCTCGCCAGGCCCTTGTTGGGGTTTTCCTCCCAATTCCTGGGACACGAATCCCCCCTGCCCCAGTGCTGGGGACCAAGTCCAGGGCTTTCACACTGACCTGGATCCCCATCCCACCCTTTTTTTCAAGACAGGGTCTAAATTGCCTGCGCTGGGCTCAAATTGGTTATCCTCCTGCCTCAGCCTCCCAGAAGACTGGGATTACAGGCGTGCATTACCACAACTGGCTACGACTTACCGAGTCTTACTGCCTCCTTCGCTCACTGTCCCCACCATGAGGCCAACTGCCCATGAATAATTTCTACTGGGACTGCTGGGGCCCAATGTCAGACATACCACAGCTGCTTATGGAACACTTGAGGAATAAATGAATGATATGGCACCAATTCTATCAAATCTAGAAAATGAAAGGGCTTTCAGAGCACATGAGCAAAGGAAGTCCCTCTGCCAACCAGGAAAAGAGCAAGGGCTGCAGACATGCAGACACACTCGAAGGTGCCAGGCAACCACCAGGATCAATGCTGGCTCGGCTTCCCATCCGGCTCAGCACTGGGAGCCGGCCTCCACTTGGTGGCCTCATAGTGACAGGACTGCAGCAAAGGGGGCAGTACCAACCGAGGCAGGCACATTCGCTATCCTTTATAAACTTACCCTAAACACCAGGCAGCATAAAAACACATGTCCCTCCCCAGGGGAAAGAGGCGAGGTGGCAATGACACAGGCCAACGGGGCCACCAAACCCTCACCAAAAGCACACACAGAGAAGAGCAGATTTATTTTCTTTAATTTATTTAAGAATTTTACAAAAACAAAACCAAAAAGACCCCAAACAAAAAATGAAAACCACAATGGAAACCTAAATACAGAACTTGTTACGCTTCATGGGTGATGGTTTTTCCTTGCAAGAGTGAACCCTGCTGGATGCAGCCCGCACACGCTGTTATTGCATGAGACCAGTACTCAGGAAAGTTCCGTATCAAAAGGGCAGGACACTCGCTCCAGCGCTCACGCTGCTCGGACGGCAGAGGAAGGCAGCAGTGCGGCAGAGGACGCAGAAGACACTCCTGACAGAGCGGCGATGCGAGAGGGAGGCTGAAGAGCAGGGAACACAACACCCCGAGAGTCTGTGGCCACTCTGCTTTGGATGGTCTTTGGGTTCCACCGGACGATGTTGAGACGCACCAGTCAGGGTAGTCAGGGAGGAAGGTCTACACCTATGTAGAAAACAGCCTTTGCTCGAGGAGGTAGAACCTGGCAAAAGTTTTATTGCAGAGATACAGCATAACTCTTCCCACCTCTCATGGTTGATGGTAGATACAAGTGGTTGTTGAAAAATAGTATCAGTAGTTTGCAAATTTAGTATAAACCATGAACAGGATGATTTTTCCTGATTGTGGTGACTGCAGTGTGTTAAATAGAAAAAAAGGACTCTCTGCCACAGAAAGGAGGCGGCAGGGGAAGGCTCAAGCTTCTCTAATCTCTTCAGTGCCAAACACTGCTACAGCCTGAAAGGCCCTCAGAGTGCCCTGGCCGTGTCACCAAGGCCTGAACAGGCACTGGGATGCGGTCTGGGTTGAGGGAGGCCAGGCACATTCTCCCCGCGGGACCTGCAGACTGTGCTCCAGCCCCAAGCTGTCCTGAACCCACTCGCCCGGGCACCCTCCCTTGCTTGACTTACGCACGGGACATCTCAGCATCACACTGCCCTCACTGCCGCTACTGCAAATGCCACAGGCCAACGACTCCATGGGTATCGGTCCACTCACAGAGCTGGGTTGGGAAGGGCTGCTGCTGAGGAACTGTGACTGGCCCTGATTCATGGCAAATCAAGTTCCTGAGACTTATCCAAAGGTAGGTCACGTTGAAAGTTTCAACAAGTAAGTGTACCAGGTTGAATGTTAATGAACGGAACTTGTTCATGAATCAAAGGCCCAAGAAATGCTCTCAAGTCATTCTGGAAAATTATAGAGAATTTTTTTCTTTTTTTTTTTTTTTGGTACCAGGGATCAAACTTGGGTCCTTGCACTTGTGAGGCAGGCACCGGAGCCACTGAGCTAAATCCCCAGCCCCCAGAAATATTTTTTTAAAGGTGCCAAATCTACAAACAACAAACCAATGTTTTCCTCCTGGGTGTTGGCCACCACTCCCTACTGATAACACAGATCATTCAGAGTGCCACTCCCCAACTCAGGCTGTTTCCTGGCTGGTTCTGCCAAGAAGTCCCCAGCAGAGGGAGGAGGGCAGGGCTCAGGGGATACACTGGCCGGCCCTCAGTGGTAACCGCCCACTAGACCTCCGCCAGAGCCAGCCTGGGTGCTCAGGGCCCCACAGCATACGTGTTCTCCAATGTCACCTGTCCATCACCTACCGGGAGGGAGCCTGCTATAAATACCCTTAAACAAGTTAGAGGCAAAGCAGACTGATTACGTGCATCAGCTGCAAAATAAATCTGTGATTGTTATATGTGGGTTAAAAGTACAGGCTCAACTTCTTAAATTAACATAGGGAATTTGCAGCAGCGGGCTACGAAAAGTGATTCAGTTTCTAATCTGCAAAATGTCCCCGTTAGGCGGAAAATCCAACCTGAGAGATTTGGTGCAGGACTGAAAAACTGCAAAGGAAGGAGCAAGTCAAGTTTCCTCAAGAGCTAAGTTTGATCCCAAATGCACTGAAGAAGTTACAGGAGCTTCATGAAGTCTTGGGAGACCAAAAAAAGGGAAGGAAAATGTCAGACTCACTGTGGCTTCCAGAGAACAACATAATGAACAGAACGGAACATCACCCCACCACGTAAAGGGCACTCCAGTGCACTCCTCCACTACGTCTCGCACACAGACGAGATCGTGATAAAAATGCAGTGCATAATCAAGCATATTGGAACAGACAGGTACTGTACAGCAAAGATGTGAAACTGAGAGCTAAGAACAAATTCAACTAAGTTCCCCATACTTTCCTAAGCAGGAAAAAAAAAGTAGTGAAATACCCCATATGAGAAGTCAAGAAAAGAATAAATAGGAGTAAAGGGAAGAGGGATAAGGGAAAAATAAGTGGGTGGGGTCCCAATTTACAAGAAATATTTACATTCCGAATTCAAAAGAACTTACATTTCTCTATATACATATTAATGTACATATATATAAGTACAGCATACAATTAGAAAGTAGGTTCCAGATTTCACCAATATACGCAGAAAAAAAATTGCTAGCTAGTTTGAGCTGCAGGTATCTACATGTGGTTTTTTCACTTAAAACACACTGCACTTCTATCAGACAACTGGCCTTGCATGAGGAGGTTTTCTGCAAACGGTGTTCTCCACTGCAGCCCTGACATGGAATGCCTGCCACCTCTGAGCACATGGGCGTGTACACAGGTGTGCTGGGAGCCAGGGAGACCGCAGGCCCAGGGAGGGATAGGCAATGTGCTGCAGGGGGCGTCTGGGCTCACCTCCATTCTCCGGGTCCCTGTCTTAACGGTGGCTCTTCCTAGCACCCTTCTTAGAGCCGCCCAGTACCACTCACGGACATTTGTAAAGTGAGAATAACTGGATTAAGGCTCTGTCCTCTAATAACTTACCAAGAAGAGGACTGAAAGAAAACTTCTGCCCCTGCTTTCCTAAATCGAGACGCAGAAGTAATTCCTAATCTCTTGCCTCTTGTTTTCATGTTAAACTGGAAAGTGGAAGGAGGGTAAACAATGCTCTGATTACACAACAGGACATGGAGTCCTGGTACCCTCTTCCTTTTGCCTGTCAGAAGTTGTTCGAGTAGCATCATGTGGAGACTGACACATGAATGTTCCACAGGCTAAGGCCAAAAATATATTCTCAAGGGATTTGCTAATCTATAATTTCTGCCTCTACAGACAGAGCAAACTAAAAAGGTTTTTTGTTGCAACCCAAAATGACTCGTGAAGTACTAATTAACCAAGAATAAATATAAATATATATATACACGCACATACAAACACAGCCTACTTCAGTGCTTTGGATGCAGGTTCTTGTTAATTCATATACACAGTAGAGAGAAGATACTGAAGAATGTATCACAATTTAGTAGCCAAAAGAGAAAACTGCTTAGCCTACCTACTTTTGATCAAACTGTGTTCAAAGGAACACTTCCTCAATACTTTCATGAACTCCCACCACCGAGTGCAGAGACCCCATGGAGGGAGACTGCTGCTGAGGGGACACTACTGCCCCGGGGACATCTGAGCAGCTCTGGACTCACAAGTGGTTTTTGGTACAATCGTCATTGTACACTCTGAAAACACAGGCATGATTTACAAGCAAATGTGCAGGCTCAGAGCCGTATTGCTAAAGAGGGAGGAAAGGCATTGCGGAGGCCACGGGGACTCCTGCTGGGCTAAACAAGGCCTCTGGGTGGAGTTGTGGCATCTGGATCTGGATCCTGCAGAGGACCGACCTGTTCTGTACAAGCTGGCTGTTGTCAAGACCTGGGCTTCTGACAGAAGTGGGCCCTGTGCTGGGGCTCCCTGGTGGCCGACTCAGGCTCGCTGGCTTTCACAGGGCACAATGTAGACATCGGGTATTCACTTCTGGAGGGGCAGGCACTGGCCCTGAGTGCTGCACAAGCATCACCAAGGGTGTAGGGGTATGGCCCCTGCCCATCCACACTGCTCACCTCTGGAAAGTCTGCTTCGAAAGGGCTTTCAGGTGCCTCAATTCTACAAAGACCACACACTCCAGCCCCTTAAGCGCAAACACAACAGCATAGCCTGGGCTGGGGGAACCAGAGCCTACTGGACAGAGACCCTCACACACACACACAAGGGAGCTGGGCCAGCGGCCCAGGAGGATCTGTCCTGATCCCCCACTGGGTCTCACCAGAGGAGCAGCTCTTTATGCCTCCCTTCCCCAGTTCGGCTTCACCTTAACTTGCTGAAGGTCGCCAGCAGGACACCCGTTTACATACAAACGCACCAACTGGGAGGCTTTGGCTGCAGCTGGAGCTGGTCAGTGGTTCTGACAAGGGACAGACACCGGGAGATGTTCTTAAGGATCACTGCCTGAGATGCACAGACTGGACCGAGGATAAAAGCTGCATCTTCTGGGCAAAACATTGCCCCAAAACAGAAATTAGTCTCAACTTGTTCTTTTAGGCACCAAGAAAAAATAAATCCAAAGAAAACAGGATAAACTTCACCAAAGTCAGAGCTAAAGAAACACAAGCGGATGAAAGACCTAAATTTGGGTCAGGATTCTATCCCTTACTAGACCTCTTCCCCAATTCGAGAAGTTTAAAAAGTTACAAAGGGAACAATTCAAACTGAAAAACCGTCAGAAGTATATCGTTTTACCCTTCCTCAACACCACCTCAGAATTGAGGAGCAGGTTTTAAGCAGACTCTACAACTCCCTGGAACCTGAGGCCACACCAAGCCCTGCAGTCCCCTCCAGCCTACAACTGAAGTCCCCCGTGAGGACCTAAGCACGAGTCCACTTTGTTAGGATGACAACTTTTTATTTAACATCTACAAGATTTTGGTACCTTGCAGTTTTTGACCAGGTTTATACAATCTCAATTTTAATAGTGCAACCCGTGCAAGCAAAGAAAAAAAAAAATGAAAGGAAAAGACCAACTGTCCCTCACTTGTTTTTATACAGATCTATTATAGGCAAAACACAACTTACCCATGTTACAGATAAGTGTCTATTCACATTTGTACATTACCATTTTTAACAGTTTCAGATAAACTCTACAATGTCTTACAACACATGAAACAATATTCAAGTTACTGGGTAACAACAATAACAAAAAAACATACAGCAGAAGCCTCAAGTGTTTCCTCATTTCTAGTTTACAACTCAAGTACGGTTTTCTGTTTATGAGTGACAAAAACTTCAGATAATGAAATGAAGTAAAAACAGAGTGTTTGCAAGATGGAAGCCAACTGTACTTCTAAAACTATCTTTAAGTTAAGGAAAATGTAACTTTTAAGAAAAACAGGCTTATAGCCATTTTTGCAGCACACGTTAGGAATACTATTAATACATTAAAATTAACTTTGAAGAGTTTTATTACAAAAAGTATGTACTCGTTACCTTGACAGAAACCTGGGGCAGGGAAGTGAGGGGGAAGGGTCTGCAAGGCTAGAAGCAACACCCAGGTATAAACACTATAAAAATGCAATAACCAATGCTATACATCTACAAATCTTCTCTCCAATACTTGATGTCTGTGTTAATCTTGTTTACCCATGCTTTCAAAGACATGCGCTGTCAGAACAAAAACTACAGAAGAACCTGAATGCATGATATGCAGCCTTTCATTTCATGCTTTAGTAAACCTATTGTTTAAGCTGGAAAAAGAAATCAATATATAGTTTCTATATTTATAGACTCAACACATGCATCTGGGGATAGCTCCCCCAGCAATGATATGAATGTACTGCATTAACCCTGAGCACTGTGTAACAGAAAAGTAAAGCCAGTTTGGGAAGTTCCAAGCATTTTAAACCAGATGTGGTTTGTAGCCTTTAACAAACACACAAACAGACCGACGCACACACAGGCGCACATACACACACATACGCGCATGTGCGCGTGTATCCCCCTCTGCTCACCCAAATAGAAGCCCCAGGGAGGCGAAAGGAAAGACACATACACTACCATCGGCACTGCTGATTTTCAGTTTTGCTACCTATTCCAGGTTTGTCCTTATTCCCCCAAAAATTAACTAGAGAGCACAACCAAAAAAAATATATAATTCTTTGGAAACTGTCCCTGATTTTTATGCAAATGATACGCTCCCACAGCATCTCAGACAGACCCGTGCTGACACCTGTCTGTCCTTCAGGCGTTGCTCAGGTTGGCGATGCTCTGTGGGTGATGCTGCTGCCACAGCTGTTTCTGCTGGACCGCAAGCTGCTGAGACTGGTCTGACGTTGACAGGAGATTTACGAGAGGAGACACACAATTTGCCGGAATGATCAAGCCTGTAATTAGCAACAAGAACTTACAAAGCTGCGTCTAGTAGAAACCATACTGCACCTTACAACTTCACAGCAGTTTCCAAACGAGGTAATTTTAAGTTTAACAAATAAGAACTTCACACAAAAATTTAATGAGTGCTGAGTAACTGCAATGGTGCATTAAGATGCAGGCTGGTTCCTTAGCAGTTTCCCACCAACCCCGAAGCACATGAGTGTGACTAGTGTGACACCTTCTTACTGAAAGAAGGGGTCCAGCACAGTGCTCTTCTACCTACCATCTTTCCCAGTTCCACAAAGTGCAGACAGCACCTTGTTCGCCAAGTACATATACACAAATGACCCATACATGAGTTGCCAACTCCAGCGCTGACCCAAGCAGGGAGCTTCACAGTGGGCACAGAGCAGAGAGAAGCACACCGGCGTGCACAGGCCCAGTGAAGGGTGCATCTGCTCCGCTGTGAGGGAAGTGAACGCAACGCTCCAGAGCAGCCTTTTAGAACGTGCTGGAAATTCAGACTTTTGCACGCAACCTCTTCGTTTTTTCATTTTTAAATGTGCCAGCTAATGCCAATAAAAACTTGCTGCAACTAAAAATACTTGAGAGCCCCCCCAAAAAAAGCCCCTTCCTGGACCGACTCTGGCCCACAGGCTATCCTCAGGAGGGCTGGTGCCTGAGGGGCTCAGCACATCCTCTGTGCTCCATAGCTTCAAGCTGGCTCAGTGCAGAGCCTGGACAGGGGCTGAACTGAGGCCTGGGCTGGTTGGGGAGCATAGGACAAGCGTGTGGCACCACAAGGACAACCTATGGCCACTACAGCCAGATCACGACATCCCTGCACAGGCAACCCACTTTACCCCATTGGACACATAGAGCAAGTTCTGAGCCCCACTGCTGTGCAGATGGGAGATGGATGTGGGAGACAGCTCAGACGTCAGGAGCAAAGTGAAAGTGGCTGAATGTGATTTTTCCTCACAAATTAAGCAAAACAAAAAACAGACTCACCTACAATCCGTTGTCCATCTTCTGTCCTTAGCCGAACAATCTGCATTTTCACATTCGTGCCGCTGACAGAGGCAAGCACACCCTCCACTTTTGTCCACACACTCAGGACAGAGCCGCATAAGACGTAATATGTGCGGCAGCGAAGACCAATCTCACAGACTAATCCCAAGCTTGCTTTTTTGCAATTGCCACGCCTAGGAGAGACAGGAGGAAAAAATCCTTATGCTCACTTATACACACGCACCTCCATGTAAGATTTCCAGGGACATACAAATTTCAAAAGGAAAAGTCTAGGCATTTAATATCCACGATCTTACTGTAGTAATGCCAGCTTCAAAAATCAACCTGTATTATATATTATTAAACTACTGATAACACTGTTCTAAATCAGATTAGTGGGAAAGACCTCAGTGACCAAAAAAAAAAAAAAAAAAGAAAAAAAAACATAGGTAGACTTAAGGAGAACTGAGGAAAAAAAAAAAGGGATGAATCAGTTTTTTATGGTCACGATTATTGTTATTATTCACCAACAGAAAAATCTCTGGGCAGCAACAAATCAAGAGGAACATACACAGTTAAGTGCACACATATGGGCACGCTTTGTGCTGTGACACAAAGCAAATGTTTCAAAGGACATCAGACATTAACTTTTAAAATGTTTTATCTTAAAGACTTCTAAGTTTTAACTTTCTTTCTTTGTCTTCTGTGTAGTTCAGGCTGACCTTGAACTCACTGTGCAGCCCAGCTCAAAGTACTGGCAATCCTCCTGACTCAGCATCAGCATCAATCCTGACCAAGCACAAGCCAAGAGCAAGGGCCACCTGTGCAGGCAGCGCTGCTCCACAACATCAGAGTTGCTAATGCCAGGCGCCGCCCGCCTGCTTACTTACTCACAAGGACCTATCAGAAAAGAGTGAAGGTGCATTCGCATGCTGACTGCACTCTGGAAAACAATGCAGCAAACAGGGGAATACTAACCAATAAGCATGAGTACAAGTATCTGCGGATGAATTATACTGGTCTAACCAGTGCACAAAGGCATCATCTGAGACTACCTGTGAAAATAAAACAAAATTTCATTTCAACAGAGCTGCTTTAAGTAAACCAGTCCAGAGATGCCGACTTAAAATCATCTCCACTCAGAAAACCCAGCTCTCACGCCCAGCCCAATTCAAATGCCATTCAAACAGTTGTTGTTTCCTCCTTATACTGTTTTTCAAATGGCTTGGTGAATTATAATTGTTTTCAAATGAGAATAGCTAGGAAAAGTAATTTAAGGAACTACTACTAAGAATAAAAACTACAGATAATATTAAGAAAACTAGTTATTACTATTTTTGAGAAATCACTGAAAGATACAAACATGGTAGCATGTACACAATAAAACTCAGGTAGGAAGGAATTTTAGGCTCACACATCTTCCCTTTGTTTAAAAGGGAAAAACTGTTGTAGTCATCACTGAAAGCCACCATCATTGACAACATACACTGTTTCAAATCATTATCTTAGTTTTTTAATGGTAACAGTAAGTCTAGGATATCAGTATAACAGGCGTGACAGTGTTCTGAAAGGTTTCTTTTAAACAGTAATCAAGTAAGAAAAACTGACACAGTAATTTTATATCTAGATGCAGCCATCCTTGACCTGATTTCTACATACAAGGAGTAATCACAAAAAGTGATGAATGCTTGAATTAAATAAAAACTTATAGTAAAAGACAGTGCCAAGAACAAAAGGGTGTGTTCAAAGTGAGGGTATCTGGAGGGGAATTAATGGCTATTTTTCTTTTATTGTAATTATTTTTTAAAATTCAGGCACTCATCATAGTTTTTGACCACACCATACACACAAACAAACACTTTTGGCCGTATGGTGATTGAATCCATGGCCTTATGTACGCTAAGTAAGTGCTCTACCACTAAGCTGTAACTTCAGTCCTTTTCATTTCTTACCTTTAGACAGTGTCTCATTAACCAGGCTGGGCTCAAATTGCCTCAGCCTCCCAAGTAGCCAAGAGTACAGACACATGTCATTGTGCCAAGCTGTTTCAGTATCATAAAACAAGTATTTATAAGTGGTGTAATGTACAAATAAGAAAATACCTTCTTGGCCAGATGGCACACGGCTGCAATCCCAGCACTAGGGAGGCTGAGGCAGGAGGATCACTGCAAGTTCAAGGTCAGCCTGAGCTCCATAGTGAGTTCAACGCCAGCCTGAACTACACAGCGAGACCCTGTCTCAAAAAACAACAAAAATAAATACCTTCTTATACTTCTTTTTGAGATCAGCATAAATTTCTAATTTGAGCTGTTTCCCAGTATTTGGTCGATAAACTAAGAAAAGTTTCTTTTTAGGGTTTACTTCTTTAACTAAGATGGCAGTTTTCTTGTTGTTCCTTATCTGCAGAGAGAAAAAAGTGGCAAAATATAATGATTTGACACCACACATTTTAAAACATGTTTGTATAGCATCACATTAGCAAATATGGTCAAATAATTCTAACACCAAAAACGTAAGTGCATGAATATGTGACTTTGACAAAGGAGGACAACTTTTTGCTCACACTGTAACAAGGCTGCACCCAGGAAGCAGCTATTTAATTCTAGCTAATGATATAGCTTCAAGGTCACAGTATTCCTTAGAAAAGTTTTACCTTCTGTTCTCTGTACATGGACTCAGTCAAGGAGCCTTAAATAGGCAGAAAAATCAAGGGTTATAAAATGTTAATATTCAGAATTCAAGTAGCAGGAATCAGGTCTCTGTTGTATGTCTTAATTCCTCATAATAAAATCTGAAAAAAGTTATTTTCCTTTAAGTTACAATGAAATCTAACCTCTTCTGAGATGCCATCCAGGTGGCCCTGGACCTCTGCTTCCACCTGCCCTACAATCACCTTTCCCTGTTTTGCTGTAAGGACATGCAGAAGTGGAAGCATTAGAGAAGAGATGGAACTTCGCCTATGTATGTAGATAGCTACCCCCTAAGTGCTGAGGACTAAACACAGAGCTTTCCCACTAAGCTGCAGCTCCAGCCCTTTCTGAATTATTATTTTATAAAATTGTAATCATGGGCTGGGGATTTAGCTCAGTGGGGTTCTGCTGCCTGCCTTGCAAACTCAAGGACCCAAGTTCGATCTCCGATACCAAAAAGTAAAATAAAATAAAATAAAACAAAACAAAACAAAATAAAATTGTAATTTTTTTTTTTTGGGTACCGGGGATTGAACTCAGGTCCTTGCACTTGCACAGCAGGCAGCCAAACCACTGAGCTAAATCCCTGGCCCTAAAATTGTAATTATTTTGGGCTGGGGATTTAGCTCAGTGGTTCCGCCACCTGCCTCACAAACACAAGGTCTCGAGTTTGATCTCTGGTACCAAAAACAACAACAACAACAACAACAACAACAAAAACAACAAATTGTAATCATTTTACATTTTGAGACAGGTTCTCTAAGTTGCCCAGGCTGGGCCTGAACTTACAATCCTCCCGCTTCAGGCTCCTAGAGTGGTGGGATTATAGGCAGGTGCCACCATGTCCAGCTTGTTTTATTTTTCATTGAGATGGGATCTTGCTATGTTGCCAAGTGGGACTACAGGTGCAAACCAGAGCACCTGGCTTCTAGAACTTAACTTGAAGGAAAAAGTTTCAAAATGCAGCAGTACTTTGGTTCACAAACTTAATTTGTTCTACAATTTTGGAAAAGATAGCCACGTTTGTGTCTCTGTGGGAAACACGGCCACAGTTCTGGCTGGGGATGTAGCTCAGTGGCGCCAAGCCTACCTGGCAAGCACAATGTCTTGAGTTCAATCTCAGGTACCAGAAGAAGAAGAAGAAAAAAAAAAGGACTGGAAAAAAAAAACGGGGATTTAGCTCAGTGATACCATGCCTGCCTCACAGATATAAGGTCCTGAGCTCCATCCCCAGTACAGAAAGAAAAAAAAAAAAAGATGACCAATTATGTTTGTCACCTGATGCAGTTTGCAAATAAAAACAAAATTCTGTCAAATGCTTCTGTTTGTGAATGCAACTGTTTGTCAACCGAAGTATTCATGAACCAAGATACCACCATGAAGGCATTTCCTCACTTCTTCTATAAAACAGATCGCTGTTTGCTGACCTATTAACTTTTATTTTTTCTTTTACTAGTACTGGAGACTGAACGAAGAGCTTTTACTCTAAGCTACATTCCTAGCCCTTTCTAAATTTTCTATTCTGACCCAGGGTCTCACTAAGCTACCCAGGCTGCCCTTGAATTTGTGATCCTTCAGCCTCAGCCTTCCAAGTAGCTGGGACTGCAGACATGCACCACCATACTTGGCTATTAATGTTTCATATTAAGATAATTTTTCTGGGTGTGGTGGTCCATGCTTATAATCACAGCTACTTGGAAGGCTGAGATAGAGGGACTGCAAGTTCTAGGTAGGTCTGGGCAACTCAGCAAGGCCCAGTCTCAAAATTTAAAGGGGGGGGGCTCAGAAGTAAAGTGCATATGTGAGAACCTGGGTTCAATAAGCGTAATTTGTACAATGATAAAAGTAAACATTTTAATTTCCTCCTTGTGGATATTAAAGATCCTTGGCCGGGGGGGGGGGGGGGATCCTTGGACCGGGGATGTAGCTCAGTGGCACCATGCCTGCCTGGTAAGTGCAAGGTCCTGAGTTCCATCCCTGGTACCAGGGCAGGGGGGGACCCAAACCAAACAAAAACAAAAAGGCCCTTTGTCTTTCACTTGTTCAAATGATAAGAAACATTAAAAGTTATCAATGTGTGAACTGAAACAGTGTACTTTGAATTTTTAATCAGTTGAATGGAAACATTCCATCATCCACTGATAAGACAGTATGGGACCACACAGAATGAAGCAGCCTGGCAGTGTCAGGTTAGTTGTAATGGTCAGGTAATTCAACATGACTGATGGAAATCCACATGATGGTGGCAACTGCTTCCCTCGGAGCTGCATGCACCACACACACCATTGTGAGTGTGCTTCCAGAAGGGGAGTCACCCAGTCCTGGAGTGGAGCCCCTCTCAGCCACGGCTCCTCCCCAGCCACCGTGGCCATGCAGGAAAACAATGGCCCAGTGTCATTGCGTCCTTCTATTCTAGGGAAGCAGGAAAGCAGAACTTTAATCACAACCCACCAATGGCTACATTCTGGCAACAGTTTCAAATTAAAAACCACCACCAACATCCAATGTGGAACAATCAAAACAGCATCTATGATGAAAGGTGAATAAAATAGGTAAACGAGAGCAAGGGGAGGAAGAGGTGGAGAGAAAAAGAAAAATTCAAAACCAACATCTACAACCCAATGAGTAATTGGGTGTCTTGATGGCATCAGATCAGGAACCAGTGAACTAGGCTCCTGGACCAAATCTAGCCAGAGGCTCTTAAACTTAAGCACAGTTTAAAGCTGGGCATGGTGGTACACACCTATAATCCCAGCACCTGGAAGACTGAGGCAGGAGAATCACTCCAAGTTCGAGGCCAGCCTGAACTGCATAGCAGACTCTGTCTCAAAAAACCACCAAAAAAAAAAAGTTCAAGGAAGGGGGAAGAATTGGGGGGGGGGGGGGAGACGGCACTAAGGGAGAGAAAAAAACACCCAGAAGGAACATAGTCTACATAGCCTACAAAGCCTGAAATACTTATTTACTATCTATCTGGCCCTTTGGAGAAGTTTGGGGTGTTAGTTTTGAAAACAGGAAGCAGTAATGGTTGAAAACACGGAATGTGATTCATCTCAGTGAATTGCATCCCTCTTCTGGGACAGGCGATTGAACCAATGTTAGGCAAATGCTGCACTGGGGTATATATCACCAGCCCTTTATCTGAGACAGGCTCTCACTAAGTTGTCCAGGCTGGCCTTGATCTTGGCAAGCATCCTGCTTCAGCTTCTTGAATGGCTCGGATTCTGGCTGTGTACTACTGTACCCAGTGAATTGTATCCTTAAAAACAACTAAAGGTGGGCTGGCAATTTAGCTCAGTGGCAGCACGCCTGCCTCACGAGTGCAAGGTCCTAAATTCAATCCCTGGCACCAGGAAAAACTAAATTAAAAATTTTAAAAAATAACTAAAGGTGGTGAACACCTACAATCCCAGCTACTTAGGAGGCTAAAGCACAAGGATTTCATGTTGAGGGTCAGTGTAGACAATGTAGCAAGACCCTGTCTCAAAACTGTAAAAAAAGGCTGGAGATGTAGTTCAGTGACAGAATGCTTGAAAGCCCCTGAGTTTTATCCCTAGTATGACAAAACAAGTTTTGAAAATAAAAAATAATTTGAAACAGTGTTGTAAAACAGCCTATTGCATGCCCAGTGACTGGTATGTGAGGGGCAGCAACTCGTCAGCAGGCAGGACTTGGGCAGTGTTCCCATGAGCTCTTGCTGCACAGTCCACTATGGAACAATACCAAAGACAGAGAAACAGTAAGGTGAAGGGGAGGCATGGTGAGCAGGCACATATTGAACTACAGAACTAAGACAGGGTTGGGGATTTAGCTCAGTGGTTCCGCCGCCTGCCTTGCAAGTGCAAGGTCCCGAGTTCGATCCCTGGTACCAAAAAAAAGAACTAAGACAAAATAAGGGCTAGAAGGAAGGGTACACCTTATAATTGCTATATGCTCTGACAATGCAAAAATAGAACTTTTTTTTTTGAAGGAAATATATGCAAAAACAGGTTACATTCATCTTGGAGAACAAGAATCTTACAGAGAAATGTTAAAAAATTCTGTAGTTTTGAATGTGAATAACACAAGTAAACATGAACTGAAAACCCTGTACCATACATGGATGTGTGTATGTACATGTACTGTTTATTTGTACAAGTATATACGTATGCACACATTTCCCCTCAGCTCTGGCCACAAGCAAATCCCAACCACAAACAGTTGTATTAGTAACTGAAGCTGGGTGTAGGGGCACACGGCTGTAATCACAGTACTCAGGAAGAAGAGGCAGGAGGATCATTACAAGTGAAGCCAGCCTTGGCTACACAGTGAGTTCAAGTCTAGCCTAAACTACATAGCAAGACCCTGTCTTAAAAAAACAAAATCAAACAAACAAAACCTGAAAAAGGACTCTTAAACGTCCCTCAAAATAAATTAAGTGGAAATCCATGTAAATGGTCACATAATTGTAAGAATAAATTATCACAATAGAGAAGGCCAAACCCAACTGAAAACTCGGCACAAAGTGCAAAAAGATGACAGTGCTGACAGTGAAAGGCATGCACGATCTTAACAATTAACATTTAAGGGAAGGGCCGGAGATTTAGCTCAGTGGCACAGCACCTGCCTCACAAGCTCAAGGTCCTGAGTTTGATCCCAGGTACAAAAAAAACAAAAAAAACACGATTTAAGGGAAGTCGTACTTGCAATGACAAGTAGAAGCCATCATCTGGTCCTGTCAGCTCAGCCCAGATCTTGGTCGCTTCCTCCCAGGACATCCCCCTCTCTACACTGATCTGTGAAAGCAATCACGAGATTTTAAAGTCACACTCACTTCTGTAAATGCCCGTCACAAAATGCCAAACAGGAACACAATCGCTTTCCAAACTTACAGTGTACAACTCTACATGGCCAGAGGTCGAATACCCCGGAGTCAGAAACTTCTTAACATCGCTTTTCCTCACCTTCTCATCTCCAGAACCAAGATCTTGAAAAAGACAAAGCAACACATAAGGTAAAAAGAACACTTCTATCAGGAACACAAGTGACAGTTTTACATTTTCCCACTTACCTAGGATTCCCATGTCATATCGTCCATTTTTTTTGGCATTCTGAACAACTGCAGTAAGTGTGTCCGCAAAATACTGAAATAACGCATTTTGTTGATGCACTTCCATGCCCAGAATTCTATTTAAGAACTTTCCTATGTTGTTATAATCTGCAACAAGATTACATGCACAATTTCATGCATTCAAGTGGTAATTAACATTTTTAAAAATTCAAACTGACCAACTTCAAATCCACTTTTTTTCTATAGCCTTCCCTTCCGATTCTTGTATTGCCACTCTGTCAGGGCTATCACTGGTCCACTTCTACCTGTAGTACATTACACTGCAATACATACTCAAGAAATATTCGCTCAGTTGACTTTGTGCATCTTCAACTTCACACAATTTAGCACATGAGAAGATAGGTTTATCAACATTAAATCTGAACTCAGATTTTCTTTTTCCCTGGTACCGGGGATCAAACTCAGAACCTGGTACATACAAGGGAGGTACAGTGCCACTGAGCTAAATCCCCTACCCAATAAATCTGAACTCAAAGTGTGAAGTGCTGTACAAGTCAGGGACCTTCCATCCTGGCGGCACAACTGGAATTCCTGGGAGATTTGGGAAACTATCAATGTTTCAGAGTCTTCCCTGGATTCAATATTTTATAAAAGCTTGACAGCCGGGTGTGGTGGTCCATGCCAGTAATCTCAGCACTCTAAGAGGCTGAGGCAGGGTGATTGCCATGAATACCAGGATGGCCTGGGCTACATAGTGAGTTCAAGGCCAGCCTGAACTACAGAGTGAGACCCTGTCTAGAAAAACAAAAAACAGAGCTGGGGATTTAGCTCAGTGGTTTTGCCGCCTGCCTCGCAAGCATAAGGTCCTGAGTTTGAGCCCCGATACAAAAAAAAAAAAAAAAAAAAAACAACAAAAAGCTTGACAGCTGATCACATGTATAGCCAGGGTTGAGAACTGCTGTTCTGTAATCTCCTCTGAATAGCCACCGCAGCTGAGACTACCTGGAGTGCTCAATATCAGAGATTAAGAAAGAACGACCTGAAGCTTCCTCTTAGCTAAAAAAAAGCACATGTAACAAAAAAGATTCACTAATAATAGCAACAATTACAAGTATATAGAAAAAATTAACAATATTACCTTTATCAAGAGTAAGAATTCCTGAGCGATCTTCCACATTTATCAGGCCTACACCTATCAGTCCTTGTCGAACATCTGTAAGAAAATAAATTTACCCTGTAAGTCCAGCATTTTGGGAAGCTGAGGCAGGAGGATTACAAGTTCAAACCAAATCCGGGCAAGACCCTGTCTCAAAAAAATTTTTTTTTTGGTCTCAAAATTTTAAAAAGGGCCACGGATGTAGCTCAGTGTGAAGGCCCCGGTTCAATATGCAGTAGCACCCTGCCCCCAAAAAAGAGAAAGTTATAAAAAATACCTTGTAGCCAAGCTGGATATGATAGCACATGCCTGTAATATTACCCAGCTATTTGGGAGGATGAGCCAGGAGGATCGTAAGTTCAAGCCTAGCCTGGACAACTTAGATACAGGTCAAAGTAAAACAATTTTTAAAAGTGTACTGGGGCCAGGGATTTAGCTCAGTGGTTTTGCCACCTGCTGCGCAAGTGCAAGGACCTGAGTTCTATCCCCAATATAAAAAGAAAAAGAATAAAAGCACTTTCATAGGCATAAAACCAGTTTTAACAAACCTACTCATTATAAAAAGCAAACATGTTTTAGTCACCTTAAAATTTCTAAATTTTACAGTTTATGTCCAAAGAAAAATAACTTTTGAAACAAGAATGAATGTTAGAATGATTTTTACCATATCTGTCATAATCATTTTTCATGCTTATAACAACTTTTCTAGGTTACCTTTGAAGAATTCTCCAGGATAGTCTGGAGGTGGTGATACCATAGGAGAATCCAAATTTACAATGGATTTCATAACAATTTCTAAAGCATTTCTTCCATACTGAAAAGAAAAAAAATTTTATCCAGTTTTAGAATTTGGACACTTCAATCACAAGATTGTCAGAATTCTATAAAAACTACCATTGCACCAAAAATTAAAAAACAATAGGGGCTGGGGATTTAGCTCAGTGGTTTCCCCACCTGCTGTGCAAGCACAAGGACCCGAGTTCGATCCCTGATACCAAAAAAAATAAAATAAAATAAATTAAAAAACAATAGTTCCCGGCCAGGGATTTAGCTCAGTGGCACCGCACCTGCCTCACAAGCACAAGGCCCTGAGTGTGATCCCTGCTACCACACACACAAAAAAGCTCCCAGTTATCTTTGTTTCTTACAGTGTCAAACTACTTGCTCCTGCACACAGCGTTCAGTATGCTAATACGTACGGTGACTTCTGGGAACTCACACCTGACCCACTGCCCAGTGCTTATTATTCCCCTTCCCAAAAGGAACAGAAAGGTGACCGCACTGCAGCACGCTCGCTAAAGGCCCAGCGTCCAGGTGACACTGCTGTGCTAAGGCTCACCCTAACGGCAGGCTGAGCTTTCTGCTTCCCTGCCAGGCTTTACTTCTGAGGTGCTGGCAGCCTGCACTCATGCACTCTACATGCTGGCTGAGTTTTCATTTTGTTTGAAACAGTTGGTAATGACCTTCCCTGCTCATCACTGCAAACCACACATGCCTCTGAGTTTGCAGAGGAGCTGAAGCTGAAATGTACCTTATTGTCAAAGTTGAATCTGCTCAGATCTCGAGATTCTGTTGCTCTTCTGTCACCATGTGTAAGCGCCCCCTAGCAAAACATTTCCAAAGGGAGTTAAGCCTCTACTGCCATGTCAGTCGCCAGCACAGGTCATCATTTACTCACATCTACACAACTCAAACCCTTACCAGGCTCTCAAGTCTTTTGGCAACAATGGAGGCAAATCTTTGTTCTCCCGCCAGTTCAGAAATCAGAAAGACATACTCGGGAGCAGTCACTTGGTTTGATCTGTGAGTTCTTCCTGTAACAACATTGTGATAGAGATCAGTGACTACATTCACTATACAGAAAAAGAATATTCTGAGATCTATTTCTAGCACTTAACATTAAGTTGGAAAAACACCCTCAAGCAATTAAGCAAGAGGAAAAAGTAAAGATAATTTTGCACAGCTCCCCAAAGTACAAAAGGGAAAACATTGACCTGAATGACATCCATATTCAGAGCACTAGTCCCCCTTATAAGGAATAGAACTTGCCATGAAACTGTTATACCACACAAACTTTATTGATACTCTAGTTTTGGTTAACAAGAAAGCTGATGATGGACACTCAATTCTCCCTCAGTTGTTTTTCAATCTCCAGGCGACTGGAACATGAAATGGATGAGAAGGGAGCAACAATGTACGTTCAGCGGGGCGACTGAAGGTTGAAAAGGACACGCAAGTAGTGCAAGGACCTGAGTTCGATCCCTGGTACCAAAAAAAAAAAAAAAAACCAAGCAAGAGGGCTGGGCACTTAGCTCAGTGGATCTAGCGCCTGCCTCAAAAACATAAGGTCTCAAGTTCGATGCCCCAATACAAAACAATAAATAAATAAATAAATAAATAAATAAATAAATAAATAAATAAATAATAATTAAAAAAACAAGCAAGTGGGCTGGGGATTTAGCTCAGTGGTTTCGCCGCCTGCTGTGCAAGCGCAAGGACCCAAGTTCAATCCCCAGTACCAAAAAAAACAAGCAAGAAATGACTTCACAGTGCACTATACATTTTAAAAACATGCAATATCAAAGGCTTCATGTTCTAAAATGTCTGACCTTGATACACATTTCCCCAATGATTTCCAGCCGTCCACCAAGTGAAATTCAGGGCAAGAACTTACCAAATTGTTGAATTGCTCTATCAGCGCTCCAGGGTAATTCCAGAGTCATATGAACTCTTCGCCTTTGATTTTTAGCTCTGCGATCTGCTTGTAAGGAAATACCCGAGCTGGCAGCTTCTGAGATGATAGCAATATTCTGCATCAAATTTAGGAGAAAAAAAAAAAAAATCACCTCTTGGGCCAGGGATTTAGCTCAGCGGTGCCGCTCCCTCAAAAGCGCAAGGACTCCAGTTCGATCCCCAGTACCAAAAAAAAAAATCACCTCTGCACAAAGACAAGTAGAGCAGGACCCTAAACGTATAAACACCTTCTGTGGCCTTCCTTGGTAACAGGACTCTCGCCGCAGCTGCTCTACAGCTACCCAAAATCAAGGTTAGCACTCCCAGTCTCTTCCTGCTAACTATAAACATGTGGGCACACTTTACCCCAAAGGGTCTGTCTGACAGGTACAATGTCCAAGAAACTTCCTTAAAAGGAAAGAGCAAACCTTTCTCCCTGCTAGATGAAAAGAAACAGCTGGGTTTTGTTTTTGCAGTGCTGGGGATTGAACCCAGGGCCTCCCACATGCTTGTTAAGTGCTCTATCACTCACTGAGCCACACACCTAACCCTAACCAAGCAGTCTTGCGGACACAGAGGCAACTTGAAATTGGAGGATCCCATAACTAAGGAAACAAGCAGCGGGGTGCTGTGGAGTCTCCCTATAGTCCAAGCTCCTCCAGACTGAGACAAGAGGATCCCTTGTGCCCCGGAGTTGGAGACCAGCTTGGGAACATAGAAAAACCTGTCTCTTTGAAAAAGAAAGAGAGGGCCGGGGATTTAGCTCAGTGGTTCTACCGCCTGCCCTGCAAGCGCAAGGACCCGAATTCAATCCCTGGTACTAAAAAGAAAAAGAGGCCTGGTTTACAAGGGGCCATGCCAGCCCTGGTCTATGTACACAAACATGCACATAAGAGTAACACTGAGCTTGTTTAAGCCAATTTTTGTTTTCATTTTTTTGTGACTGGGGATCAAACATAGGACCTTGCACTTGCCAGGCAGTCATGGTGCCACTGAGCTACATCCAAGGATCTCGCAATGTAGTCCAGACTAGCCCAGAACTCATGATCCTCCTGCCATAGTTTCCCGAGTGCTGGGATTACCGCCGAGCACCACCACACCTGGCTTCTTCCTACTTTTTGAAATATGTAGCAGTAGCTTTATGACATACTTTTAAGGTAATACTGATAGTGGCACCTATTAAATTTTCTAGTTCCAGAGGCAGAAAAGTTCTCTCAAATATAAAGCAAGACACAGGCAATACGGTTAAATTTTTACTGTTTTGAAGGGGTATCATGTATTATTCAAACAATCTCCTGGGCAAATAAATGTTCAGAATTATCCAATCAGAGGGAGAACAGATTTGAAAACCCCACTTGGATGAAGTTCAGTTCACGAGTGCACAGGGCTGGGAGGGAGGGGAGGCATGGGTGAGTGCTGAGCACTGCTCACTTCGGGCGCTGGCCTAGGTTCCCTCTCCAGCACTGACACAAATGCAGTCCACAGGAGGGCCCTGAGGTGCCCACGACCTCCATGGTGCTTCAATCTAGGAGCCATCCACAGTAAATCCTACTAATACAGCACAGCACAGCAATAAATAAAACAGGAAATATCAGGATACTAGCAATCTGGGGTACTACTGAGTATCATTCTAGATGCAAAATTACACGGCAGTAGATGTCTTGAGATTTGTCACACTTTGTTTTGGGGTTGCTTTTGTTTTTGTGATAGGATCTCACAAGTGTAGTCCAGGCTGGCCTCAAACTCAAAATCCTCCTGACTCTGCCTCCAGAATAGCTGGGATTATAGGCATGTGCCACCACACCTGGCCAGGTAAAGACCTTTCTAAAGCTTAATGTAAACCATGGAAATCATTCTTCTCCATGAAAAGCATCTTAGCAAAATATACCTTATCGCCATCCATAAACCTTTGTTTTTCTGTAATGTTTAGTATTTCCACTGGCACATCAAGTTCAGATCTTGACTCGTAAGATATGCTTCCATCGTCGTTGCTCACAACCCGCCCTTTTCGGCCAGTCATCTGGAAAGGCAAACAGCTTCTTGATGACTCAGGCACCTGACTGCATACATGAAACTCAGCACCAGCCCCTTCACTGAAGAAACCTTGGTGCCAGCACCAGGTCCCAGGCACACAACACACTGTGACACAGTCCCTAGGAAGAGCTGACACATGGCCACCATCACCCAAGATGCACCACAAGGATGGCAACCAAGGCCCATGGCTCAGGGCACTCAGATACTGGGGACAAGACTGCAGCAGTGTTAGACGCATAAGTGAAGTGAGATGACTGTTCTAAGATCTACAACAGGAAACCAGACAGATTACTGGGATGATACCCAAAACACCACTCAGACCACAAGGTTTGACTACCATTCCTTTATAGGATTTAAAAGTGACAAAAAAGTTACCAAGAAGAAAAACAGCCCTGATCCAGTAAGGTTTACCTCAGCCACATTCTCAGGGCCACCCAGCTCATCAATAAGTTCATCCAGGGTATTTGGAGGGAGATCTTCAGCTAACTTTTCCAGTTTCTCAAGTAGGTCTTTCTTCATCTGCTGGGCCCTCTCCACAGCATCCTGACTTGTTATAAGGCTGCTGTTACTGCTGGCGTTACTATTAGCTAGGGAAAGAATATTCGTCCAAAGTCACTGCACAGAGGATCTGGTTTTATGTAAAAGCATATTTCACAGATAAAGCAAGTTTCTACATGAATACCTGGTGCACTATTAGGAGCAGGTGAGATAACTGGTGTAGATGAAAAACTAGGTCGTTTTGATCCGAGACCTGATGCTAATAAGGCACTTTGAATAGAATCTGGATCTATACTTTTCTTCTTTCTTTTATCTTTGTTTTTCTTATGGTCTTTTCTGATTAACCAAGGATCTGAAAGATAAGGAAAAATGCATGTCAAATTACTGGTTAAAATAAATATAGTACCTTCAAAGGACATAACCCTTGATTTTTGTGGGGTGGTAACTAGGGATCAAACATAGGGCCTCCAAATGCTCTGCCACTGCACTACACCCGTTTTTTGTTGTTGTTGTTGTTGTTTTGGTACCGGGGATCAAACTCGGGACCTTGTACTTGTCAGGCAGGCAGCGGAACCACTGAGTTAAATCCCCAGCCCCCCCTTATTTTATTTTGAGACAAAGTCTCACTAAGTCAGCCAGGCTGGCATAGAACTTGTGGATCCGCCTGCCTCAGCCTCCTAAGCAGCTGGAATTAAAGGTGTCTACTACTATATGAGGCTCAACCTTGAATTTTTTTTTTTTTGTACTATTACCTGATTACTTGTAAATCATTACCAACTATAGTAGCCCAATATATCCCATCCACACACCACTGGGTATCATTCCACATTTTGATGTGAAAAATAACTGTAGGAGGAAGAGGGAGGGAAGGGGGAAGGGAAGGGAACCTATAAAGAATTAAACTGTGTCATATACATGTGGCAACTCCGCATGATGAATGTAATCATTATGCACGATAAAGATGGACTAACAAAAATAAGTAACTACACGAAACTGAGATCAGAATCTCACTTGTGAGGCTCAAACCAGCAAGAGACAGATCTATCTGGAGCTCTCCACTGGGCAAAGGTTAGTCTGTGTGATCCTTTGTGTTGCACAGGAAGAAGGTCCTAACGCAACACGCCCTTTCCACTACCTTGGAGTGAGACTGCCTGGCATTTGCCTTGAAGGATGAACTCACCATCTTCATCACCCTCACTAGATTCGTCTCGAAAGGGGTTGAAATCATCGTCATCACCGGAGCTCATGTTTTTAGAGCTCTCGTAGTCACTTTCTTCAATGTCAGAGGCATCAGACTCACTTCCACTGTCATCAGAACTGCTACCTGCGAGGCCACCAACTTTTCGTGCTTTTTTGGCTTCTCGAGTTATTTCTTCACCTAGTAGAGACCCAAATAAGATCCTTAGCTGAAATAACATGTTTCTAAAGCTCTAGAACATCACATTTAGTTCATGAATGATTCAAGTGACAAGTGCAGAGGGAAAAGATGTAAAAACAAAGCTCTCCAGCAAGCACTCTTTTTTTTTTGGTACCGGGGATCAAACTCAGGACCTTGCGCTTGCAAGGCAGGTGGCGGAACCACAGAGCTAAATCCCCAGCCCTCCAGCAAGCACTCTTTAGAATCCCCTAAGAGGGTAGGCTCTGCTCAGTGACTCCCAAGAAATCAGATACCCAAATACAGACTTAAAACAGTACAGCTTTCAAGTGCACAAGTTTCAAACCTGACTCAGCACAGCTAAAACAGAACCCTGGCAGTCACCATGTAACTGTGTATGAGGAGCCTAGAGAAGTACAGGTTCACAGCCACGGAATATGGAGAAAAAGCAATTCATAAAACCTTTTTCTTTTTCAAGTGCTGAGGATTTAACCCAGGGCCTCACACATGCTAGGAGCTCTACCACTGAGTTAATTTTCCCAGACTTAAAACCTCATTTTCTGGAAGGTCCACAAGGTGCTGGTTTGAATTATCTTATTTAATATTCAGAAAAGACATCTGGAATTAACCCAAACTAAGAACATGAAAAAGTTCTAGTATTAAAGAGATGGTGAGAACCTAATTCAGGAAAGCAAAACACAAACATTTAGTCATTTTATGATACCACTTATCTTTTGTGCCACTAAAATGTTTTTTTAAATTGCCAATTAAACTATAATAGCCACCAGGTATTGTGACACACACCTGTAATTCCAGCATCCCAGCACTCAGGAAACTGAGTCAGGAGGATCACCAAGAATTTGAGGCCAACCTGGGCTACACAGTGAACTCAAGGACAGCCTGAAGTACATGGTAAGACCCTGTCCCACAAAATCAAACCAAAATAAAACTATAAGAGCCAACTAATGTTTAGGCATAATAAAAATGTAGAAATATGTATCCAAAATGGATGAAATAAGGTTAAGGCATTTAGAATAAGGTCAGGCATTTAGAATACACAGCACTACAGATCTATTTATAAATATTTATCAATTTATTTTGAGTAATGCTGAGCATTGAACCCTGGGCCTTGAAAATACTAAGATTCAACAGTTAATCTTTAAAGTGTATTACACTAGCTATACCATTTCAGAGAAAAAGAGGTTGAGTAGTTAACCTTTGAGAGTCAAACAGCAAACTAAAGTGTATATCACTAACTGTCAACATAGAGGAGTGTGCTCCTGGTAATTCAATAACCCAAGCCTCTTCACAGTCCTCTCCACCCAGTTCTGAGTTTCTTAAAAGGCAGCTTTGACAACAGAGAGACCTATATTTTAGCTGCCATACATCATTCATTAGTTATGTGAATCTGGAAGCATTTCTTAACCTATTAATTTTTCTGTGCTTTAGTTTCCTGTCTATAAAA
Source organism: Heterocephalus glaber (assembly GCF_053883595.1). Classification (NCBI taxonomy): domain Eukaryota; kingdom Metazoa; phylum Chordata; class Mammalia; order Rodentia; family Bathyergidae; genus Heterocephalus; species Heterocephalus glaber. The sequence continues at coordinate 22,971,802 of NW_028258412.1, forward strand.
CTGGAAAAATAAGACCTAGCTTCCTAAGTTTCCTAAATGATAAACATATGGTTAAGAACTATGTGCCCAGCACCAGTCAACTGTTCATGTTCTAATTTAAAAGAGTTACTTGTACATTGAAAAGTAAATGATCAGACTGGTGCAACCACTGTGGAAATCAGTATGGAGATACCTCAAAGAACTAGGCTTAGAGGTCCCATTTGACCCAGCTATTCCCTGCTGGGTATCTTCCCAAAAGAATTAAAAGAATCATACCACAGCGATATATGCGCACCCATGTTTATAGCGGCACAGTTTGTAATAGCTAAAGCTTAGAGGGCCAAGGATTTAGCTCAGTGGTTCCGCTGCCTGCCTTGCAAGTGCAAGGTCCCGAGTTCAATCGCCGGTACCCAAAAAAAATCATATAAAGGTACACGATTCCAATGATGAATATAACTGTATTATATACCTAAAATGTACCAATAAACTTAATGAAAAAAAAAAAAGGACATAACCAACACTGAAAATATACAACTTGCTAGTTTAAGGAAAGCAGTGCATTCGCAAAATACTGCTGCTTCGAAGTGCTCACATCCATAGCGCCTGTAGGAGCAACTTTGGGCACTCACCTTTCCGTTTCTTCATTTTATTTTCTTTAGAAGGGCTATCTCTTGGTGAACTGTTGTTACTTGGAGCTGTCAGATCGATTCCCAGCAAACTATACAGTTTTTTCCTGTCTGGAGCAGGGAAGTGTTTTTCAATGAGTGACTGCAACACTCCTCTGTAGGAGAGGGACAGTGACAATTACTGCTTCACCTGACAAAATCACAAACTACGGAGTATGAATATATTGAATATATTGCTTTAAAAGAACTATACTTGTTCAATCTTAGAAAATACTGGTATCTCCCCTCAAGTGCATTTGAATTTTCAAGGCCAACCTATCCCACTAAAGTAAAATGCAACCCAAGCCACACATGGAATTTTTACATTTTCTTCTTTCTAAAAAATTTTTACATTTTCTAAGTAGCTATGTTAAAAAGTAATAGGGGCCAGAGATTTAGCTCAGTGGTGCTGCCACCTGCCTTGAAAGCACAAGGTCCTGCGTTCAATCCCCGGTACCAAAAATAAAAAAAATTTTTTTTTAAATAATAGCAGAGGGCCGGGGATTTAGGTCAGTGGTTCCGCCACCTACCCCACAAGCGCAAGGACCCAAGTTCAATCCCTGGTACTCAAAAAAAAAAAAAAAAAAGAAAAAGTAATAGGCCATGTGTGGTGCCGCATGCCTGTAATCCCAGCACTTAGAAATCTGGGGCAAGTGGAGCACCATGAGTTCAAGGCCACCCTAAACTGCATAGTGAGACACTGCCGGGGATTTAGCTCAGTGGTTCTGCCTCCTGCCTCACAAGCAGAAGGACCCGAGTTCGATCCCTGGTACAAAAAAAAAAAGTAATAGTGGCCAGGGCTTTACCTCAATGGTTCTGGCGCCTGCCTTGTAAGCGCAAGGTCCTGAGTTCGATCCCCAGTACCAAAAAAAAGTAACAGGTATAGTGGCACACATCTATAGTCTCAGCTACTTAGGAGGCTGAGACAGGAGGATCACTTGAGCCAGATTTTGAGCTTGGGCAACAGCCAAGACCACCCTATCTCATTAAAAAACTAAAGACCCACAATAAAATTCATTATTTATAAAAAAAAATGAAGAAGAAGGAAACTGGTGAAACTAAAATAACTTCTGAGATAGTCTTGCTATGTAGTCTAGGCTGGCCTCAAACTCCCAGCAATCTTCCGGGCTCAGGCTCCTGAATGTTCATATAACAAGCATCTGCAACCATGCCTAGCACCAATTTTAATAACATACTTTATGTAACTCAACATACTATTCCACTGTGTGATGAGTAAGGTATTTTACATCATTTTTTAAGGAATCTTTCAAATCTGTTATATATTCTACACTTACAGTACAACTAAACTTAGACCACTCACTTCACTTGATCAGTAAGCACAGGATGAGTGGCACTTCAGGGGAGTTGAAAGTACAGAAAAATACAGCAAGTTCTGCTCTTGAAAATAGTTTTTAAGCCAGGCGTGGTAGTGCACTCAGGTAATCCCAGCACTTGGGAGGTTGAGGCAGAAGGGTCACCATGACTTCAAGAGGAGCCACTACATAGTGAGTTTAAGGCCAGCCTGGACTACACAGCAAGACCCTGTCTTGAGGAACCAAAACAAAAATAAAAGTAGTTTTCAATTATATCTACCTTCAAAGCAGCACTTAAAAGTATCCACAAAAGAAGAGATCTACAGTGGCAGGAACTAGGTTGCTTATTTTACTGTCAGAGATAACATTTTATTTCTTTATTTATTTTTGGTAACGGGGATCAAACTCAGGTCCTTGTGCTTGTGATACAGGCACGGCGCCACTGAGCTAAATCCCTGGCCCGAGATAACATTTTTTTTTTGTACCGGGGATTGAACTCAGGACCTTGCACTTGTGAGGCGGGTGGTGGAACCACTGAGCTAAACCCCCCAGCCCCAACAGATAACATTTTCAACAGTTTTTGAAGATCACTTGTCTAATTTCCAATTTTTACAGCAGATTTTACGGTATAAGGACAAACTAGATACTCCTCCTCTAGAAAACAATGGTAATTACAAATGCACAAATCTGAAACTAAAACTAAGCCATACTGCCACAGATTTCCAAGATGTTTAAAAAAGAATCAAATACTTATGTTAATCCATATATTATAATAAATATTGACAAAATGTGTAACATATTTCAGAATTATGACTTTTCTATGTGACTTTTGTAATGGTTATACTGTAATACAGGAAAACACAAAATGGCAAAAAATTCAATGAGGAAAACTTTTAAAGATGATACACAGGTGATCAAAACTGTGTCAAGGAAATGTCAACATCTGAACTAATCTAAGTGAAAAACTCAGAAATAACATAAAAACATTACTTGGCAGTTGAAACAAAATCATTCAATTCTCCTCCACCCTCTTCCAAAGCTTCTAATGTTCTAGCTTCTCCTGTAGACTGCAGACCAATTACAACACACTAGGAAAAAGAAAGTACAGTAGCTATAAATAAAACTACACTTGTTAGACAATTTTATTTTTTTAACCTTTTTTGACTTTATCAAATACATCTATTAATAAAGAAAATACAAAAACACTATAAAAAATAGGGCCAGGGATTTGGCTCAGTGGTTCTGCCACCTACCTTGCAAGTGCAAGGACCTGAGTTTGATCCCTGGTATCAAAAAAAAACCACTATAAAAAATAAAATTTCATAACAAAATTAGACAATAACAATAGTTAATATACTATTAACTATAATGTATATCATGATCTTAAGACGTTTTACATATTTAGTAAGAAATAAAGACTTTAAAGAATAACCCTATCATTTTGAAATGCATTTATTTATTCTATATATTTGAGATGTGCTTCAAACAGGAGATGGAACACAGTAGTGAGCATGACTAATGTCCCTGCCCTTATGGGATTTATTTTTTGGGGGTACCGGGAATTGAACTCAGGACCTTGCACTTGCAAGGCAGGCGCAGCACCACTGAGCTACATCCCCAGCCCCCGCCCTTATGGGATTTATAACCCCTTGTGTTTTAAATAGACACAGTCATCAAAAAGAAAAAATCAGCTGGGTATGGTGGCACACACTTGTAGTTCTAGGACTCTGGGAGGCTAAGGCAAGAAGATATCAAATTTGTGGTCACGAGTGGTAGTGCACTTATAATCCCAGCACTCGAGAGGCTGAGGCAGAAGGACTGCTGCTGAGGCTGTTGAGCTTGAGGTCACCCTGGGCTATACAGTGAGTTCAAGGTCAGGCTGAACCTTGTCTCAAAAAAACCAAAAAGAAGACCTCAAGTTTCAGCCTGCCCTGAGCAACTTTGTGAGACCCTCTATCAAAATAAAAACTTAAAAAGGCCTGAGGAAGTAGCTCAGTGCAAAGGTCTTGGGTTCAATCTCCAATTTTAAAAGGGCTGGAAATGTAGGTCAGCAGTAGAGTGTCCCAGGGTTCAATCTCAAGAGGGAAGGAGGGAGGCTGGCTTCAAGCAATACATTATCAGTGGGTCAGTGGTTATCAGTGGTAATGGCCAAATGGAGTGATACTTATTTTTTATACTTCGAACTATCTAAATGATCTAAACAGGTTCTGCTTTTATATTTTTTAAAAAATGTATTTTTAAGTCTTACTACATTAGTGTTTTTATAACTATCTTTCAGAAAGTCTTAACTTTATAAATGTAAAACGTCACACCCACAAAATCAACGTAAGCAAAAAGAATCAATCTTTGAATGTGTTCTGCAACTTACTTTTCCATTCTTGATTTCCTCCCGGGCTAGCTGCACAACCCTCTTAACTTTGGATGCTATGCACAAGTACTTGAAAAACCTCTGGTGTGCAGACCAAAACTGACCCCACATGGACTTCTTCATTCGTTGCTCAGCATCAATCAGGTCCGCAGCCTGCTGAAACCGCTCTCTGGCGATGACCCACTAGAGACACAAAACCAACATTTTACATGTTTCATCTTTAAATAGTTATTTTAAAATGACCTTCAATTAAAAATAGCTGGGGATTTAGCTCAGTGGCACCACCCCTGCCTGACAAGTGCAAAGTCCTGAGTCCAATCCCCAGTACCAGGAAAAAAATAATTTTCAGTAACTTGGAGAGCTCTAAACAATTGTTTATACAATGATCATACAGAGTTGTCTTAAAATTCTTACTACTGTGCCAGGGATTTAGCTCAGTGGCACCGCACCTGCCTTGCAGGTGCAAGGTCCTGAGTTCAATTCCCGGTACGAGAAAAAATTCTTACTACCAAAGACACCCATTTTAGAAAATACATTTATATACAATGCTATTTTGAGAAGTACATCACTCAAGTAAATGGCTATTTTTTTTATGGATCACTTTAACAAATTGAAAATTGGAAATTTTGGAAAATAAAGATATTGGTTAAATGGCCTATTGTAGGGCAATGCCCCTGTCATTTTACAGCAGAAATGCGTTTCTGTGGACTGAAAGACATTATTACAATGGACAAAACTAACAAAGATTATCAGTACAGGCTGGGGATTTAGCTCAGTGGCACCGCACCTGTCTCACAAGGACAAGGTCCTGAGTTTGATCCCTGGTACCACGGGAGCCAGGGATTATCAGTACATTAAAAACGTTGGGAATTAAACACTTCTCACCAGCTTCACTGCTTTGTTATACATTTTAACATAGTTCTGAGAAAGAAGAACTTCCTCAATTTTGAAGGTCACTCCAGTAAAACTCAGCTGTCGGGCAATATACATTCCTCTGAGCTTCATATCCATAGCAACTATTTCCATAGCACCGACACCTCTGAAGAAAATTGAAACACACAGTAACTATCAAGAAATAAGCTAGGACTTTAATGCACAGTGACAGGTTTAGCAGTAACACATCTGTCCAAGTGCTACTGAAAATGGGGTGCACCACAGGCTGCATTACCTGCGCTCCACTGCTTGAATGAAATCACTGAATTCTCTAAATGGAGTCCCCTCACCCCAGATTCCAAGGCGGTTCATATAGGCCATGTTGCGTGGTTCCGAAGCACCTGGAAAATCCCCAAATATATTATAGCTGCAAAGAAAATTTATATACACTTTTTAAATTAAATAATACTCACCAGTGGCACTTGCATAAACAACTCTGGCTTTTGGCAATTTGTTCTGAAGCTCCAAAACTGCTAAGCCTGTCTTCGTGGGTTTTGAAGAACCAACAGGACATAAGTTTTTTGCTTTATGACATTCATCAAACACTATCTGTAAGGAATGAGTTAGGGAATGTACCACCTTATAGTAAAGGTCTACCAACTTTTAGGAAGCGTTAACTTTTACTTCCCCAAAGTTTCAGGTGGCTTTTTCTCTACACACATAAAGGAAGCCCTCCATGTGCCTCTCCCCCGTATCAGCTCCCCTGACCCAGTCTCTGAGGCAGACCCTGACCGGTACCGTTTTTATCTTAGCCAGGCACTGAATTTCTTTTTTTTGTTAGTTTTTTTTTTGGTGCCAGGGATTGAACTCAGGACCTTGTGCTTGCAAGGTAGGCGGCAGAACCACTGAGCTAAATCCCCAGGCCCTGAATTTCTAACTAGGACACAGGAAAGGATCCTCTGCAGCAAGAACTGTCCACCACGGATTGTGCTGGTAAAAATCCATCCGTACCAGTGAAAGTGTGACTGGGAATCAACTTAACCAGCATTTGACAACGTGGTGTGCTTCACACAGGATAATATACGATAAACTGTGAGCAATACATTTCAGAATCACAAAATTAACATTCCTCTTTCTCTTGGTACCTCAGGTACCTCACCATTTACTTTGAATGCTCACACGAGTGACAGCATATTCAGCATTCTTACCACTCATCTTTTCCTAAACCGGTATCCCATCTGACAGAACAGAATCAACATTCTAGGCCCTGGGAATCTAATCAGTAAAACTCTCATCCCAACAATCTGTTCATCTAATCTCAGGATTCCCCTTTGCCAAAAGTCTGTCGTTTTATACTTCTGTGCCATTAAAAAATATAAACACAGGCCCAGGGATTTAGCTCAGTGGTTCTGCCGCCTGCCTTGCAAGCACAAGGTCCAGAGTTTGATCCCCAGTACAAACAAACAAACAAACAAATAAATATATAAACAAAGTTGTCATAAAGGATACCACTCCATCGAAGTCATCACCACACCAATGCAGAAGTTGTTTTAATCTAGTTTTATATTTACCACCAGACTGGCTTTCACCAATAAGGGAGGAATACGTAGCAAAAATCACGCCCTTTTTCACACTCCCGTTATGTTTGGAAGAAATTTTTCCATATTTAAACTAAAAACAGAAAAGACAAGACTTTAGTCTAGGAAACATTTATCTGACCCAAAGCTGTACAGCAGGACTTCTTAACCAGACAGGCTGATGAGAGGCTCAAAAAACTCAAACGCTTTCTAAGATACAACACAAAATTACTTATGCATAAACACGTATCCATGTGCATGCAAACACACACACACACAAACAATATGGTATAAGTATTCCATTTTCAAAATCTCAAGAAAGGGGCTGGGGATTTAGCTCAATGGTTTCACCACCTGCTGTGCAAGTGCAAGGACCGGAGTTCGATCTCCGGTACCAAAAACAAAATCTCAAGAAAGTCTATCACAGGCCAAGAATGTAGCTCAGTGGCACCACGCCTGCCTGGCAAGTGCCAAGTCCTAAATTCAATCCCCAGTACAAAAAAAAAAAAAAAAAAAGTCTATCACTTTAAATAAAAACCAAACTCCTCTGTAGAAAGAAATCACAGAATTTACCCCACAAATACTTACTATGCACTTACTATAGTAAAGCACTCTGATTAAGTTCTGAAAGAATACTAGTTAATGTAACCTCCCTTTGATTACACTGCTCAAAAATAAGAAGCAATCACAGGTCCTACCTGCATGGTTTCAGTTTCAAACTGTTCATACATATCACTCAGAACAGTACTTTAAGCTCTCAATCCACTGAGTAAGACAATGAACCAACTTGGAACTCACATGGAAAGTACATTTGTATTTACTTATCTTCTAGGGCTAGTAGGAAGGCACTCATAGGAATCGTATTTGTCTGTTTTACCTTTATAACCAACAGTGTGTAATAAATATTTCCTAACCAGGGTCGGGGATTTAGCTCAGTGCTTCCGCCGCCTGGCCTCGAAAGCACAAGGACCCTGAGGTTCGATCCCCAGTACAAAAAAAAAAAATTTCCTAACTGAACATCAAGATTCTAATCACGTTAAACTGTGTTTTAGGAACCAATCCCCATTTCCTTTTTCCGAACTGTTTTGCCATGAACACAGGTACATGCAGTCAAGACCACCAGTGAGACGAATACTGAACCCAGTCTCTAATCTCAAGGTCCTTGATGGGCTGTACAGGATTTGGTGACCTGCAGCGACAGGCACAGCCCCTCCCCACACTGCACCCCAACAGCCACATAAAATTACTTGAGAAACTACGATAAAATAACTAAAGACAGAGAATTCCAAGGCACCAGGGACAATGCCTACACAACCACTACACAACCACTGCCTGGCATGGTACTTGGCGCAAAGTAATACATGAACCGATAGTAGTGGCTGCACTTGCCAGGCTTTCTTTGGAATAACACATTTAATCCTCATAACAACCCTACAAAGTAGAAACTGTTCTTCCCATCTTACAGATGAGTTCAGTATTTACTGAACTCATTTAGCTATTACAAGTGAATAGGAGTTTTTCATACCTTATTTAATGAGTGGACCAAAATGTTTTTTGCTCCAATATCCCTCAAATCTCTTTCAGCATCATACTTTAAGTCATTGGAAACACTAAACCTGTCATTAAAAAAAGAGAAAAGAACAAATTAAATCCAAATTACATCACTAACAGAATTTAGGAATAATGCCAGGTCTTTTTTTTCCCTTAAATTCTTTTATTGGTAATTTTAGGTATACAATATATTTACGTTTATCATTGGGTGCTTGTACCTGTACATGATGTATCTTGGTTCTTATTTGTTCCCCATTACCTGTGTGCCCTTCCCTATTCATAAAGACTTTGTTGCCATTTTTTCCTTTTCTCATAATTTTTCCTTTCCCTTCTTTCCTTTCTCCTTCCCCTCCCACTTCCCCTACCTTTTTGGACCTTTTCTTCCTATTTCAAATTATCAATTATTCATTTTAATCCTTACACGTTCAGTTTCTGACACCAGAGAAACTATTCTGTATTTACACGTGTCCTATTTCTTTCGCTTAAGAGGATGGCCTCAATATGCATCCATTTACCTATAAATGTCTCTAGTTTCTCATTCTTTGTGGCTGAGTAGTACTCCATTTTATAACAAAACATCATCTTTAATCAGTTTCCAGTTGATGGGCACTTGGGCTGTTTCCAAGCTTTAGCTTTTGTTTTTCTTGGTACCGGGGATTGAACTCAGGACCTTGCACTTGGGAAGCAGGCGGTGGAACCACTGAGCTAAATCACCAGCCCTCCAAGCCTTAGCTATTACAAACTGTGCTGCTATAAACATGGGTGTGCATATATCGCTGTGGTATAATTCTTTTAATTCCTTTGGGAAGATACCCAGCCGGGGAATAGCTGGGTCAAATGGGACCTCTAGTCCTAGTTTTTTGAGGTATCTCCATACCGATTTTCACAGTGGTTGCACCAGTCTGCACTCCCACCAACAATGGAGAAGGGTTCCTTTCTCCCCACACCCCTGCCAGCATTTGTTATTGGTTGATTTCTTGATAGCAGCCACTCTTTCTGGGGTGAGGTGGAATCTCACTGTCAATTTCATCTGCATCTCTCAAATGACCAGTGATGGTGAACATTTTTTCATATGTTTATCTGCTGCTTTTACTTCGTTTTGAGAAATGTCTGTTCATTTCAGATGGCCATTTTTGAATTGGGTCTTTAAATTTGGGGGATCTGACTTTTTTAAGTTCTTTATATATTCTAGATAGTAGTTCTTTGTCTGAGGAACAGCTACTAAAAATTTTTTCCCACATTGTAGGTTGTCTCTTAGTTCTGTTGGTGGTTCAGTGCAGAAGCTTTGTAATTTTTTGTTGTTGTTTTTGGGTTTTGTTTTCTTGGTACTGGGGATCGAACTCGGGTCCTTCCACTTGCAAGGCAGGTGGTGGAACCATTGAGCTAAATCCCCAGCCCCCACACAAATTTAATAAGATGAGATCCCAGTTGTTGATTCTTTGTGCTAGGTTTTGTTCATAAAGTCTTTTCCTATGCCAATTTCTTCAACAGTTCTATCTAACTTATCTTCCAGTAAGTTTAGTGTTTCTGTTTTAATATTTAGATCTTTAATCCACTTCAATCTTAGTTTAGTGCATGGTGATAGATATGGATCTAGTTTTAATCTTTGGCAGGTTGAAATCCAGTAATGCCAGGTCTTTTAAATCCATTCCCACATGCCAAACTGTTCACAAATGAAGCCTTCCACAACCAGTCCCCAACACTTACCACAATGCTCTCTTTCTACTCAACAAATAATTTTCATAGATGATTCCTGCTATTGTCCTGCCTTTCCCTACACCAGCACCATCACCTATTAAGAAGCCAGCACGATCTCCATTAGGTAGGAATGTTTCATGTTGCTGAAAAAGAGAAGGCTTGTAACTAACCCTTCATATATTTTGATTAATCTTTCATACATAGATTCAGGAATATACCTACTCACCTTTTGTTACATAAATGGCATAAGGTTTGGCCTTTAGTAGTGTGGATACTTTCTATAGATTTACTATATATTCTTTCCTGCTACCCTCCCTTGCACCAAGAAATCTTTTTTTTTTTTTTTTGAGAGAAGGTCTCGCTACGTAGCCCAGGCTGACCTTGAACTCATGGCCATCCTCCTGCCTCAGTCTCCCAAGTGCTAGGATTGCAGACGTGCAGCACCATGCCTAGCTGCACCAAGAAACTGACAAACTGCTGAGAAGCCTTTCACACCCCTTTTGACACTAGCATAATCAAATACTAACATATATCACACCTAACTATGGGGGATAACTGCCTATGTGAATCATTACTTATTTTACAAATGGAGCATGACCAAAATCCAAAGCAAGAAAATTGCTTTTAATTCTATCTCATGTAATTTTTAAAGCCACTACAATACCCTACACAGCATGGTACACAGGCAGTTTATTCAATCACACCCAACACTGCAGGCAGTCAAACTGTTCCAGTGGGGGCAAGGAGGGGTCCATATATATCTATATCTATATCTATATATATAGATATAGATATAGATATATCTATATCTATATCTATCTCCATTCTTATCAAAGGAACACACTCCTAGCAATGGAATTGTTAGGTTGAAAGATATATACATTTTTAATTTTGTTCTCTATCATCTTTGATTTTGCTCTTTAAATTATTTACATTTTGGATTTCTCATGTAAGAGAAACCATGCAATATTTAACCTCTCCTATGCCTCATTTATTTAACTTAACACTGTGGTTTCCAGATATATCCACTTTCCTACAAATGACTCGACTTTATCCTTCTTTATGGCTGAATAGTACTTCACTGTGTATATATACATTTTTTTTATCCATTCAGCTGTTGATAGGTACATAGACTTTCAAAATTTACCTACTGTGAACAAAGATAGGCAGGTATCACTGCATTCTAAAATTTTATAGGTATTTCCAGTACAAAAATGTTATAGCATTCATCATTTCCACAAGAAATACACTCTGCCCATCTCATATATCGTCTCATTTTGTAACACATAAAACTTCTATAAAAACCACAATGAGGAAGTTTTCCATACAAGGAAAGTTTTCCTTTGAATTAAAACATTGTAAAAAGAAAAAAAAAATAATAATAATAATAATAATTTTTTAAAAACTACATTGTACGGGGGCTGGGGATTTAGCTCAGTGGCACCGAGCCTGCCTTGCAAGCACAAGGTCCTGAGTTGGATGGGGGGTGGGAGGAAGAGACACACTACTTTGTATAGACGAACACAAAACAGTAACTATTGAATGTAATTATGCACAATGCTTACCTGAGCTGCATATGTAATTGCCTCAAGCTGTAATGCTGATAACCAGCCACTGTCGATGGTTTCTTCAGAGATGGATGTTTTATACCAAACATCAGGAGGAGTGACACTGGATAAAGAACTAGTTTCCACTACAGCATCTGGATGACGCAGGCCAATTTTTACTAAACGAAAATTTTAAAATACTTCATTTATCTCATTCTAGTAAAATTTCTAGTTTAAGTATAAGACACTGCAAGAGTTTTCCTATGACACAGAGAGAACTATTCACTGTGCACTTCCACATGGGCCTGGGGATGTATCAAGCGAGAGAACACTTGCCTACCATGCACAAAGCCCTGGGTTCGATCTCTAGCACCACATACACACACAAAAAATATTCTTATTAACTATTAAGTGCTCCATAAATTTGACTAAAATGATTTAACAAACTATATTCAGCTTATACAAAAAACTGCTGATGGGGGTGGTTAACTCAGTGGTTCTGCCACCTGCCTCCCAAGCGCAAGGTCCTGAGTTCAATCCCGAGGTATCAAAAAAATAAAAATAAACCTTGACCTTCCTCGAAAGCGCAAGGTTCCGCATTCAATTCCTGGTACCCCCCTAATATATAAAATAGATATAAAAAATATATATATAATGTAATAAAGTATATTTTAAAAAATTAAAAATCTTGCTGACAAAAACATCTAGTTTGGGCCGGGGATTTAGCTCAGTGGTTTCGTTGCCTGCTGTGCAAGAGCAAGGACCCGAGTTTGATCTCCGGTACCAAAAAAAAAAAAAAAACAAGCTCATAGACCCGCGTTCAATCCCCAGTACCAAAAAAAAAAAATTTTTTTTTTAAATAAATAAATAAAATCACCAGGGCTGGGGATGTAGCTCAGTGCCAACAAAACAAGTACACAAGTGTGTATTTTATTTTAATTTTTTGGTACCGGGGATTCAAACTTGGGATCTAAATGCTGAGTCCTCTGCACTTTCACCTCAACTATAAAACATGAATGAGGTCTATGTTGTCAAACCTTGTTTCTCCCTTTTCTTCCTCTACCTAGATTTTTTTAAGGCAGGCTCTCCCTAAACTGCCCAGGTTGGCCTCAAATTACATTTGGCTTGGCCTTAAATTTATTTGACTGATTGATTTTGGTGATAATAGGGTTGAACTCAGGGCCTTTTCATTGAGCTACATCCCCAGCCCTTTTTTATTTTTAAATTTTTTTGTTGCTATTTGGTTTTTTGAGACAGAGTCCTGCTGTGCAGTCTGGGCTGGCCTTGAATTCAGAGCAATCCTCCTGCCACAGCCTCCCAAGTGCTGGGAGCATAGGTGTATTGCCACGATGACAGGTTTAAAGTACACATTTTTATACCTACAATTTGCTGAAGATAATTTTATTACCAGTACTTATATAAGCAAAATTAACTCAAAACAAAATAAAAACCGACCCTCTTTAGTCTTTGTTTCAAAGACTTCAATCTGAAAGTTCTAAATTTGTATAGGAAAAAAATTCAGTAAAACCTGAATGTATTTTTTAAACATTAGAGCTTAAAATGCATGACAAAACTTCCCACTTGTCAAATGCCGGTGTACACAGGGTTGCTATGTCCCCTCAGGTAAGTATACAAGGGAGAATTATTTAAGTTCAAGAGGAACCCAGAAGTCTTTTGTTATTCTGACAGATCTCAAAGACATACATTTTATTGGCATATACTCTGCATAGGTTTCAGCATGGCCCATTTCTTCTTCATCTTCCTCCTCTGGTTCATCTTCCTCTTTTACAACCGGAACCTTCTGTAACAGAGAAAGAACAATCAGTTCCGAAACCAGAGACCGGAGGCGCAGCCAGCACGGAGGAAACTCTCCTGCGGGAACACTGGAACTGCCCACCTTGGACTGGAAGGCACCACTTGTGTGTTCCCTCAACTCAGGTCTCACTTTGTGGCTTCCCTGCTTCTCAATGGCAACCTACTCTGTCCCTTACACACAAATGTCACCACAGAAGCCACTCCTCTGCAGCCCCATCTCCCCTTCAGTACTGCCTCCCTACGCTCCCTGTCTCTCTCCCTTCCAGTTGCAAGAACAAGCGGAGGGGACAGGAAGGTGCCAGGGCCTCTCTCCAGCTCACACGTCTCCCTGCTCTTTAGCTCGCCTCCACCTGCCTTCTTTCTCTCAGACCCTACAAGCACAGGACAGACTAGGTGACTGGAGTTCAAGGCTCTTCTGGAGCACAGAGATTCACTTCACACTCCTATGTCTCCACAAAACAAGTACACAGAAGCAGCCAAGGGATTTCCCCTCAACCTCAGCGGTCTGGCAGAAATGGAACACTGGCAAAAACCACACCGAGACAACACGGGTAACGCAGACTACCGCTGGCGAGCCCAGGGAATGAGTGCCACACTCACGTATATCCCCTTTTTCTCCATGGACCCTTACAGGTGTAGGAATGGGAGGGATCAGAGAGCAGAAAGACCCTGATCACACATGCCTCTTGTCATGCCCAATAAAGCCATCAGGAACCCATCAGGTTCAGAGAACTAGGCAGAGAAGCTGCTATAAAACCCAGCAGACAAGACGGGAGGAGGAAGAGGACTCAGTCCAAGTCTTCAGGGTAAGGCAGGCTCCCTTCTCTGGGGTTTACCCAAGTCCAGATCAGAATGTGCTAGCACAAAGACGCTTGACACACATGGAAGGAAGGAGAATAGGAAGCATCCTGAGAGTCCTGAGGTGAAATCCCAACTCCAAATGGTCTCAAAATGAAACCCAATGTTAGACACTGGAGACAAAATGGGACTGGCCAGGGAAACAGATGATACCATATGCTGTTATATCATTCTGTATCCTTGGGACAAATTAACTAAATGCTGAGTCCTCTGCACTTTCACCTCAACTATAAAACATGAATGGGGTCTATGTTGTCAAACCTCGTTTCTCCCTTTTCTTCCTCTACCTAGATTTTTTTAAGGCAGGCTCTCCCTAAACTGCCCAGGTTGGCCTCAAATTACATTTGGCTTGGCCTTAAATTTATTTGACTGATTGATTTTGGTGATAATAGGGTTGAACTCAGGGCCTTTACATTGAGTTACATCCCCAGCCCTTTTCTGTTTTTAAATTTTTCTTTTGGTTTGTTTGTTTTAGAGACAGGGTCTTGCTATGTACTTCAGGCTGACCTTGAACTCGTGGCAATCCTCCTGCCTCAGCCTCCCCAAGTGCTGGGATTACAGGCGTGCAGCACCACACCTGGCCTCTGATTTTAATTTTGAGACAGGGTCTCACTACATCACTAAATTGTCAGGGCTGGGGATTTAACTCAGTGGTTCCGAGGATGGCTGCTTTGCAAGTGCAAGGTCCCAAATTCAATCCCTGGTACAAAAAAAAAAAAAAAAAAGATACATATCTAAATTGCCTATGCTGGACTCAAACTTGTGATCTTCCTGCCTCAGCCTCTCAAATAGCTGAGATAAAATTAATCATGTGCCAACATACCCACCTTCTACTTAGATTTTCAGAAAAATCATTAGGGGTAAAATTGAAGGATAAATTTAGAGTACTGAAGGGTCACAAAATCCAGGCACCAGACAGGGAGTATTTCTTTCTTTCTTTTTGGTACCAGGGATCGAATTTGGGTCCTTGCGCTTGTGCAGCAGGCAGCGAAACCACTGAGCTAAATCCCCGGCCCAGACAGGGAGTATTTCTAAGCCAGAAGTATGTGAACTGGCAGCCAACACCAAGCTTCAGCTCAAGGAGTAGCAATGAGAGCAAGCTGGCACCTGGGCAATGATGCGGTTTATGAGTTTACCAGCTGAGGAGTGTGGGGCCAGGGCTGTTAGGCCCTATTTTTCAACAGAACCTGGAAATCAGGATTTCTTGTACCCACAAAGTATTCAAAATTCCTCCAAACACCGCAGGGCCCAAGAAAATGCATCTGTTTACATTTCTTCAAGAAAAACGCACGGTTAAGAAAACCAACTTCTAAATGCTGTTGGTGTACAACCACTAAGTAAACCAGATGCTGCTGGTATCTGCTCTTCTGGTGCCCACTGAACACCTCAGGAACAGGTCACTGGGCCACCTCTATTCCATGTTCCACGTCCATGTCCACACAGTCTTTTGGTATGGTCAAGTACAAACAGCTACCACTTTCCTTTTCTCATTCTCCTGTGCCCTTTTCAAATCCTCTACCCTAGCACAGCAGGATGCGGTGAGGCACACCTATAATCCCAACACAATGGCAGGCTGAGGCCAGAAGGGTCACACATTTGAGCCCAGCCTGGGCAACTCAGTGACTGAGACCCTGCAGGATGGGGACACAGCTTGGTGTGAAAACCCTGGGCTCCATTCTCAGTACCATTAAAAAAAAAACTCCCCTGCAATCCCCCAGCTCAGTCCCTTGTTACCTCCCTTGTAGATTACTAAGCCCCTAGCAGTAGCTGCTAAGCCCCATCGGAGGTCTTTCCCTGTCCACTCACTCACAGTTGGCTCTTTTCGGGGGCTACACCAGCCCAAAGTTCTTCAAGCCCAGCTCAAGAGCCCGAATCTTCTGCTGCCACTTCTAGCACAAACCAAGGATCCCAGCTTACCTCACCTAAGCACAGCTGCCACTTCCTCTATGCCTGTTAATGCTGTGGCGCCCTTCCTAAAATGCCTTCTCCAAATTTCTCCAGTTAAACCCAGCTGCACACAGCTTCCAATGGAAACCCACGCTTGCAGAGGTCTCGCTCCCTCCCAAGCCCTAGCCTGCACCCTGAGCATTGCACTGTGCTCTCTGATCTGCTGCGCATTCATGCTTAGTCCACCAGGCTGGGAGAGTTGGTGTCACTGAAAGGGGAACTGTGCAATAATCTTCTTATAAAAACCCATTACACCAGTGTTGTCCACAGAGATGTTAACATTCAAAATCAAACTGAAACATGCTGCATTTCTAAGAAAAATTCCCTTAATTTTTTTTTTTTGGTACTGGGGATCGAACTAGGGACCTTGTGCTTGTGAGGCAGGTGGTGGCACCAACTGAGTTAAATCCCTGGCCCTTGACCCACTATTTAACCTTGGGTGGCCTTGAACTTTGTTCTGTCTGCCTCTGCCTCAGCCTCCAGAGTGCTGGGATTACAGGTGTGCACCACCACTCCCCAGCTTTGTTTGCTTTTTGTTTTTGTTTTGGTACTGGGGATTGAACTGGGACCTTGTAGGCAGGCAGGCGAAAACACTGAGCTGAAACACTGAGCTAATCCGTGGCTAGTTTTTGGTTTTTTGAGACAAGGTGTTGCTGCTATATTGTCCAGCCTGGCCTTAATCTCACCAAGTAGCCCAGGCTGGCCTTGAACTTGCACCAATCCTTCCTGCCTCAGCCCCCAGAGTGCTGGGATTATAGGAGTGTCCCACCAGGCCCCACTTCAAGTGTACTTTCATACTACACAAAAATATAGACACAGATGTTTGAAACTCACCATGGTTGGGGAAAAACTCCTCATTTTCATGTCATTTATCCATATTCTTGCCACTTCTTTATTAGAAGACTCCTTCTTCACTGTACCATTGCTTACATCAGCTGGAGGAGAAATCAATTTACATTTTTTAAAAAATCTCAACTTCTTTGTCTACTGTTTAAAGATTCAGTGATATTTACCTACTTCACAAATCAAAGGACATCAATCTGCCTGCTGTTAGAATTAAGCATATGCATTTACAAAAAAATTAACTTTAGAAAATAACTCAAAAAGGAAAAGTGTGCAGGGCCAACAAATTTGAGAAAAGCACATTAACCAGAACTATTTGATGGTTTAACACAGACACAAAAGCCAGCATTACTTTGGGACACTCCACTTGGCTCACTGAAACAGAAAAACAAGTCTCTTCAGATGTGATGGTACTAATTTTTCAAAGCAAAATAATTATTTGTAGAAGAAAATCAATTTGGGAACTTTTCATTTCCCTTCTGTCCTCAGAATGAAGATCCAAACAATGAACTCTTTCTTCATCAGCAGTTTTCAAATAATTTTTAAACGTACACCTAGAACTTTAGGCTCCAACTATCAACTGAACTAGCACTGCCTGACTGCACGGCAGGAGAGACAGGAGCCTGGAGCCGGGCAGCGAGCCTAAGGATCCCAGAGGCCTCCTCATCCCAGAGTCTCAAGAGGCCAGTATGCAGGAAGCTACCCTGAGGGAGAGAACATCTGGACTGATCAGCATCCAAGATGAGCATCTGGGAAACCTTTCACTTGAAGTCCAAAAGCTGTAGGATTAATTAAAGTCTTAAATACAAAGGCCAGCACACAGATGACCATCTGTGGAAGAGCCAGTGATTAGTTTACAGAGTTTTAAGATCAGCTCAACTGAGAGATCAGAATCCAAAAGAAACTCAAAGGGCCAAGGGTTCCAAAGGGACAGCCCACACAGTTAAGAGGTAACCTTGCTGTGTGTAGTTTTATACATTCAGTGTCCTTATTTCAGTAAAAAGATGAGGCTGTCTGCCAATGCAAACCTTTGTTTATTTTCAGCATTTACTTACCATCTTTATTTTTCAGTACTAATCTGACAGTTTTCCAGGCATCGACAAGGATGCCTGGCTTGCAGCCTGTTACCTGAAACTCCGAAACTGACTGCGGGAGAGCTTACTGTCCCAGAAAGCCCACAGTCAGTGACACTGCTGTGCTGCTTCACTTAGCTCTCCAGCCTCTCCCTGCAGTGGCTCTAACTTCTCCTTTACCTTGGGAAGGTGCAAGAGAAGGGAGACTGAAATGCTCAGCATGCCTAAGGCTTCCTATCAAATCCAAAGGTCCAAAAGCAAATCATCTCCATCAAGGGCCACCCGCCCATGAGCAGTCAGAGCCACTACGGATGGTGCCCTGCACTTGGCCAGGTCAAGGCACCATCCTGCACTCCAAGGCAGGAAATGAAAAGCAGTTCCCAGACAGCGAAAATGATTTCCCAACTAGCACTTAGCTGCCAGGATACACTCAGAACAATGACCTTGAGATAAAGTACAGCCCCAAGGGCACAAACTATGGACCCAAACATAAAAATCAGATTATCTGAAATTTGTAATTACATCTGTCAATACAAGTAAAGTCATTTCTCACTCATTCCATTAGAATGCCCCAAGCCCTATAAAAGAACATTACCACTTCCAAGCAATCAATTCTGCCACAAACTTATATACTGTCCTACATCAGGTATTAAAACCTAACTCCCACAATTAGGGAAGTAAGCAAGTTCTTTGGAAGGAGAAACTGTCTCTTCAAAGTCTATCACCTGGCCAGCCCCGGTGGTGTACACCTGGAATCCCAGCACTCAGGAGGCTGAGGCAGGAGTATCACCGTGAGTTCAAAGCCAGCCTGGGTTACATAGTGAGTTCAAGGCCAGCCTGAATTACAAAGTGAGACTCTGTCTCAAAAAACACACACAGCACAAGGTCCTGAGTTTGATCCCTGGTAACAAACTAACACACACACACACACACACACACACACACACACACACTCTCGCAAAAACAAAAAACAAAGTCTATCACTTCATTCCCAGCGCCTTGGTGGTACACATATACTCATGTCAATCGTCAGGAACATAACACCCTTTACAGCTCACTGTGCCCTCATTCTAGTCCCTTGATCCCAAAATTTCAAAACATCTGAACATAACTGACCAAAAAAATAAAAACCAACATCCATCTGCATGCCAAAACTGTGAAATAAAACACACAAGAAAAAGGATAACTGAGGTCAGAATTGGTATCTCCAAACATGCTGACCACAGGACTGCTAGAAACAGATTCAAGCACTCTTTAACTCAAAGGAGGAGAGAAGCCAAGACTCTCCCTTTTAGAAGTTGTTCACATTTCAGTCTCTAAAACCGTGATGCTGGCGTGGTGGAACACGCCTGTAATCCCAGCACTCAGGAGGCTGAGGCAAGAGGATCTCAAGTTCAACTCCAGCCTGGACAACTCAGACAGACCCTCAAAAATACAGAGGGATGGGGATGGAGCTCAGTGCACTGGAGACTGAACCCAGGGCCTTCACACTGAGATACATCCCCAGTCTTTTTACTGTTTTAGTTTGAGACGCGGTCTCCCTAAATCATCTAGGCTGCACTTGAGCTTAAAATCCTTCTGTTTGAGCCACCCACAGAGATAGGATTACTAGCGTGACCACCTAACCAGCAAATTACACGGTTTAAAAGAGGGAATGGGCTGAGCCCGTGGCACTCACTTGTTTGGCACTCACTTGGTTTTTGGGGGTTTTTTTGGTACCAGGGATGGAACTCAGGTCCTTGCGCCTGCGAGCTAAATCCCCGGCCCAAGACCCCAAGACCCGTTGCACTCGCTTGTAATCCTAGCACTCTGGGAGGCTGAGGGAGGAGGATCACAAGTTCCAGCCCAGCCTGGGCAACACAATGACTTAGAAAAGCTTGAGGACCAGGGATTTAGCTCAGTGGTTCCGCCAGCTACCTTTAAAGCGCAAGGTCCTGAGTTCGATCCCTGGTACCAAAAAAAAAAAAAAAAGAAAGAAAAGCTTGGGCACAATAATAAAAGGAGCTGAGAGCCAGGAATTTAGCTCAGTGGTGCCACCACCTGCCTCCCAAGTTCAAGGTCCCAAGTTCGATCTCCCTAACAAAAAAAAAAAGAAAAGAAGCTGGGTGTGGTGGCCCATGCCTATGATCTCAGCACTGGGGAGGTTGAGGCAGGAGGATCACCATGAGTTTAAGGCCAGCCTAGGCTACATAGTGAGTTCAAGGCCAGCCTGAACTACATAGCAAGACCCTGTTCTCAGAAAAAAACAAAACAAAACAAAGACCATCACCAAGAATATCTCTGGAGAGCTTTTTTAGAAATGCAGAAGTTTTTGCCCCATCCTGAATCAGATTCTGCTTTTGAGCAAGATCCTATGATTCACCGGCACAGAAAGTATTAAAAAATTAATTTAAAGGATTAAAAAACACATTAACTGCTTACTCACAATATATAAAACTAACATGATCTCGTGACATTAATGTAGATACTCAGTAATCCCAAATACTTCATTTCAAAGCAAAATGCTCCACCAACACCTCTCTCTGCATCTCTTGAACTGGGTACATACTTTGGACGCAGAGCAAGGCAGGCAATGCCTCTTTCATGCCCAGCTCTTTTAAGACACAAGGAAACCCTCAAAAGACTGTGACATAGTTTATAAAAGACAAATTTTCTGCCTCTGAAAACATAAAGACTTACTAGCTGCTGTTGCAACTGGCTGAACAATATTAGCAGGTGGCTTCAGCTTCATGAGTTCATTCAGACTATTATTTTTTAGTAGATCCTTTAGCTGAACCTGGTCTTTTGAAGGTGCAGTGGTCACAGTGTTCCGCACTGCTGGTGCTGACACTGAAGGGCGGGTGTTTGCAGTAGTCTGGATAAATTTTGTTAAAGTGATGGTCTGCCTGTTAGTTGTTACAGGTGGTGTTTTAGTCATTACAATTGTAGATCCCAGGGTTGGAAGTTGATTTATTTGATTCAACACAAATGTTGTAGTCGATGGAGGCTGCTGCTAGGGAACAAAACAAAACAATCAAATTTCTTTACACACAAAAAATGTGAAAAAAAAAAAAAAGTTTCCTTCTCCAATGCAGTCTATATCCATAAACATAATAGGCCATTAAAAAATCTAAACTTGATTTTATTTTTCCCTATGACAATTCATTTCTAATTTAGGGGTTTTTTCCCAATTTTTACTTATTTATTTTGAGACAGTCTTGCTAAGTTGCCCAACTAACCTAAAACTCACAATCCACCCAGCTCAACCTTCCAAGCAGCTGGGATTACAGGCAGGCACCACAGTTCTGTCTCTAATTCAATATGATTACCTGTAAATTACCAAGGTAAAACCTCATTTTGAGGGCAAAAAAAACAAAAACAAAAACCTTACTTTGAGAAAAACAAAGCAGAGTAGTGTGACATTTCATACAACTACTAAGGACAAAAGCGTAAATGGAAGCTATCCCAAGCAAACTGTGAGGTACAGTAATCCTAAATGATGATGGTTAACAGGAAGAATTTCTTTTGGGTTTTTTGAGACAGGGTCTTGTTTTGTAGTCCAGCCTGGCCTTGAACTTGTAGTGATCTACCTGTCTCAGGCTCCTGATTGCTAGGATTATAGGTATGCACCACCATGCTCGTCAAAAGAATGAATTTCAGGTCGGGGATGTAGCTCAGGGGCACCATGCCTGCCTGGCAAGTGCAAGGTCCTGAGTTTGAGCCCTGGTACCACCAAAAAAAAAAAAGGGAATAATTTCAAATGCCAGTACTATCCCAACCAGACAATTCTGAGCCAATCACTTAAGCAACTGGAGGGCCGAGTTCTCTTGAGGCCTATTTTCTGATTTTAATATTCTGTGACTCCTAGCTGGGTGTAGTGGCAAATGCCTGTAATTCCAGCACTCAGAAGGAAGAGGCAGGAGGATCACCATGAGTTCAAGGCCAGCCTGGGATACACAGTGAGTTCAAGGCCACCATGAATTACACAGTGAAACCCTGTCTCAAAAAAGAATTTTTTTTTCTGTGACTCCTGTTCAATGCTTTGTTTGCTATCACACAGGCTACAGCAAATTTAGAACTTAACAACCCAGCCAGCTAAACTACAAATATTGATAATAATGTGGGTGCTACAGGGCCTAAAATACAGACACAAAACATTTTCTTTTTCGTTGGTAGATAAGGTAGAGTAAGAAAAAACTGACAACAAAAAAAGCCAATGATTTTTTTGTTTTGTTTGGTACTGGGGATCAAACTCAGGTCCTTGCACTTGTGCAGCAGGCAGTGGAACCACTGAGCTAAATCCCTGGCCCAAGCCAATGTTAACTGTAAGTACGACTGAGATACTTCTATAAACTTAAGTCTATTTCTACTTACTTTCTTCCTCAAACTGTTTGTTTCTCCATGACCTCCTACAATAAGAATTTTGGGGCTTTCTATTTATCACATTTAAATATCTTAACACAAATTATCAGAAAAACTTTTGTGTGGTTATCTTTTTGTTTTGTTTTGGGGTACCGGGGCTCGAACTCGGGTCCTTGCACTTGTGCAGTGGGCAGCAAAACCACTGAGCTAAATCCCCGGCCCATTGTGTGGTTTTTTGAGACAGGGTCTCAGTATGTAGCCCAGGCTGGTCTCAAACTCACAGCAATCCTCCTGCCACATCTTCCTGAGTGCTGGGACTACAGCCACGTGCCACCACACCCAGATAAATTAATAAATTTTACCACAAGTATGTAAAATAATTTTACACCACTAGGCTTCAGTTAATTAGCCATGCTTAAGGTAAAGTCAGGGGAACTCTATATGAAAAGCTCAATTACAATCACAGAAAAAAATTATACATATTGGGCCGGGGATTTAGCTCAGTGGTTTCGCAGCCTGTACAGGTGCCAGGACCCAAGTTCAATCCCCGGTAACAAAAAAAAAAAAAAAAAAAAAAAAAAAGAGACAACAGTAGGATATCAGGGAAGTAACAAAAAGCAAACCTAAGAAGCTGAAACTATTCCTTACTGAAAGGCTATTTTCCTGCCACAATCTCAAGGTATTTCAGGAGCAATGCCAAATCTGAAAAATTCTTACCCTCACATTTAACAGCGCAGGAGTGGGTACCGTTTCTGTTTCTTGTTTAACAGTAACTGCAGCTTCTGCCTCCAAACCTAGTTCTAATGCACCAAATGGCACCGACTGGAGAGAAATCATCAGAGAAAACACCAGTGAATTCTGTTTCCAGAACAAGAGTTGTAATTATTTCATTAAAAAAAAAAAAACGGGCGTGGTGGGCACACCTGAAATCCCAGCACTCAGGAGGCTGAAGCAGGAGTGCTGTGTTTTAGGCCAGCCTGGGCGACATAGCGAGCAAGGCCACCCGGAACTACATATGGAAACCTTATATCAAAAATTAAAAAAAAAAAAAAAGGGCCGGGGATTTAGCTCAGTGGTTCCATCGCTTGCCTTGCAAGCACAAGGACCCGAGTTCGATCCCTGGTACCAAAAAACAAACAAACAAACAAAAAATTTTGGACTAAAGCTGCATCTCAGTGGTAGAACATTTGCCCTATGGGCAAGGCCTTGAGTTCAAATCCCCAGCACCACAAAAAATAAAAAGACAGGCCGGGGATTTAGCTCAGTGGTTCTGGCGCCTGCCTTGAAAGCTCAAAACACAATTTTGCCAAATGTTACTCTTTGCACACTCAACTGTTTGCAAACAAAAGCGTTCATGAACTGAGAGTACCACTGGATCTGGTATTGGTGATTTCATATTTCAGTGGTTTTTTTCTTAAGGAAAAGCAGTATCTATTTTATTTTTTGGTACCAGGAATCGAACTCAGGACCTTGCGCTTGTGAGGCAGCCAGTGGCACCGCTAAACTAAATCCCCAGCCCTCATATTTTAGTTTGAATGTAAAGTTGCAGAATTGAGTTTTGGAGGGTTTTTTTTGTTTTTTGAGAAAGGAAGGGTCTTGCTACACAGTTCAGGCTAGCCTTAAACTCACTGTGTAGCCCAGGCTGGCCCTGAACCCAGGGTGATCTTCCTGCTTGAGGCTCCAGAGTGCTGGGAATACAGGTGTGCGCCACGACGCCCACCTAAAATCTTATTTCTGTTTGCAAACTCCACCTGACAGTGAACACGACTGCGGACATCTTTCCCACATAAACATGAACGTAGCCATTTTTTCCAGAATTGCGGAACTACTTAAATTTGTGAACCAAGGTACCACTGTATGATAATCTTTGAAAGCCTAAAATCTCTGCAAAACTATGCTAATATCAGAATCTTATTTTTCCTTTTAGAGAATATGGGGCCAGGGATTTAGCTCAGTGGTTTCACCGCCTACTGACCTGAGTTCGATCCCTGGTACCAAAAAAAAAAAAAAGAGAGAGAGAATATGTATAGTGAAGTCACAGAAAAATATTGTGACAACCATAAAAGAGATAATGACCCTCCCACAAAAACTCTTCTAAATCAGGTGTGTCCAACCTGTGGGCTGTAGTCCACAGGCAGCTCTGCATAGGTAGCAATGCGGCCCCACAATACCTTAAGCTGTTAACATTATTATGTGATCTTCAGTGATATTAACGACCTGGTCATGCAGCACTTGAGTGCAGAACCTATAGGCAATAAAAGAAGGCTGTGGAGGCAGGCACAGTGCACCACTAGCTCTGCCTCCTGTGCCTGCCACACAAAGTCCAGTTGAAGCCCATGTGTATCAGATGTTTCAAGAGTTTGTCAGGTAACACCTGCCTACATATGTGTGCCTGTGAAGTTAGGTGTTTTATTGTTAGATGTGTTAAATTTTCTTATTTGATTATTAAACTTAGGCTTGTGTTATTTCATAAAATAATTTAATAATTTTTTTTAAAACTAGGGAAAAGCGCCTGCTGCACAAGCACAAGGACCCGAGTTCAATCCCAGTACCAAAAAAATAAAAATAAAAATAAAAACTGGGCACAGTGGCCTATGCCTGTAATTCCAGGATTCTGGGAGCCTAAGGCAGGGCAAAAGGATTGCAAGTTCAAGCCCAGCCTGGCACCTTAGTGAGGCCTTCTCCCAAGATAAAAAATAAAAAGGGCGGGCCCGGGATTTAGCTCAGTGGTGTCGCCGCCTGCTACACAAGAACAAGGACCTGAGTTCGATCCTCGGTACCAAATAAATAAATAAATAAATAATTTAAAGGGCTGGGAATATAAGCTCAATTCTCAGTATCCTAAAAATTAAATAAATAATGAAGTGACACATTTGTTACTTACGTACACCGACTACATCATATATTTTATATGCAACCCAAGACAATTTCTCTTCACTCAATGCAGCCCAGGCAAGCCAAAGGGGCAGAATATAACAATTACCATCTTATGTTTATATATATAAAAATCATACCAAAGCATTGCAAATATCTTCTCCCAAATGAAGACAAATATTCAAATATTCAATAGAATAACATTCACATCTATATTAAAAATTAAGATATAGTATGTTTTTATACATGGGAATTAAAAATTAAGTAAGAGCCCTACTGTTTCACAAAGCCTTTAGGAAACTTACCTGCTGAAGTGCAGGTGTTGGGGTTGGAGTTGCAAGGCCCACATCTCCATCAATATCAAAGAGGTCATTCGGACTAATTCCACTCTCACTCAAAGCAGCAAGTAGCAAATCTTGCCCCGGTTCCACCATCTTTAGAACAAAAGATTAAATATTAACAAAAAACTCTAAGTGAAAAATATTAACTCTCCTTTAAATAGAAATCCAACATTTTCTACCAGACCCATTCATGCAATATTTATGAAGAATTTGCTACATGTCGGGTAAAGAGGATAAAAGCCAATCTTTGATCCTGGGAAGCTCACACTAAAGTGAGGATAGAAACTGAAGTATGTAGATTATAGCAGGAGGACACCTCTACAAAACTCTAGGTACGAGATCAGAGAAGGGAAAAGTGAACTTTACTGAGATAGAATACAAAGATGCCGATGCAGATGCGTCTCAAGAAAGAACTCACCAAGACAAGAACCTTCTGGACAGTGTATTTAAGCCCATGGAGGAATGAAAGAACGCGCCGCTCTTTCAGAACTACGGCTAGAGTAATCAACGTGGTACAGAAGCTCAGAAGAGAAAGTACATGGAGGAGAGGAAGAAGATACCACTCCCAAGCCTTGTCCATCATTCTAGAGCGCATCGAATGCTATGTGTAATGCAGGTCACTAATGGTTTCCAAACAGCAGACTTGACACAGATTTGTGATTTGGAAAGATTACTCACGGTAGTGTGGCAACAAACTGAACAGGTTCAGAGTAAGACCCAAAGCAGGAAGAGAACCTGGAAAACTGTTACAGCAGTCCAAGAGACATGGAGTTAGAATTGCAAAGAGCAGAGAAAGAAAAGGGAATGGGTTCTGAGATGTTTAGGAAGAACCACCCATCCAACGTAGTTTAAATAAAAGTAAATCAGGGACGGCCAGGGATTTAGCTCAGTGGTTTCGCCGCCTGCTGCGCAAGCGCAAGGACCTGAGTTCGATCCCCAGTACCAAAAAAAAAAAAAAGTAAATCAGGGGCCAGGGATTTAGCTCAGTGGTTTCACCACCTGCTGCACAAGCGCAAGGACCCGAGTTCGATACCCGGTGCCAAAAAAAAAAAAAGTAAATCAAAAAAAGCATGACTTCATGGATCAATGATTAGAGTTATGCCAAGAAAATGAAAAACTGGAAGTTGAACACAGGAGACCTGAAGAATGAATTACGTGGAATTTAGAGGGGAGGAAGCTAATTTAGAAACAAGTACATTTTAGGTTGGAGTTTTCCAACTATAATCTCAGGAAGCAGACCAAAGTATTCTGTCAAAATGAATTTTTACCCACTTGGAAGGGAACAATATTTAAGAGAGCATTCTCAATTTTAACTTTCCTCATTAATTTCTTTGAAATAACTGATTTACACATATAAATATGTAAAATCTGACTACTCCAAAAACTAGTTTCATGTTATTAAAAAACACCAATTTCCAACTGGTCCATCTGTTTTCAGCCTATGTGACAGAATTAAACATCAGTGTGTCACAATGTCTTCTGTAAAGGGTGTTAGCCAAGAGAATCCTAACCATGACTTCTAACATGCAGGAAAGTGTTTTTAGATGAAAACAAGATATCTAACAGAGAAACCCTCTACTATGTCCATGCCACGTAAGTCTCTGTACCATTCAGGTACAAGTTAGAAGTTCTAACAGAAACATGAATGAGTTTAAGGTTGAAACCACAGATATCCAGAATGAAGCTGAGAGGGCCGGGGATTTAGCTCAGTGGTTCCACCACCTGCCTTGCAAGGGCAAGGACCCGAGTTCAATCTCCGGTACCAAAAAAACAAAAAAAACAAAAAAAAACACCTACCAACAACCAACCAACCAACAGAATGAAGCTGAGGGCAGAACCACTGCTTAAATAGATGGGAGGAAGGACCCAAAGGTTTCTCCAAAGTTTTTCAGAGAAAGGAAAAGAAGTCTAAGAGAAAAAAACATTTCAAGCAGGAAGAAAACTGACAGTGACACCAAAACTGACACAGTGTTAGGCTCCTCACACATATTACTATATTTAACTACAAAACCACCCTGAGATAGGTAATCAAATTTGAGAGCTGGAAACTGAACCTCGAAAACATCAATTACCTGCCCAAGTTCACCCAGACAAGGAGTGGTAGACTCTAAACCAGTGATGCCAAACCTTTCAGAACTTTCAATAATACAAATAGCTCGCTGTGGCATGCAGGCCATGGGTTAGACAACTCAAGCGCCCAAACCCCATGAGGTCTCTTTCAAGTAAGTAAAGCTGATATTAGTGACGTACAAAATGCCAGACTGAGATTAAAACTCAGGCAGATGCTGGGGATATAGCTCAGTGATAAGAGTGCTCGCCTAGCATGCACAAGGCTCTGGGTTCAATCCTCAATACCATTAGATAGAAGAAAAGAAAAGAGGAAAGGAAAGGAAAGGAAAGGAAAGGAGAGGGAGATAGGCATGGTGGTGTACGCCTATAATCCCAGCGCTTGGGAGACTGAGGCAGGAAGACTGTCACAAATTTGAGGTCACCCTGGACTACAAATGAGTTCAAGGCCAGTCTGAACCATATGGTGAGACCATCTTAAAAATCTAAAAACAAATTTAAAAACAAAACAAAACAAAACCAAAAAAAGAATGAATAGCATCACTGGGCAGGTTGGTGCACACTGTAATCCCAACACTGAAGGTCAACCTGAACTACACAACAAAACCTGTCTCAAAAAAACCAAAAAATAAATAGAATAAAACTAATGAGAGAATAAAGTATTACACTGCAAGATGAAAATATTACAGTTTAAGGAAACTAGGTGAGAGGAGACAAACAGGAAAAATGTTCCCACAGAGACTTAAAGTTAATTCATTTTTCTAACAGGCACATATATGTGATCATACTTTACAAATTATCCTAGTACACAACACAAATAAGTAAGCCAGGCATGGGGACACACACCTGTCGCGCCAGCACTCGGGAGGCTAAGGCAGGAAGATAGCTGCGAGTTCAAGGCCAGCCTGAACTACACAGAGAGACTCTGTCTTCAAAAACAAAAATAAAAACATCCCAACCCATAGAATACTTCATTTCATATAACCAATGACCTGGGGTAGGGGTGGGGGTCCTGCTTCTCCTACTATGGCTAATCTTCACCTAGATTAATAAAACCCCAGGGCCAGGGATTTAGCTCAGTAGCACCACGCCTGCTCTGCAAGCACAAGGTCCTGAGTTCAATCCCCAGTACCAAAAAATAAATAAACACTGGAGGGCCAGGGATTTAGCTCAGTAGCACCACGCCTGCTCTGCAAGCACAAGGTCCTGAGTTCAATCCCCAGTACCAAAAAATAAATAAACACTGGAGGGCCAGGGATTTAGCTCAGTGGCGCCTCGCCTGCCCTCCAAACACAAGGTCCTAAATTCAATCCCTGGTACAAAAAAAAGGAAATACTGGAAATTATTTATACTTGAAAAGGTCCATTTCTAGGGCTCTGCATTGCACCTGGATAAGTTGAAGGTGCTTAAATGACGACAAGGGCCCCAGAGGTGGCAGTGGGCAACAAACACCCAGCGTGTGCAGCCACAGTCCCCTCACTCTCCTGCATGGACACCATCCGGGAAGCCAGAAGTACATTTCTTCCATCTGTACTAAGGGCTGAACCCAGGATCTCCTCTAGCAGCCAGGGCAACTTAGCACGATCTTGCCTCAAAATATATTTAAACAAATTTTTAAAAGGGATGTTGCTCAGTATAAAGACCCTGGATTCAATCTTTAGTATCACAGAGAAAGGGGGACAAGTTCTTGTTTTGTTGCCTAGACTGGGCTCAAATTCCTGGGTCTTACCTCTTGCCTCAAACTCCCCTCTGTGCCCAAAAGTATGCTGTTTTAAATGAATTCCAAACTGCAGATCTGGAGGCCAATGGTGTGTATCTGGGATAAAACCAAGCCTGTCTAACTATACTCAAAAGTACAGAAACATCATTTATTCATAAAATGCAAATTCACTGAAAAGTATTAAATGAATTCATGAGTGGTTTTTGGTTTTTTTGTTGGGGTTTTTTTGTACCGGGGATCGATCTCGGACCTTGCGCTTGCAAGGCAGACAGCAGCACCACTGAGCTAAATCCCCGGCCCTTGTTATTTTTGAGACAGGGTCTCACTATGTAGCTCAGACTGGCTTCAAACTCACAGTTATCCCCCTGCCTCAGCTTCCTGAGTGCTGGGATTACAGGTAGCACCACCATGCATGGCTGAGATCTTTTTAAAATATATTTTATCAATGAACATCAAAAGAACATAGATATCATCATGGAAGGAAAGAATTTGGGGACAAAATTTTTTGATGTTCATAGGAGAAAAGACAGCAACAATTATAAGTAACACTATCAGCGACCAGCTCAGAACTCACTGAAGAATCCCATTTGACCCAGTCATTCCAAATGTATTCATACACCATGTATCCAGATTATCACAGGTCACAGAGAATATTATAAATACATACAACTTTTACTTGTCAACTAAAATAATTTGATATTCTCCGACCTGAGTAGTGATCTAGTAGTGACAATATCTACAAAAGACACTATCTACAGGGCCGGGGATTTAGCTCAGTGGTTCCGCCGCCTGCCTTGCAAGTTCGATCCCTGGTACAAAAAAATAAAAAGACACTGTCTACAAGCTCATAATGAGCAAGATTTTCATCTTGTATACATATTAGACACAAATGAAATCTAGAGATCCTTTCAGCCCCTTGGACACAAATCCTCCACTTACTCTTTTTGCAGGGAGAAGAGATAAAGAAGGAAGACATAGCCTATTCTCTAACTCCACTAACCAAACAATAGCTTTTAGGTGTTTTGTTCTTGTTATTTTGTTAAATACAGGCTCTCTGTGAATTCCAGGCTGGCCTCAAACTCCCAGCAATCCTCCTGTGTGAGCCTCATGAATGCTGGGATTACAGGTATGCGCCACCACACCTGACAAATTTTGTTTTGTGACAAGGTCTGGCTGTGTAATCCAGGACAACCTTGTACTCACTACACAGCCCAAGCTAGCCTGAATTCCTGATCCTCCTGCCTCAGCCTCCTGAGTGCTGTGCCACCATGCTTGGTTCTTTGTCCTCAATTTATAAATAAGATGTATTCCTGGGAAAGAAAACAAATTTTCAATTTGCCACCTACAAAATACAACGTAAATATGAAATACAGCTACGTGTGAGAAAAGCATTAATGTGTCTACAAAAGTGTTTACGGACCTCAGGTCCTCAGGTGGTATTAACCATGCAGTAAACTAACAAATCCACAAATTACCAGAGACTCCTATCACAATCAACCAGCAAGGGCCAGGGATTTAGCTCAGTGGTTCTGGCACCTGCCGCACAAGCGCAAGGTCCCAAGTTCGATCCCCAGTACCCAAAACAAAAAAACAACCAACCAACAAAAAGTTTGACATTTATGTAAATGTATTTTTAAAAATCACCTATTTCAAAATAGAACACCTATGAAACAAGTTCTGTAATAAATAGAAACAAATACTGAGAAACAATGTCAAGGAGAAGAATGGAAGGCTACAGCTCCCGATGAGAATGCCAACACTGAAACTTCTCCCCAGGGACCAGGCTCCTCCTGAGACCAAAGTGGATCTCAGTGGCTCTGAGCAGACACAAGGGCTGTACTATCTGCAAGGCAACAGCACACTGTGAGGGGACTGCAGGCTCAGGCTGATTGTGTGCGTTCAGATACTGTGCATCGCCCACTAGTGGTAAGACATGGTCAAGTGATAACCTTTTGACTCGAGTTTCCTTACCTTAAAATGGGAATAAAAACAAGCCAGGCACAGCTGCGCACACCTGTGACTCCAGCACATGAGAGGCCCGAGGCAGGAGGATCGCTGTGAGTTCAAGGCCAGCACCTGGACTAGTGAGACTTTGTCTCAAAAGGGGGTGGGGGGCAGAACTGCCCATGAAATAGAAAATGTGGTAATACCTAGAATTGCTACTAGCTATGAACTATTATTTTGACAAACATCTGCTTTCCTTCATATCAGTGATGCGACACTTTGCCAGAATAAGAACTTTTCTTTTTTGGTTGTACTGAACCCAGGCCCTTTACACTGAGCTACATCCTCAGCCCTTTTCTAATTTTTATTTTGCGATGGGGTATTCCTAAATTGCCCAAGCTGGGCTCGAACTTGCAACCTTCCTGCCTCCTTTGCCTCGAGTGCTAGAATTCTAGGGGTGCACTATCATTTACAAACCTTAGTTAGCAATCTCTCCAGTAATTTAACTTTAGTTCCTTAAGATGCTAGTTCTCCTTTCATCCAACAAAGCATCTCCCAAATAGCTTGTCCAGTCTGAGTTACGTCTGGCGGAAACTAGCAGACATTTTTAAACATGCATCACTTAGGGGCCAGGTATTTAGCTCAGTGGTTCCAGTGCCTGCCTCACAAGCACAAGGTCCTGAGTTCGATTCCCAGTACCAAAACAAAAATGCATCATTTAACAAATATCTTTACCTAAACTAATAACAAAATAGACTTTTCTCAAGGGCTGGGGATTTAGCTCAGTGGTTCCGGCGTCTGCCTCGAAAGCATAAGGACCCGAGTTGGATCCCCGGTACCAAAAACAAAAAACGAAAAACAAAAAACAGACTTTTCTCATTATTTAACAGTGTTGACCAAGTCTGACTCAAGACTCTGCTACATTTTTGCTTCTATGCAGCCCCAATGTTATGAATGACACTTTAAGAATCTAAAGGACTGCTGGGCTGAAGCAGAAGGGTCACAAGTTCAAAGCCACCCTGGGCTGCATCCCAAGACCCTGTCTCAACGGAAAAAAAAAAAAAAAAAAAAAGAGGAAAAAAGAAACTAGTTATAAAGAAGTTAGTTTAAAATGATTTTTTTACCTGAAAGGATATAATCCATATTTTTCAACACCTCCCCCTCAAATTACAACTGCTCGTAAAGTACCCCACCATTGCAAAACCTGCAGAAAATAGTCACAAAGAATTGTGCAATTTTTCTTGAGACAGGGTCTCCCTACATAATTCAGGCTATCTTGGAACTTACTAAGTAGGCCAGGCTGACCTTGAACTTACTGCAATCCTCTTGCCTCAGCCTGCTGCACGCTGGGATTAGAGGTATGGGCCACAGTGCTCTGCATGGAATGTGCAAATTATATACAAAGTTTCAAAAGTGGTTTAAAATGTACAAGAATCAGGGCAGGGGATTTAGCTCAAGGCTGTCTCCTGACTCCAAAGCACCGAGTTCGCCCTGAGTTCAATTCCCCGTACAAAAAGAAAGAATCAGAAAGGGAAATTGACCCAACACCTTTGATCAATTCCCTCAGATGACTTTGATACTTACTCTATGGCTGGATTTCTCTTTTTTTTTGGTACTGGGGATTGAACTTGGGTTCTTACACTTGTGAGGCAGGCGGCAGAACCACTGGGCTAAATCCCCGGCCCCTGGATTTCTCTTTTAATAATCAAAATAACTTAGGAGTATCCCCTTGTCACAGATGAGAAATTGAGTCTTGCAAAGATGAAATACTACATAGCAAGGTACCAACTACACAAAGCCTGGAGTAGAATTAAAAATCCAGGAGGTCCAATCCCACACTTCTCCAAGATCCTACACTTTCAACCCTCTATAACCCACTTGGCCCTCTACAGCCACAGGTTCTGTACTAAAAGATTCAACTGAGCAAAATGATTCAGAAAAAAATTTTTATCTGTACTGAACATGTACTTTTTTCTTATCACTATTCCTTAGACAACATCACTACAACTTATATAGCATTTAGAGTGTATTAGAGTGTAAGTAATCTAGAGATGATTTAAAAGGTAAAGTGGGATGTGTATAAATTACGTGCAAATATGACACCACTGTATATACTGGACTTGAGCATCTGCATAGTTTGCTATGGGGCGACAGAAACCAACTCCTCATGGATACCAAAGGATGAGTGCAGCAGCATTTGCAAACTGCTGATTAGAACATGTCAATGGGTTATTAGTTAATTTTATCATAGCCAACACTTCTAACAATTCACATATAGAACCAATAATTACTGAAGAGAAAAAAATAAAACCAGAATTATTGCAGAGCCCATGCACAGGCATGCCTGTGAACCCAACACTCAGGAGGCTGAGACAGGAGGATCACTGAGTTGGAGGCCAGCCTGGGCTACATAGTGAGTTCAAGGCCAGCCTGGACTACACAGCAAGACCCTATTTCAAAAAAACAAAAAATAATAATTGCAGAGCATGTAAAGAGAATGTTATCACTTGAATTTTTTATATATGCATATAAGGTGCCGGGGATTTAGCTCAGTGGTTCCGCCACCTGCCTTGCAAGCACCAGGTCCCGAGTTCGATCCCTGATACCAAAAAAAAAAAAAAAAAAAAAAAAAAAAGGCTGCATATATATGTACTAGATCACAATGTAAAATATATTTCTTCTGTAAGATGTAATAAAAACGGGGCTGGGGGTTTAGCTCAGTGGTGCCGCCGCCTGCCTCGAAAGTGCAAGGTCCTGAGTTTGATCCCTGGTACCCCCCCCAAAAAAAAAGATGTAATAAAAACGTTTGAAAATCACTGCTAAAATGTATTTACTGCTTCCCAAAAAATTTGTAAGATAGGTAACCTGATGAGTTTTATACCATATCTGACTCATTAAATAAGAGTCTGTGCTCTTCAAGAGCCTTTCCATTGAACAAAAGTTCAATGATATCCTAAGGTTGTTCTCAATACCTGGGGAGTTCAAGTCACATCAAAGTGGATCTGTCAATCAGTACATAAAAAAGATTTTCAAATACTTATAGTATTACATAGTTTTACTTCTAATTAGGTAATGTAAAAGCAATTCTACACTAACTTTAGGCAGGCAAAGCCTGGGAACCCGTAGAGGCTAATGTACCAGTTATTCTACTTGACGGGATCAGAACTGAGTGTTCTTGTCCTTCACAGGTAGCAAGTTTCAACTCAAAGTTCAACCTAAAGGAAACAACAAAATGGGTAGTATATCAGTAACAAAAGCCTTCAGGCCGCAGCAGGACTGGTGGTGCAAGCTTATAATCCTAACACTCCAAAGGCTGAGGCAGCAGGATGGCTCAGAGTCTGATGCCAGCCTGGGCTATATAAAGAGACCACGTCTCAAAAAAATAAAGCCTTCTCGGCAAATCACTTTTAAAAGCATGAAAAGAATTTTCATAATGCCTGTTTTGAAAGGAATTTCAGCAAAGCCTTAAAACATACAAAACTACCTGACACGTAATAGCATTCAATGAATGAATGAATAGTAGGGTTCTTTTTAACATTTATCCAATAACGAAAGTGAAGTTTCGTTTAAAATTCTGAAGGGAGTTGTATGGAATTGAATTAGATTAAGATCGCTCCAGAGTCAGCTGGTAGAACTGTCTGCAAGTGTTGAGCTGACTGGTGCAGGGCCACCTGGGGTGTGACAGTGTGCTGGACCCCCCCTCTCCCGGGACTCCTTGGAGGCCTCGAATTTACCTCAACATCCACTTCTAACAATCAACTTTAAAAGGTCAAAGGGGAGCCAGTTTCTAACCTTCCCACAACACGTGTTCCACACAAACTTCCGGGTGCAGTTACAACTGACTGCGCAATTCAATGTATTAAGAACGTTGCTTTGACTCTCATTTTCTCGCCCGTTCTTTTCCCACGTTTCTCAACCAGCGACTCCCCAAAACAAAAGCCTCTCCCAGTAAACAGAGAACGCACTTGAAAACAGTTTCTCTGAGCAAGGATCAAGTGAGTGGTCCGCAAACATTAACCAAACAGAAGCACAAAGCCGGGTGGAAAGGGGAGGAGCTGGATACCAGGATCAGGAAAGAAACAATCACAAGGGTTCAGAACATCCAAATCTCCTCAGCAGTTAAACCGATCCCAAACCACTTCTGGGAAACCACCAGCAGCAGACACTGCTTTGGGGAACTTCAGATGCTCTGGACAGTCAGCACTGTCCAGAGGAAGCTAATGCGCCACTGCCATCCCTGCCACATATTACCTACTTTTGGGTCCGGGAGGCCGGCACGCTTGCTCCAGGCAAAACTAAGCTCATCACCGGGTGAGACGGGAACGTAGCCCCCACGTGCCCCACGCACTGTCCCCGCCGCACTGGGCTCGAGGTCCGCGCGCACCCGCCGGAGAGGGGCGCCGACCCAGGACAGACGACCCCGCCGCCTCCTTCCCTCCCTCTTCCCAAAGCGGGAGCAATGCTCAGGCAGAAGCGGGACTTGGAAGGAGCCCGAATTCACTTTCCCCGCGGCTTCGGGGCCTCGCGGCACCGGGTGCTGCGGGGACGCTAACGGGGTGACCCTGGCGTGGCCGGCGTGCGCAGACTCTGCTGCCCCCACCCCCGGGCGCCTCGGGCTCGGGACGGCGGGGTCCGGGAGCCGAGAGCCCCACGCGCAGAGCCCACAGGGCCAGCGCTGACGGACGGGGAAAGCGAGGGCAGCAGGGCCGCCCCCGGGACCGGGCATATGAGGGAACGGCGAGCGGGACGCGAGGCCCCGAGCGGGGTGAGATGGCGACCCCCCCAGCCCGGCCCCCACACAGACCCCGGGAAAGGTGGGAGTGGGAGGCTGTCCGGGAGGGCGAGTGTGGAAGGACTTACTTTCCCCGCGGGAGCCGACGCCAGGACAGCTTCTCCCAAGCGGTGAGAGCTTGAAGAGCCCAAGGCGACTGGAGCGGAGGCGGCGGCGGCGGCAGTGGCAGCGGCGTCCGGCTCTGCCTACCTCCCCGCCGCCATCTTGACGCCCCTCCCCCGGCCCTCCCCCGCCCGCCGGCAGGGGATGGGGCGGGGCGACGGGCCAGGCGCCGCGCAAGGCTGCGCGGGCCGAGCCCCCACGTGACTTCCTCCCCCCCACCTCGTTCCCCCGCGCCCCTCTCCGCCCCGCCTCCACCTAGGTGAAGGAAGATGATTCTTCCCCCCCATCTTGACCGACCCCTGCCTTCGCCACCAAAAACGGACTCCGCTGGCTTCTGCTGGCCTGGTATCAGTGATTGGATCCAAGGGAATTCCGAAACTCAAACGGTCCATTATCGCAGCTCTGGGGTGGGCGAGGGGTGAGGGGGCCGGGTTTCCGCGAAGGGGGAGGGGGGGAAGGCGAAGGCCGCCTAGGACAGTCACGTGTCTACTGTTTCCGCCGGCGTTCGATAAGACCTCGCGAGAATTACGTTCCCCCTCCCTTTCTGCCGCACGGGCTGTCGGGAAGAAGGTCTGCGTTCTTGGATGCGACCAGGAGGTCGGTGGGGAGACGCGCGCATGCGTCCCACACCTGCTTTCAAAGTCCGGCTGGGAGGGGCCCGAAGCTATTTTCAGAATCCTGTCCTTGGGTAGCTACTGACCAGGAAGTTACCTAGTGGCATTTCTGTTACTTTGAAAACCTCATTGCCTAAGCATCTCAGAAAAACAATGTTCATATATTCATTGCTTGCTAGTCTCGCTCAAAGCACTCTACTGAGTACGAAAGCTCAAGTAACTCTCATCTCCTGCCTGGTCCGCGCCATTATCCCCTTGATGAGGAGCGTGAACGCGCAGCTGCACCCGGACAGAGCGGCCACCTGAATAACTATTGCTCTCGATTAATGATTGCTCCGAGAGGGCTGCCCTACCATTTCTCACTTCTTTTCGTCTTTGAATTGTTCTTAAGTGGCTTAACAGACTACATCCGTTAACTTCTCGGAAGCCCTTTTGTAAAGTCATTCTGATCGTGCTGTTTGATTCCGTTGCTTAGGTAATAAGCACGCCTGGGTGGTTCTTGCCCCCTACTGGCTGACCGTCCCGCATGTGAGCCAACCGAGAGCAGTTAAGGTTAAAGTTGGTGTACTCCAAGAAAAAGTATGGAAGGGGAAAGGGGCATAGCGAGGATAATTAAGGCTCTTCCAACCTAGCGTTTGTACACATATATAGATGTATTATACGTGTGTTCATACATACGCAATATAAACATGTCAAATGGGCAGTATCTTTAAGCTATCACTTGTCTTTTTAATATATTTTTAGTTAACACAGTAACTCATATTTATGGGTACAGTGTGACATTTCAATACATGTATACTTTGGGGTGTCATTCCCAGAATATCTTGCGGGTTTTTTTGTTTTTGTTTTTGTTTTGGTACCGGGGATCGAACTCGGGTCTTTGCGCTTGCGCAGCAGGCGGCAAAACCACTGAGCTACATCCCCGGCCCTGCTTCCCAGAATATCTTATCGGGTGTGTGGGTTTGTGTGTGAATGTGTGTGTGTGTGTGTGTGTGTGTGTGTATATATTTTTTTTTTCTTTTTTTTTTTTTCTGACCGGGGACCAAACTCGGGACCTTTCGAGGCAGGTGCGGTACCACTGAGCTAAATCACCGGCCCTCAGACCATCTTATTTTGATACAAAGTCTCGCTCAGACTGGCCTCAAATTTGAGATCCTCCCTCAGCCTTCTAAGTAGCTGGGATTCCGGGCTACATGTGTACCACATAAAATGATCAGATTAGGTATTTGACATGTATTTCACTTTCTTTTTTAATCTTTGTGAGTGTGGTACTAGGGATTGAAGCCAGGGCTTTTGTACTGAGTTACATTCCTCAGCACTTTTTTTTTTTTTTTTTTTTTTTTTTTTGAGATAGAGCCTTGCTAAGTCATTAAATTGCCTAGGCCAGGCTAAAACAAATCCTCCTAGGGGATGGGGATTTAGCTCAGTGGTTCCAGCACCTGCCTCGAAAGCACAAGGTCCTGAGTTCAATCCCTGGTACCAAGAACAAAAATTAAAACACAATCCTTCTGCCTCAGCCTCCTACAGCACTACAATTACAGGTGTGCTCCACCATGTCTGTCTCATGTTTGTCACTTTGAATACTTTTCTGTGTGTTGGGAGTATTCAAAATCCTCTTACTAGCTATTTTGAAATATCGTTGCTGTCACCCGTAATTACCCTGCTGTACTACAGAACACTACAAGTTATTTCTCCTACCCAGCTGCAGCCCAGCACCTTTTAACCATCCCATGTCTCTATCTCCTCCTCCTCACATCCTTCCAAGGCCCTAGTAACAATTATTCTGTTGTAGGTCAGGCATGGTGGCGCATGCCTGTAATCCCAGCCCTTGGGAGCCTGAGGCAGGGGGATTGCTGTGAGTTCAAAGCCTAGGCTACATACAGAGATCCTGTCTAAATAAAAACAGAAAAAAAGGACTGGGGATTTAGCTCAGTGGTTTCGCTGTCTGCTGCGAAAGAGTAAGGACCCAAGTTCAATCCCCGGTACCAAAAAATAAAAATAAAAAAAGTTATTCTGTTGTTTTGGGTTGAGGGGATTGGTTTGGGCTTTTTGGTTTTGGTTTTGGTTTTTTGGTTTTTTGAGACAAGGTCTTGCTATGTAGTTCAGGCTGGCCTTGAACTCACTATGCAGCCCAGGCTAGACTCGAACTTTCAGCAGTCCTCCTGTTTCAGCCTCCCTACTACTGGAATTATAGGCATGCACCACCACACCTGGTTTATTCTATTTTCTACTGGGGTTGTGTCTTTAGCTCAGTGATAGAGCGTTTGGCTAGCATGTGCAAGGCCTTGGTTTGGATCCCCAACACTTCAGGGGAAAAAAATAAGGTATTGAGTCTGGTGTGGTGGCACTCACCTGTAATCCCCATACTCAGGAGGTTGAGGCAGGAGGATTGCCATGAGTTGGAGGCCAGCCTGGACTGCAAAGTGAGTTCAAGGCCAGTTTGAACTACATAAAGCGGTCCTGTTTTTTTTTTAAAAAAAAAAAAAGGCAGGGAATTTAGCTCAGTGGTGCCACCACCTGCCTCGTAAGTGCAAGGTCCTAAATTTGATGCCTGGTACCAAAAGGGGGGGGGGGGGGATGTAGCTCAAACAAGCCCAAGGCCCTGAGTTCAATTCCCAGTACCAAAAAAAAAAAAAATTCTCTATTTCTTTGAAATTAGCTTCTACATATAAGTGAGAATATGGGGTATTTATCTTTCCATGTCTAACTTCTCAACAATATTCTCCAGTTCCATCCATGTTCTTGCAAATGACAGTCTTCTTTTCATGACTGAAAAGTATTCAATTATATGTATGTACCATATTTTCTTTATTCATTAATCCTTCAGTGGGCCCCTAGGTTGATGCCATATCTTCAACTAGCAATAATCATGCCTCAGATAAACTTCATTGGCTGTGATACTGCCACTTACTGGGCAAAGCTTGTGCCATATCTTTGCTATGAATAGTGCTGCAATAAATGTGCCAATGCACAAGCCTCTTCAACACCCTGAGTTCAGTTCCTTTGGATATATACCCAGTAATGGGATTCTGGATAATATAGAAGTTCTATCTCTAGTTTTTTGCAAGACCTCCATACTGTTTTCCTTAATGGTTGTACTAATTTTTATTTCTACCCAAAGTGTATGAGAATCCCCCTTTCTCCACGTCCTTGCCACCCTTTGTTACATTTTGTCTTTTGTTTTGTTTGCTTTGTTTGTTCTGAGACAGGGTCTTGCTATGTAGTTCAGGCTGGCCTTGGACTCATTATGTAGCCCTGGCTAGCCTGGAACTTAATGGTGAGAATGCAAACATGCATATACTAATGAAAAATAAAAACCAAAAGGAAAAAAGCACAGTGATCCTCATCCTTCAGCCTCCCAAGTGCTAGGATTACAGGTGTGTACCACCAGACCCAGTTTATTTTTTGTATTTTTGTGTGGTCCATCCGGTCCCCCCAGCCCCGTAGTGGGGATAGAACTCAGGACCTTGCACTTGCAAGGCAGGTGCAGCACCACTGAGCTAAATCTCAGTCCCTATTTTTTGTGTTTTTGATAATAGTCATTTTAACTGGGAAGAAATGGTATCTCACTGTGGTTTTGATTTGCATCTCCCTAATGATTAGTGATGTTGACCATTTTTTCATATACTTATTGGCCATTTGTCTATCTTTTTTGACTTCTCTTGAGAAATAACTATCAATTTATTTATGGAATGTTTAACTGAGTCATTTGTTTTTTCACTATCATGTTCCTCATGTTCTAGCCATATGCCTGGGGTTTTTTTTTTTTTGGTACTGGGATCGAACTTGGGACCTTGTGCTTTTGAAGCAGACAGTGGCTAAATTTCTGGCCCTCGTATATTCTAG
Source organism: Heterocephalus glaber (assembly GCF_053883595.1). Classification (NCBI taxonomy): domain Eukaryota; kingdom Metazoa; phylum Chordata; class Mammalia; order Rodentia; family Bathyergidae; genus Heterocephalus; species Heterocephalus glaber. Next base: position 23,012,550 of record NW_028258412.1, read on the forward strand.
ATATTAATTCTTTTTTTTTTCCCAGTACTGGGGATTGAACTCAGGACCTTTCACTTGCAAGATAGGCAAGGTGCCACTGAGCTGAATCCCTGCCCTAGATATTAATTCTTTTCTTTTTTTTTTTTTTTTGGTACTGGGGATTGGCCTCGGGTCCTTGCACCTGCAAGGCAGGCGGCAGAACCACTGAGCTAAATCCCCGGCCCTAGATATTAATTCTGTATCAGATAAATAGCTTTCCAAATACATTGTCCCATTCTATAGGTTGTCTCTTTACTTTCTTATTTCCTTGGCTAAGCAAAAGCTTTTTAAGTTTAATGTAATTCCATTTTTCAGGTTTTGCTTTTTGTTTCTTGTGCTTTTGGGGTCATAGCCAAAAAAATTTTGCCCAGAGCAATGCCCTGAAGCATTTTCCCTATGTTTTCTTCTAGTTGTTTCATAGTTTGGAGTCCTACATTTAATTCTTTGATCTAAAAATATTTTTTAGGGCTGGGGATTTAGCTCAGTGGTTTCTCTGCTTGCTGTGCAAGCGCAAGGACCCGAGTTTGATCCCCAGTACAAAAAAAAAATTTTTTTTTGGTTGATTTTTGTATATGGTTGAGAGTTAGGGGTTCCTTTTCATTTAACCCTCACATGTGTAGTTAAAAAACAAACAACAACAAAAGCTGGGCATGGTGGTACACACACACAATCCCAGCGCACTGGGAGACTGAAGCAAGAAGATTATGAGTTGGAGCCCAGCCTGGTCAATTTAGCAATTTGGCAAGACCCTGTCACAAAAAAATGGCTGGCTGTACCTTAGTGCAAAAACCAATAGGCACTTTAAAAAAAATTTTAAACTATAAAGACTAAAAAAAAATTTTTTTGAGACAGAGTCACATTATGTAGCCCACACAGGCCTCAAACTTGTGGCAATCCTCCTGCCTCAGCCTCTAGAGTGCTGAGATTACAGCCATGCACCACCATGCCTGGCCTAAAATATCTTCTTAAACAAGGGTGTCATCTGTCTTGTCTACTGTCATTATCAATCTGTCATGTTATAAAAGGAGAAATAAACATGGAACATGCAGCAAAGAGATCAAAGGCATCCTCCTTACAGTTTCCAGGTGGACCCTGACTGGTTGCACACTCTGAGTAGGTGAGTAGCAGATTTGGAAGGTGAGGGATGACCCAGGCACTCACATCGTGTAAGGTGACTTCTGAGCATCCAAGCCAGATCCATGCTACTAACTCTGCATCGTCTGTGTACCTTGCAGCAAAGAGGTATTGCAGGAGTGTTTGTAACTGCACATAGGCACACGAATGTTATATACAAGGTCACTCATTGCCGCACTATTTATAGAAGCAAAAGGCTGGAAGCATGAGCCTGGTCCGGTGGCACTCAAGGCAGAAAGCTTGCTCCAAGTTCAAGGCCAGCCTGAACTACCCAGTGAGACCTTGTTTCCAAAAATAAGATTGGAAACAACCTAAATGCCTTTGAAGAAGGGCTGGTTGACTCAATCCTGGCCCTTCCCTACAGTGCAGCGGTGGTTCAAAGAATGAGGCACCTCTATGATTACGTGTGTGTGTACATGTGAATCTGCCTCTGTGTGTGAGTGTGATATGTTCCCATGTACCTAGAGCATCTCTGAAAGAGTATGCACCAGGCTAGCGCACCTGAGTTATCGGGCACCAGAGATGGTATGAATTCATCCTGGGAGCATCCAGAGTAGGGCTGCTATCAGAATCTGGTAGTTCACAAATCCCTCCCCAGGCTGATATCCAATCTTCACATGATCTTCACATGGTACTTTTCACTTCCTTCCATAAACCTTTCCAAGTGCCTCTACTTGTACCTTGCACTAGGTTAGAAGTTAGGGATACAAGTTTGAGAACAACAAGAGGGATGCTGGCTAGGGTTGCACACCTGTTATCTCAGCACTCAGGAGGCTGAGGCAGGAGGATTGCTGTGAGTTTGAGGCCAGCCAGGGTTACATAGTTCAAGGCCACCCTGATCTACTTAACAAGATCCTGTCTCAACCCCCCCCAAAAAAGAGGAAATGACCTCTGCCCTTAAGATTAATGCCCTTACAATCTAGTGGGCATTAATGAAAAAATCACACAAAATGTAAAATAGCACTGTGACAATGCCACAAAATAGCTAACAGAGCCTGTGGTAGAGGGATTTGGCCTCATCAGGGACATCATAGAAGTCTTCCTTGAAAAGGGATGACTGAGCTGAGATTTGAAAAGTAGGCGTTAACTAGGTAAAGAGAAGTGAGATCCTGTTGTAGTGCTTGCCTGTAATCTCAGCACCTGGGAGGCTGAAACAGGAGGATCACCGGGAGTTAGAGGCCAGCCAAGCTATATAGCAAGAGCATGTGCAAATGTCCTGAGACAGGTGGGGGGTAAGAAGGCAGGTGCATCAGATCCTGCCCCTCAGCCCCAACCCAGTCTGCTGCCCTGGGACACAATCAGTCTGTGCTTCTGCTCAGTGAGTTGTCCCTGAGTTAGACTAGCAACAGAGAGTGCCAGCAGGAAAGCAGGGTGAGGCGGGGAGAGGCCTGCGACTGTGCCCGCCCTGCAGCTCTCCCTCCCCCAGTCCCTGTGCCTCCCCCTACAGCAGCCACTTGGCGGGTTGGCCTACACTCCAGGATGAGCCCTTGCCCCCACCCCAACACCAGGACCAGCCACAGCCCCTAGGGTGGCCCCTAAATTCTGGACACCAGCCCTGCTGAGTAGAGCCCTCTCCTTGGAGCCCAGGTTTCAGCAACAGGCGACACCTGTTCTGGGTTTCTTTGTTTTTTGGGTTTGGGTTTGTTTTTTGTTTGGAGGGAAGTTGAGACAGGATCTCACTATGTAGTCCAGGCTAGCCTTGAACTCACAGAGATCCCCCTGCCTCAGCCTTCTGAGTGCTGGAATTACAGGCATGTCACCATGCCTTGAGACCAGGTTGATAAATTTAAATTTCACCAGCCCTTTGCTGTGTCCCCTCAGCATCCCTGGTGAGAGCTGCTTCCTGCAGTCACTGACTCTCTGATGCCTTTAGGGTCTTTTTGTACCCTTTCAGCTCCCTAATCAGCCAGTTTATACCTAATGAGCAATGCTCTGTATTGTCTCCATTAAATGACTGGTGTGACTTCTAGCTCCCACTTGAACTTTGATAGATACAGCAAGTAAGAAAGAGTTGGCAGGGCCAGGCATGGTGACACACACCTGCAATACCAGCCCTTGGGAGGCTGAGGCAGGGGGATCATAAATTCAGGCCCAGTTTGGGCAACTTAGCAACTTAGTGAGACCCTGTCTCAAAATAAGAAATTAAAAAAGGGCTGGGCATGTAGTACAGTGCAGAGGCCATGGGTTCAATCCCTGGCAACCATTCCCCCCCCCAAAAAAGTAGATAAAGGTCATTCTCCAGGTGCCTCCAATTCTTTTTTTTTTTTTTTTGTCTTTTCAGGTGGAGTCTCGCTATGTACTTCAGGCTGGCCTTGAACTCACTGTGTAGCCCACACTGGCCTTGAACTCATGGCAATCCTCCTCCTACCTTACTTAGCCTCCCCAGTGCTGGGATTACAGGTGTACCCCACCATGCCCAATTTAGAATGCCTCATTCTTTTTTTTTTTTTTTTTTTTGTAACGGGGATCGAACTCGGGTCCTTGAGCTTGCACAGCAGGTGGCGAAACCACTGAGCTAAATCCCCAGCCCAAGAATCCCTCATTCTTAAATGGACTTTTGAGTTTGGACTTTCTTCTATAGGGTACAGGGAACTGAGAAACTTTTTTTGTTTGTTTTTTGTTTTGGTACCAGGGATTGAACTCGGGTCCTTGTGCTTGTGCAGCAGGCAGCAAAACCACTGAGCTAAATCCCCGGCCCTGAGAAACTTTATATACAGAAAACCACCATGGTGGGATTTGCATTCTAGAAACATCACTATGGGAGCCAAGTATGGTGGGCATGCCTGTAATCCCTTTGCTTGGGAGGCTGAGGCAGGAAGATTGCTGTGATTTCTAAACCACCCTGGCTACATAGTGAGTTCAAGGCCAACCTAAACTACACAGAGAGACTCAGTCCCCCAAAAAACAAAAAAAACAGCTGCTCACCTCATCAAAGGCAGGAAGCAGAGGAGGAAAGAGACAGAAAGAAAAGGGCCACCGACCAGAGGGGACCAGACAGTCCCCAAGGTCATGCCATTGTGATCGCTTCCCAGCAATGCCAGTGAAGGATGCTCTCATGCATGGGCCAATCCGCTGCTGAAGTTAGAGCCTGTGTGATGCAATCAGTTCCCCAAGCCCATCAGCAGCCAGGCCTGCTGCTCAGTGAGCCTTTGGGGGGCATGCAGGATCCTGACCCCAACAGATGGTATGAAGTGAGGGCTTCAGATGGGGCCCAGACATGGGACAGGGCGAAAGCACCCTAAGAGAGAATGTGGACCCACAGCAAGGCAGGTTTCCAGCTCCACATGTGTCTGAGTGGCGAGCACTTGGTGAGCCTGTGAAAGGTCAATTGAGGAGATAAAGTATAAGTTGGGAATGATCAGATCGTGGTGGAGAGTCCAGTTTCATGGACTGGGCAGCCTGCACTCCCTGGTGCTGCAGAATGTGGCCATGGTGGCCACTGGATGTTTTAAAACGGTAGATACCATGACACCAAGGTTTTGATTTGCTTTGTCTTTTGTTGTACTGGGGATTGAACATAGGGCCTCACACAAAGCACCTTTTTTTTTTTTTTATTTTGAGATAGTCTTGCTAAATTGCTAGGCAGCTTGGGCGTGATGGTGCACACCTGTAATCCCAGCATTCAGGAGGCTGAGGCAGGAGGATCATTGCAAGTTCAAGGCCAGTCTGGGCTACATAGTGAGACCCTATCTCAAAAAACCAAACAATTAAATTCACAGACAAGTGATTTTCGTCTTTCAAAAAACAAAAACAAGGGCTGGGGATTTAGCTCAGTGGTTCTGGCGCCTGCCTCACAAGTGCAAGGTCCTGAGTTCGATCCCTGGTACCAAAAAAACCAAAAAAAACAAGCAGGCATGAACTCACATCAATCCTCCTGCCTCAGCCTCCTGAGTGCTGGGATTACAGATGTACATCACCATGCCTGGCTGCCCTCTGGTGTTGAGCTACACTCCTAGCCCATAGTATCTTCTCTCAAATACAGTATGTGGAGAGAAGAGAAGCTATAGCCACTTGACAAAAAAGTAAAAATCTCACCAGAACTAACACTAGCACAAAGTAGTTAATAAGAGAAATGTCTAGAGCAAATATGAACACAAAGACAATATCAGAAGCCCAGTATGGTGGCTCACACCTTTCCCCAGCACTCTGGGAGCCTGAGGCAGAAGGATCACAAGTTTGAGCCCAGCCTGAGGAACTTAGTGCCTTAATGAGACCCTGTCTCAAAATTTACAAAAGGGCTGGGGATGTAGCTCAGTACAAACATCCTGGGTTCAATCCCCAGGACCACAGAAAACAAGAAACAAGACAATGCACCGGTGTAAAGAAAGCGCTTTAGCAATGTGTGACTCTACCACTAGGGTATGGCCACCTTGTGAAATGGGGGTGCCACCGTGCAGGCACCCTGGAAATGTAAGTATGATTTATATCACCTTGCAATGAGGTAGCATTTGGATTTACCAATCTAGCTGGGCACTGAGCTCAGTAGAGTGCTTACCTGGCATGTACAAGCCCTGAGCAATCCCTGGTATCACAAAAGACAAAGAAAAAAGCAGATTTCTCAGTCTATCAGTCTTTTGCTTAAAACCATTTCGTGGCTTCCCCCTAGACTTGGAACCCAAGGCTCCAGCACAGCCAGGCGTGGTAGCACACATCTATAATCCCAGCACTGTAGGAGGCTGAGGCAAGATGATCAAGAGTTTGGGTTCCAGCCTGGGCAATTTAGCAACTTAGGAAGACACTATCTCTAAATAAAAAATTGAAAAGGGCCCAGGCCTGGGTGCGCATGCCTGTAATCCCAGCACTCAGGAGGCTGCGGTAGAAGTATTGCTGTGAGTTTGAGGCCAGCCTGAACTATATAGCAAAACCCTGTCTCAAAAAACCAAAACCGAGCTGGGGATCTAGCTCAGTGGTTCCGCTGCCTGCCTCGAAAGTGCAAGGACCTAAGTTTGATCCCTGGTACCAAAACAAAACAAAACAAACAAACAAACAAAAAACCCAAACAATTTAAAATAGGAAATTTGTTAAATGGGTAGTGGAGAACTAAAAAAGCAAAAAGGGAACGCTGAGTGTTGAGGTGACATCGGTGACAAATATAGGAAGCAGCCACCACCTCAAAGGCTGGAGCACAGAGACAGTGGGTAGGGGAGAGGGGAGTACTTCTTCTCCCTTTCACATTGGGGCGCTGCCAGGCTACCCCTTGGGCCCCTAGGTCTCTGAAGGTGGGGAAGACCTCTGAGCTGGGGGTGTTCTGGCACTCTGTGGTGCAGAAAGAATCTGCAGGGGGATTGCTGGGAGCTGGAAGCCAACCTGAGCCACCTAGCGAGACCCTGTCTCAAAAGAAAAGAAAAGAATAAAGGGTGGTGTCACACAGAAGGTGGCATAAAGTGGGATCTGAGAGCAGGAGCCCAGCCCTTCCTAGGGTGTTGCCCCTGCCCCGCCTACCTTTCTGGCCTGACCACCCCCACCCATATACTCAGTTCCAATCACACTGTCTTTCTATTTATTTTTTTGGTACCGGGGATCGAACTCGGGTCCTTGCTCTTGCACAGCAGGTGACGAAACCACTGAGCTAAATCCCCGGCCCTACACTGTCTTTCTGTTTCCATTTCTAAGCATCTGTGCTTGCTATTCCCTCCTAGAAGTACCTTTCCCTGGCTGGGGATTTAGCTCAGTGGTTCTGCCACCTGCCTCGTAAGCACAAGTACCCGAGTTCAATCCCTGGTACCAAAAAAAAAAAAAAGAAGAAGTACCTTTCCCTTGGATCTCCCTCATTTAGCCACCAACTCAAAGATCGCCCTGACTTCACCAATCTAAAGAAGCAACCCTGTCCCCCCTCATGCTCCATATTTCCCATTTGCAGTTTCCTCATAATGTTTACTACTGTTTAAAATTACCTTCTGAATAATGTTTTATGGAGGCCCTCACCCATAATCTCAGCAGTCTGGAAAGCTGAGGCAGGAGGATCACAAGTTGAGTCCAGCCTAAGCAATTTAGCAAGACCTTGTCTCAAAAATAAAAAACAGGGCTGGGGATTTAGCTCAGTGGTTCCAGCACCTGCCTCGCAAGCACAAGGTCCCAAGTTCAATCCCTGGTACCAAAAAAACAAAACAAAACAAAAATAAAAAATAAAACCCAGGGATAGTGGTCCATACCTGTTGTCCCTGCACTCAAGAGGCTGAGGCAGGAAGATGCACTGTGAGTTTGAGGCTAGCCTGGGGTACATAGTGAGTCCAAGGCCAACCTGAACTACATACTATAGCAGAGGCTGCCTCATAAAATAAATATATACACAAATATAAAAAATTTTAAAAGGAGTGGGGATGTCAGTAGAAAGGCCTTGGATTCAAGCCCCAGTACTGAATAATAATTATAATAATAATTATTATAATTATAATAATCCTTTATTTAATTTATTTTTTGGAGGGCTTTTGAGACAGGGTCTTGCTTTGTAGTTTAAGCTGACCTTGAACTCACTATATAGCCCAGGTTGGGCTCGAATTCATGGCACTCTTCCCATGTCAGCCTCCCGAGTGGGGGGATTACAGGTGTGCACCACCACACACTGGGGTCCCTTCATTTAAAAAGATGAGGAATAAGGGCCGGGGATTTAGCTCAGTGGTTTCACTGCCTGCTGCGCAAGTGCAAGGACCTGAGTTCGATCCCTGGTACCAAAAAAAAAGAGGGAATGCTGAGTGACCTCTTCCCATAGCCCCAGGAGGGCCCCTCAGGGAAAAGCAGGACCTGGACTCTGCCCTGATTCTAGAGAAATGAATGCCCACCACACCTGTGCTTCTCTGGACACCTGCTGACTGGGTTTCGCCTAGGTAGGGCAGTGTGGGAGTCCCAACTCACCATCTAGAAGACCATCTGTTAATAGCAGGGCGGGGTGGTGCATGCCTGTAATCTCAGCACTTGGGATGCTGAGGTAGGAGGGTTGCTGTGAGTTCCAGGCCAGCCTGGGCTATATGGCAGGAACCTGTGTGTGTCAAGATACTAATCCGGTGGGGTAAGCCACCAGGTGACCTTGGGCAGCAAGTAAGTCACCTGTCTCCTCTGCCACCCCATCTGTAAAATGGGTAGGTGTGTAGGACTAGGATTTTTGGCCTCCTAGGAAGTTTATCCGCTGACCACAGTTAGCGAGCATAAGTTCTGTCCACAAGGCTCGAATACTGAAAGAAGAGACTTTAAACCTTTCAAACCTAGAATGAATGGCCCAAACTGCGAGAGAGGTCGAGGTGTTAGAGATGCCAGACTGCTGGGCGACCTAGGTTCCTTGGGTCCTAAGAAGTCCTGGGGTTAAAGGTCGGGTTCCGGTCAAGCCCGAGAAATACCGGAAGTCCCATATCAGGTTTACTCCGAGCCGGGTCCTCCAGCGGCGTGACAAACGCACCAAAGGCGGAGCTTCAACACCGGGAGGGGAGGAGCTTGCGTCCACCCAATGGTATCGCGGGTGTCATTCACATCATCCAATCAACGCCGGGAGTCCGTCAAATTTAAACCCCCTCCCACCTCCTCCGTGGGGACCTGTCCCGAAAGGGTTTGTAGAAAGTGGGGCCGCTGGCCCCGCCCAGGCCTGGGAGGCGGGGAAAGGGGCGGGCTCTCTCTGCAAATTCACCTATCACGACCCACAGCCTGCGAAGAGGCGGGCGGCGGCGCCAATCAAGGCTGGCAGCTGCAGTTTGGCGGAGCAGTTGGCTACAGTTGTTGCAACTTTTTTCGAAACCTCGGTTTCCCGGGAGATCCCAGGCGGTGACAGAGCCGGGCCATGGCGAGAGGTATCTGCCAGCTTGGCTAGCGCATGGGGCGGCCGGGTGGGGGTTGGCGCTGGAGCGAGCCGGGAGTCGCGGCGGGAGGCGCCCTAGTGCAGGTGGAGCCCGGGGACCCCGGGGCGGGGGAGGAGCTCCCTCGGTACCTTCCCTGTCCCACAACTCCCGCTTCCGAAGCCCCCAGAAGCCCTTCCCACTGCCATGCCTCGGTTTCCTCCCTCTGAAGTGTGGGCGTCCGCTGGCGCTGCCTCTCCCACTGGCAGCAGATCCATATGTCAAAGCTCGCTGCAAACTAAAGCTCAGGGCCCCTCCACGGAAAGGTTGTACTGACAGAAGGAGGGGGAGCGGGGCCTCGCCCACCCTAGCGCTCTCTCCTGTGGGGACAGCAGGTACCCACGAGGCCAGGAAGCAGATCGGTAACCTACATCTTGGGGAGTGCCGCCGTACCACCTTCCTTCCCCCACGGCCTGAGTCACCTATGCGCCTCGGGGCGAGGCCAGGCCCCACTGGCCCACTTTGGGTGACAAGGGTCCCCTGGCACCTCCCGGGAACCCCTTCGCCCGATCGGGTCAGGACTCCTACCCACGGGCGATGGCGTGGGTGGGTGGGTGGGGTGTACAGCAGGGCAGGCGATGTCCCCGCCTGAAGTCTGTCTTCGCATAGTTTGCGGTCAGGACCACGTTATGCGGCAAAGAGATCTCCGGTCGCTTGGTCACTTCCAGCCGGTGTGTCTCCTTTACACTAAAGGGCCAAAAACTTAAGCGTGACAGTTGAATAGCATTACTATTTTAAAAAAATAAGTTGGAGCATTACATTTTGCTGGAAATGCCAAGGCACCACATACTAGGAGGAATTTGCCTTAATGCAGTAAGCTCTTTATAGCAATAATAATAAGATCATAATGCATTCAGCAAATATTTATTGGGCCTCTTTGTTTGCAGGCCTGCACCCAGTTGCATCATTTGTTCTCACAGCAGCCCAATATGGTCTTTGGGGACAAGACTTCCCCAGATTCTGGTGAAGAAACAAGGCATAGTGAATTCAGGTTAAAAAAAACTTTATAACCCAGTTCATGGAGAAAATTAAGACTAATATTTTTCATTAGGAAAGTGTTAAGCTTCTAAAAGTATATTTAACTTATCATCACAAGTCTTAATAAAACTATTGATGGGCCAGGGATTTAGCTCAGTGGTTCCAGTACCCGCCTCAAAAGTGCGAGGTCCCAAGTTCGATCCCCGGTACCAAAAAATAAATAAGTAAATAGAACTATTGATTCCCCGGTTCATTTTTAGTATCATTACCAAACCATTTAAACTACCTGTTTCAAAAGTAGTACATTTAAGGGCCAGAGATGTAGCTCCATAACACTGTGCCTGCCTGGCAAGCTCAAGGTCCTGAGTTCAATCCCCGGTAAAAAAAAAAGTAATATATTTTTAAAAAACAAAAACTTGCTTTAATTAATCTATAGGGGAAAATAAACTAATCATCTATCATCAAAATACTTAAAATATGGGCGAATAATAATTGCCATTGAGGGCCAGGCAATTTATTGTCTCAGTTAATTTTTACAAATTGTTATTCACATTTTTCAGATGAGGTAGAGGCTGAAGTCCAAAGTCACTGTCCAGAGTAGCCATGCTGTGTCTTGGCTTGTTTGGCCCCACCTCCCTTGCTTAGCCAAGGTGAAGGTGAACGTTTTACAGCTTCTGTCATGGTAGGCTTACAAATCACCTTTGTAATTACTGGCTAGTGATTTTCACTGTTACTTGACCCCCCAGATTCATAATTACCTGTTTCTTAGGCTCCGTGTGTGTGTGTGTGTGTGTGTGTGTGTGTGTGTGTGTGTGTGTGAGAGAGAGAGAGAGAGAGAGAGAGAGAGAGAGAGAGAGAGAGAGAGAGAAAGAGAGACAGGGACTTGTTATGCAGTTCAGGCTGGCCTTGAACTTGAGGCCATCATCCTGCCTCAGCCTCCTGAATGCTGGATTACTGTAGAGCACTACCACACTTGGCACTCCATTGTTCACGCAAACAATTAAATTGGATATTTAGAATTATAAATACCATTTACAGTATATTAAGCAATTCACTTTGAGAATCCCTCTAACAAACTTCAGATAGCCGGCAACTCCTGTGGTTTTAAAGTTTTATGGTCATCTAGATATTTACAACCCTAAGTATATTAGTTGGAGAAGACTCAATCTGTCTACTTTTGTCCATCTCTTTTGCCATTGCCAAATAGTTGCCTTTGAATTGTTCTCTCTTCCTGTTTAACCATCTCCAGTTCATTATCCCTTCACAGCTCCGATGATCCCCAAAATACAGATTTATATCATGTCACTACTCTCTCTGCCTCAGCCTCCCTGTTACTCCTAGAATCAAATCCACAGTTGTCACCATGGCCTACAAAGCCCCACTGACCCCCTGGCCTCACCAGGCTCCATCTGTCTCTATGTTTACTGTTGAGTCCTTAGCACACAGCCTGGAACAAAGTAGGTATTTAATAAATGTTTGTTGAATGAATGAATGTATTAGTATGTTAGGGTTTTAATTCAAGAAAAACAATATAGATTTTTTTTTTTGAGACAGGGTCTTGCTGTGAAGTCCAAACTGGCCTTGAACTTCATATGTAGCCTAGGCTGGCCTTGAACTCACAGCTATCCTCCTGCCTCTGCCTCCTAAAGCTGGGATTACAGGTGTGTGCCACCACACCTGGCACAATATAAACTATGCTCATATAGCAGAACTGGGTTCACATCCCACCCAGCTGCATTGCTTCTTACAAGTGATTCATCTGGTCCAAGCCTCAGTTTCCACATCTGTATAATAGGAATAATAGCACCTTCTCATAAGTTGTAGGGAAGTTTAAATCAAATAATGCAGTGTGACAGAGCCTAACACATCATAAACATTCAATAAATCTTAGTTATTAGTTGTTTTTTGGGGGGTTTTTTTGGTACTGGGGATTGAACTCAGGACCTCATGCTTGCAAGGCAGGTGGCAGCACCACTGAGCTAAATCCCCGGTCCAATGTTAGTTATTAGTGACATTGCTGTTGAATTATATTTCTGTGAAATCCTGTATTTCTATTGATAGGTATATTTGTTATATACATATAAATATGTCCAAAGAAAGGGAGGACTGGGCCGGGGATTTAGCTCAGTGGTTCCCATGCCTGCCTCGAAAATGCAAGGTCCTGAGTTCGATCCCCAGTACCAAAAGAAAAAAAGGGAAGAGTTTTGAAACTTAAACTGGGTGATTTGCATTTACAACTTTTGAATATCTGAGCTGTTGAGTTAAGAGAAGAGGGTGCTAGACTTGTATTTGAGGCTAATAATTAGCAAAAGCTGTGCCCATGAGTATGTGTGTATAGGGGTGGGATGGATGATTTGTGTGGCTGCTTCCTGCTCCAAAACTATGATCCCTGCAGTAATTTGGCAACAAACCGTGACCATTTTCTGACCTCCTGATGCAGAGACACTTCCAAGTGGTTAAACCTGAGTGTCAAGAGGGTCCCTTTGTGGCTTTTTTTGGTACCAGAGATCGAACTTGGGACCTTGCACTTGCAAAGCAGGTGGCAGAACCACTGAGCTAAATCCCCGGCCCTCTTTTGTGGCTTGGGGGGGGGGCACTAGGTAATCTAGGCTGGCCTTGAACTATGCAGCTCAGGCTGGCCTCCAACTTGCAACTATCTTCCTGCCTCAGCCTCCTGCATGCTGAGATTACAGGGACACACCACCACACTGGCTCAGAGTGTCTCTGAAATCTTTATCCATCTGGGTGGTCTCTGGCATTGGAGTCTGTTAGGCTCTGCAGAGGGCATGGGCAGCATGTCCTACACCCTGGATTTAGTGGTTGGGGAGGGAGGGGCCTTGAAGGATTTGAAAGCATGAGCTGTTGTGGGAGGCACTGTGCCGAGTGGGCTCCTGTTGCTTAATCCCACTCAGTCTTATGCCTTCTCATGGGAGGCTGGTGGGGAGGTGACTGCAGAGAGCCATTTGTTTATTTGCAGATACCAGGAGGTGCCCAGGTAGATTATGGAATTCGAGGTTCTTGGTTTTTACCCATGAGGAATCCAACGGCCATACTGGGGAAGTGCCGTGGTTGTGGGGCAGACACGGAGAGAAACACAGGCAGCAGGAGCTGGACCCTTTCAAGTGTCTCGTTGGCATCTATGACTTTGCACAAATTCAGTGAATCTTTGGCTGAGGGCCCACAAGCCCTAGCAACTGCTGCACCATCCTGCCTGCCATGGGCATTTTGTCAGAGGGACAGGGGGCGGGACACAAGGCCACCTGCTAACCCCTTCTGCAGCACCAGGTGCCCTTTCACCCTCAATTTCCTCCTCTGCAACGGAGAAGTTAGGGGCTGGGACTTACTTAGCCCATTCATTGCTTGTTGTGAGAACTCGCCCAGACTCCTCGCTTCTCTGAGCCTCAGTTTCCTCCTCTGCAGAGAAGACTTAACGTGTTTACCTTCCACTGGCTGTTGTGAGGGTTGAGCGATAAAGTGTGCAGTGGAAGCACCCAGCCCATTTATCATCGCAAGCCCAGGCGCTGTCTGCGCGGAGGCCTCCTACCGGCCAAGTACAGACTGCCTGGGTTTGACACCTTGGTCCCAGCCCTTCCTGGTCCCAGCCCTTCCTGGTTCTGGGGCTCTGGGTGCAGCCCTCGCACATCTCTTGAAACTTGACATCCCCGTCTTGGGCTGGGTGCGGGCAGGGGCGGACCCCGGGGGCTCCGGGGGAGTTTTACTCCGGCTGGCGCAAGCACCCGAAGCTCGCCACCCGCACCCCCGCCCCGCCCCGCCTGTCGCGTTCAGAGCTGCTGACTTCGCCTGGCACGGGTCGGGCTCCCAGAATACCTGCTGCGCCCGCCGGGGAAGGAGCCTGGCGAGCCGGAGCCCGGCTGTCACCGTCGCGTTTCCCCCGCGGTGCGTGCCGAGTGGCTGATCGCGCGCGCGAGGGGGCGCGCCCGAGCTGGGATTCGCCGCGCGGCCTGGGCTCCTCCCAGAGCCGGGCGCCTCCTCCGCCTCCTCCGCCTCCTCCTCCTCGATCCCTCCCTCCGTCCCTCGATCCCCCCCCCCCCGATCCCTCCCTCCTGCGTCCCTCGCTCTGGGCGGCCCGGGGCTGCCGCGGCGCGCGGTGCTGGCCCGGCTTCGCTCGCCATGGGGGAAGGGGGCGCCGTGGGGCGCCGCCGGCCCTTCCCCGGGGCGCCGCGGCGGCGCTGGTGGCGGCGGCAGCAGCAGCGGCAGCGGCAGCGACAGCGCTGGTGGCCGGGCCGCGGCGGAGGCGGCGAGGGCGAGGTGGCGGGGCGCGCCGCCATGGGCCTGGCCGGGCTGCAGGTGGGTGTGTCGGGCCCGGCCGCGCGGGGGCAGGCGGCGCGGGGACCGGCCGGGCCGGCCGGCGGGGGGACGACGCGGACCCAGGCCCGCCCCGGCCGGCCCTCCGCCGATGGGCTCTCGAAACATGGCTGCGGGGGGAAGCGCCACCGCGGCGCCCGGCCCGGGCGGCCCCGCTCCCCGCCCCGCCGCGCCCTGAGCGCCCCCTCCCCCGCTTCCCCCGGGTCCCCCTCTCCAGGCAGGAAGATGTCCAAGCCCCGCGCGGTGGAGGCGGCGGCGGCGGCGGCGGCGGTGGCAGCGACGGCCCCGGGCCCGGAGATGGTGGAGCGGAGGGGCCCGGGGAGGCCCCGCACCGACGGGGTAAGCAGGCTCCCTCCCCGCCCCCAGCGGCGCCCGCCCTCCCGTCCTCCCGCCGGGCACGTGGGCTCTGGGCCCCGCCCGCGCCGCCCTGGGCGCCCGGCGGGCCCGGCCGCTTCCTTCCGCTGCCTGGCTGGGAGTGGCGGCCACCCCGGCTCCGCCAGGTCTCTCTGCCAGATGGTGTTTGACCTCAGAAAAGTTCCACTGTGCCTTGATGGCGTTTGCGCTCCCGGAGACCCACCGTCCCCGGAGGTGGCTGCTTTCCCGGGTGTTCGGGGCCTGCTCCGGTCGCTAGGCGAGGTCACCGGGCCGCCGACTTGGTGTTTAATGGCTCGCCCGGGCGGGCAGCAGGGCCCTGCAATGTTTCTGGGAAGCTCTCCTCCGCTGGGGTGGCCTGTGCTCCCTCGGGGACCGATCCCACACCCAGAGCCACCAGGGGCAGTGAGTGACCTGTGCCGCCCACGGCTGTCCACTGATAATGAAGGCAAGGCGTGTTTGCGGGAGAGTGGCCGCCCTAGCCTCTGTCCTCAGGAGCTTCTCTATCACCCTGAGAGTCCTGGGTAGCAGCTGGGCTTGGTGATCCCCAAGACGCCAGCGACTGTGCCCTGGGAGAGCTCAATACTGACAAGTCCTCCCAGCTGACCTGGGACCCAGGGATTAATCAGATCCCCACGGGCCTGTTTTTGTGCTAGAGTTGCTGCCGGCAGCCAGGGAAATTAACTCAGCCTGGCCCAGCTAGCCTTTTGGATTCCCAGTTTTCCCTGGGTCATCCCAACCTTCCTTGCTGTTGGTAGGTTACAGATAGGGGAGCGCAGCTGGTTCTCCTGATGGCCAGATGTCTCCTCAGTGACAAGAATTAGAGCTCACAAGGATTAAGAGATGTTTGACATGGACCTGGGGGATCCTAAACTTGCCAGTCCTCCCCTGAGAACTGGGGCTGGCATTCTCTGCTGGCTTCGCCCTTGAGAGACGTTGTCGCTGTAGTCTACATTTTGTCTTTTATATTCTCGTTTCCCCATTTCCCTTTAAATGCTCCAGATCTGCTTTTACAAGCCTCTTTCAGAATACGCCTTTGTCTTTTTAGGAGAACGTGTTTGCCGGGCAGTCAAAGATCTATTCCTACATGAGCCCAAACAAATGTTCTGGAATGCGTTCCCCCCTTCAGGAAGAGAACTCAGTTGCACATCATGAAGTCAAATGCCAGGGGAAACCATTAGCCGGGATCTACAGGAAACGAGAAGGTACGTCTCTGACATGGGTCCCTTCGGGCTCCCCGGTCAGGCTGCTGGAGCCCCTCTCTTCCAAAAGAATGCAGATAGCATCGAGTTTGAGAGATTTGAGCTTTGTTGCTAAGAAAGAGCAAAAGGCTAAAGAGTAACCCAACCCGGGGCGTGTCCCCTGTTGGTCCAACATTCCTGGGGTTAGCGCGTCCTTTGGGATTGTCTCCCACGTTGCAAAACTGACACACCTGCCCTGCGATTGGTGAGGCTTTTAAATGCTGAAAGTAAACACAGCCTGGGCGACTGCAGTGTGATGTGAATGCAGGGAACCGATTCTTTCCCTTTTATTGGGGGCTTTGGCTCTGTTTCTAAAGTTTCTTTTTGCTGGCCTGCTCAGTGCTGCCCTCTGAAGGGGCACACTCTGTGACGATGTTGCGAGCTGTGCATGGCTCAGTGAGGAAACCCTCACCCAGCACGCGTGAGACCCTGGTTTGATCTCTGACATAGCCACTGCCCCCCTAAAAAAATTGAGCCAGAAAATACATGGTTATGGAAAATTTTCTCTGGCCCTGCAGTTAAACAGAACTCTCTGAGAGTCTTGTTCTTATCCAGATATTTCCTTTCAAAGCTCCCCCCAGTTCCCCGTGCTCCCATCTAAGTAAAACCTGCCTGCTGGGGCAGAGCTTTTGGCTCCCTGCAGGTGCTGTAGGAGGAAACCTTGTCTTCACGGGGGCCAATGTCACAGGCAGCGATGTAGCCTGACCTGTGGGCTCAGATCTTAGATGCAGGGGTGGGGACGCCCTATCCTAAGGCAGGAGCCACCCTCAGCTTGATTCCCCGCAGGGGTCAGGGTGATACTATTTCAATTGCTCTCAGAATGACTTAGACCATAGTCTAAACTCTGCCACTTGGAAGGAGGGGGCTGAGGCAGATTGCTGCTCTTTGGGGAGCCTTAGTTGGCTCATCTGTAAGGAGAGAGGAGCCTTCCCCCACCCCCAGGGCTTTTTGGAGGATCAGTTAGAGCGAGGACCCAGAAAGACATTGTGACGGCGGCAACAGATGCCAGCTTTTCCCGATACCACCGCCACGGCCTGGGTCAATCCTGTACCAGCCACCCAAGCATGGGGAAAGGGCTTGCTCTGTAGTGTTGGCTTGCCAGCTGCATTTTATTTTGGGATGGGGAAGAATGTAAATTGTCCCCAAAGATAATAGGGTACACAAGCTAGTTATTTAGCTCACAGTGTCACTAAATGGCAGTAAGTAGACTTTGGTGCCAGGCAGGGCATGGTGGCGCGTGCCTGTAATCTCAGCACTCTGGAGGCTGAGGCAGGAAGATCCCTGTGAGTTTGAGGCTAGTCTGGCCTACATAGTCCAAGGCCAGCCTGAACTACACAGTGAGACCCTGTCTCAAAAAAGAATTTGGGGCTGGGGATTTAGCTCAGTGGTTCCGCCACCTGCCTCGAAAGCGCAAGGACCTGAGTTCGATCCCTGGTACCAAAAAAAGAGAGAGAGAGAATTTGGGGTCAGATGTACTTTGGAGGGCCTGGTTGTACTGTAGTACAGGCTGACCTCTCCAGCAGTGTTCTGGGTTACACCTGCCACCCTGGCCTCAGTTTCCCCTGGTCCACCTAAGAACTTGAGGAGGAAGATGATCCGGATGGTTTTGATGTATTATCTTTTGTTTATTGAGCCATAAATGACATATCAAAGCCCATTAGGAGACACTTTCCCCATTCCTGTCCCTCACAGTCCCAGCAACTATTAAACTCCTTTCTCTATGGCTTTGCCTGTTGGGGACATTTCTTACAGACGGATCACACAACACAGCATTTGTGTGTCTGGCTTCTTGCACTTAACTCACTGTGCAGTGTGTGTCAGCGTTTGGTGCATTCCTTTTTGTGGCTGGATCATGTTCCCCTGTGTGGATAACCCATGTTTTACTTAACCCTTCATGTGTCGATGGGGATTTGGGCTGTTTGTGCCTTTTGGCTATTATGAATAAGCCACTGTATTCTTGGGCACATTTTTGTTCAGACAGATGTTTTTAATTCTCTTGAGCAGGAGTGGAATTGCTGGGTCAAACGGGAATCCTGTGTTTTTGAAGTTTTTGAAGAACGGCCAAATTTTTCCAAAGTGGCTGGACCATTTTACATTCCGATCAGTAGTGTGTTATTTACATATTTTAAAAAGTAAATCGTTAAAAAAAGAGAGAGAGAGAAAGCAAACGATTCCCAGCACGGCCGCCCCAGACTGTTACCAGTCAGGCCATTTGCAACGGCGTCACAGTGCGCCTGCCAGGCTGCTGGACACTATACAGAGACCCACTGTGAGCACCAGCTTCATCGTTATTAGGAGGGGAGCTTGTCTTGTTAAGGATCTGAAGTGAGGCCTGGTGTGGTAATTATGCCTGTAATCTTGGGAGGCTGAGGCAGGAGGGGAGCAAGTTCAAGCCTAGCCTGGGCAAATTAACAAAGCCCTGTCTTGAAATAAAGAATAAAAAGGGGTGGGTACATAGTCCAGTGGTAGAATAGTCCTGGGCTTCATCTCCAATACCACACACAGCAAAAGGAGTCGAGCCAAGCACTTGGGCTGTGGCAGCCATAATGGACAGTGACTCAGTAGACCCAGGGCCCTGCGGCCTGAAACTCCCATGATCCTTTCTTCTCAGCCTGTTTTAAAACACTGCTGATGGTCTCAAAGTTGAGAGGTGGAATAGAGAAAAAGCCCCTTTTCCCACCCTCTGCTGCAGAGAAAAGAAATGCTGGGAACGCGATACGAAGCACCGTGAAGTCTGAGGAACAGAAGCTCAAAGACGCCAGGAGAGGTCCCCTGGCACCTTTTCCAAACCAAAAATCTGAAGCAGCAGAACCTCCAAAAACCCCAACCTCGTCTTGTGATTCTACCAATGCAGCCATTGCCAAGCAAGCCCTGAAAAAGCCTCTCAAGGGCAAACAGGCTCCTCGGAAAAAGTAAGTCCCCCGGGATCTCAGCTCCTCATGAGTACAGGTGGCTCCCATGGGCTGGAGCCCCCAGCTGCCCTCGAGGTTCCGAGGGCCACATTCACCCCGATGCCATTGTTTGTCAGCATCTCAGCGTGGCAGATGCTGGAGTTCAAGGCCCCTCCCTGCCCTCTCTGAATGTGTCTCAGGCCTCCTTGGCCAGCTCAGCAGGTGCCATCAGGCCCCAGGGCACAAAGGTGTTTAAGTGGCTTCCTTTCCAGGAGCTGCCTCCAGAGAGCTGGTTGCCTCCTGGGTATGAGCATGGCTTTGTTCCTCATCCCTGTTTTCCTCTCTTCCCTTCACTCCCAGAGCTCAAGGGAAAACGCAACAGAATCGCAAACTCACAGACTTCTACCCAGTCCGGAGGAGCTCCAGGAAGAGCAAAGCGGAGTTGCAGGTAGAGCCTCGTGGTTTCCGGTCCAGCTCTTGAGGGATGGGATGGGCCTTGGGGCAGATCTCCAAGGGCACTGAGCCCAAGGCCTTCACGACAGGCTTCATCCCTAGCCCTCCTGACCTTTTGACCCGCATCTCACTGAGTTGTCCATCCTGGAGTTAGGCTTTCACCCCTTCTGCGTGCTGGGGTTACAAGCGTGTGCTGCCGCTTCCAGCTTGCTCTGTTGTCCTGGTGGGATTGCTGGGGACTTGGCTAGGACACCCTGTGAAGGAGCCTGGTGGTCTGTAGCCATGGCCCAGAAAGCCAGATGCCGTCCGGAGTGGCTTTCCTAGGACTTGGTGGTCCAGCCAACCCTTGACTTGTCTGTGGTTGTGAAGTTTCCGCATGGTGGCTCGGGTGGGAGAGAGCAGTGGCAGGAACGTTTGCTGGTGGGAAGATCCAGGCTGGTCCCTGACCCTCTGCTGCCCCATCTGGAAACTGGGCGGGGATGTTGTGAGGGATAAAGAAATAGGCTTGCGCTCGTAGGCATGTAGACTCGAGGCTGGCACACGGCAGCCAGGGAACTGTGACTGTCCCCCATGCCTCCCATCTGGGAATCCGAAGAACCGAGAGAAACCCAGGCAGGAAGGCAGAGCAGAGGGCTGAACTGTGTTAGATGCAGTAGGGAGTGGTTACGGCCTCTCTGTCCTGGAGCCCTGGGCTGGTGTGGCAGCTCTGACCTCACGAAGCCCCTCGCCCTTCCTCACCCACCTCAGCTCTGACCCTCAGCGCTCAGCATCGCCTCCCTACGGAGAGGTGGGGACCAGGCTTGGGCAGTTTGAACCTCTTGTCTCTGCTACTTTTGTTTATTTATTTTTTTCTCTTAATTTATTTTTTTGGGTACCGGGGATCAAACTCAGGACCTTGTGCTTTCAAGGCAGGTGGTAGAACCACTGAGCTAAGTCCCCCGCCCTGAACCTCTCGTCTGTGTTAAAGCGGCAGATTAGGTACAGAGATCCAGGGTGTTCTCTTTTTCTTTTACTTGATGAGGCTTTATTTAAAAAGGAGAGAGGCATCCATTTCTCTCCCCCTCAGAGAGCAGCCTTGGCTCTGTTTCCAGAGAAAGGGAACGGCTTCTGCCAAGCAGGAGGCTGCGTGAGGTCACCCCGAGGCAGCACTGCAGAGCAGGAGGCGGTGCCGGGCCAGGGCCCACGGGTCCTCCCAGCCCGTGCTAGGGGCTCCTGGGGAGGGACAGCCAGTTTGCCCTGCCAGCAGGGAGCCGGCTCCTCTGCCCGGGAGAGAAGCCCGAAGTAGGATGTGCCTAGGGGTGGGTCTGCTCTGTGCACAGAGGACCAGGAGGGCATGGTGTGCGTGCACGAGTCCCCAAAGCCTGGGCTGCAGCCCTGGCAGTTTGCTGTGGTCCTGACCCAGAGCCAGCCTCTAGCAGAAGCTATACTGTGCCCCTCACTGCTGGCTATGAGCCCTGTGCTGGCCAGGGTGGCAAGGCTGTTGCCTGCAGGCCAAGAGGATGTGGCTGGCGCAGGCAAGGCGTGGATTCTTCCGGCTGCACAGAGAAAGCCCAAGGGTGCAGCAGCTGGGCCTTGGCCCAGGGTTGAGGTTGTCCTGACTCCGCTGCCCCCTAGGCCAGCAGGAACTCGGCCGGGGCTGGGGTCCAGGTGGGTAGGGCACAGAGAGGCTGGCCAGCAGTGAAACCGAAATGAGAGGCGCTGAGGTGGACCAAGTGGGGCAGGGTGCAGGCTGGGCCGGGAGCAGGATCTGGGCTCTGGCTCTGCACACAGGAGGGCCAGGACTCCTAGTTGGAGCCCAGCCTGGACTACATAGTGAGGTGAGGTCCTGTCTCAAACCAAGATGAATAAATAAATACAAACAGATGGGCCTGGTGACACCGTCCAGCCCTGGACACTGTGCTGTGGCTGCCACCTGGGGCGGGAGCTGCTTCCTCATCCCCACCCTGCCCAGGGCCCAACTGGTGGGGCTTCTGCGGACGCTACCTCAGACCTCAAGGCCGTGGGAGCCATAGCCTCCATCCTGTCTGTGCCCAAGCCCTCCTCGCTCCCCCCCCTCAGGCCTCACCTCCCCCATGCCATCTGCCCAGAGGCCACTGTGGCTTCTGCCAGAATTCTTACGACACCCACGGCACCCACCAAGGCTGTCGGCCAGCCTCAAACTTGCAGCGACCAGAAGGGGCTGGCGATGTCCCAGTTCTGCATCAGGCCACTGAGGCCGACCCGGCCTCCCACTGTAGACCAGGCAGGAGAATCCCCAGCTGCCCACAGTGGCCCCTGCAGCTCGCAGCACTCTTCCTCCCCTGCACGCTGCTAGGGATTAATCCAGGAGGAGGCCCTGACTGGCTGCTCCGCCCTGATGTCCTAGCTGGGTGAGTCCAAAGGACACACGCTCAGGCCCTGTGCTCCCGGAGCTTATGTTCAAGTGGGACGTGACAAGCAAATTAAAATGAGGTGATTTGGGCTGGAGGTTTGGCTCAGTGGTTCCGCTGCCTGCCTTGTAGGCATAGGGTCCTGAGTTTGATCCCCAGTACCAAAAAAAACAAAAACAAAACCAAGGTGATTTGGGACAGCATTCTGGATAGCATTCGGTCCGATTTACTAGGACCAAGCAGTGTGGTGCAGTGGCGGGCTTGGGCTCCTTTAACCCAGTAGTCAGGGGAGTTTCTCTGACAAAGTGGCCTCGGAGCAGAGATCTGCAGGAAGAGGAAGTGAGCCAGGCAGATGCACTGGGGAAAGGCACTTGAAGGGAGGACAAGGAGAGGCAAAGGCCCCGAGGTGAGGTCTGGGTCCTGCAGAACCTGGCAGGGTGGATTTTCTCACCATTGCAAGCCTTTTGTTTTTCTTTAAATAATTTTGAGGGGACAGTAGTGGGATGGAACCTAGCGTCTTCACACTCAACTACATTACATTTCCACCCCCCCCCCTTTTTTTTTTGGTACCAGGTATCGAACTCAGGACTTTGTACTTTCAAGTCAGGTGGCAGCACCACTGAGCTAAATCATCAGCCCTCCATTCTTGTTTTGTTTTGTTTTGTTTTGGTATTAGGGATCGAACTCAGGTTCTTGCGCTTTCGAGGCAGGCGGCAGAACCACTGAGCTACATCCCTGGCCCTCCTCCACTCTTTTTTTTGAGACAGTCTTGCTAAGTTGTCCAGATGAGGCTTGAATTTATGATCCTCCTGCCTCAGCCTCCCAGAGTGCTGGGATTAGAGGCATAGAATGCCATGCCTGCCTTAAATAAATTTTAATTTCCCAGTAATTTTACCTTCGTTAGAAAAATTGCAGAGATAGTACAGAGAGTTCCCATGGACCCATTACCCAGGTTGTCTTGGTGTCACAACCAAGGAACTGACTCTGGTATTCACTATTAAGTAAATGTACAGGTGACAGGATCAGATCCCTCTGGCTGCTGGTGAGGAGTGGGGGTCAGGGTGGAAGCCGGGAGACTGGCACAGGCAGGGAGAGGCGGTGGCGGGTGAGACTGGCGGAGAAGCTGTGGAGAGCGCTGTCTGCAGCAACACCATAGGGAATGGCACGTACTGGTTCAGAGTTCCCTGAGGCCCCAGGCCCTGGGCAGTTACTGGAGGTCCATGCATTGAGCCGTGCTGCCTGGGGCTCATCCTGCTCGCTGTCCTGTGCACCGAGAGAGTGGTGGGACCAGGATATGGGAGAGGGGACCCCCTGGGAGGGGACGGGGCGAGGATGTTCTGCTTCTCCAGGATGGTGGCTCCAGAGATGCAGCTCAGAGATCCGAAAACCTGCAGGGCAGGCAGCTGGGAGGGAAGGGACCTGTGTCCATCTAAAGGGAGCAGCCCCTGATCTGCCATGGGGAATTTTTTATTTTGGTACCGGGGATCAAACTCAGGACCTTACACTTTCGAGGCTGGCAGCAGCACCACTGAGCTAAATCCCCAGCCCTGCCATGGGGGGTTTTTGAGACCAGGTCTCACTAAGTCACTAAGTTGATAGTGCTGGGCTCTAACATGTAATCCTACTGCCTCAGCCTCCTAGGCATGAACCACGACGCCCTGCTAAGAGGTGGCTTTTGTCTCCTAAATTGAGAGGTGTGTTCCATGGTCAGGCCCCTGTTGCTGTGGCTGAGGTGCCACATGGTAGCAGAAACACATGGCCAGGAAGGGGCTGGGCTCCACTTCCTTTTGGTAGCACCACCTGGGGACCCAGCCTTTAGTGTGTACACTGCTGGGGGACACTTAGCATCCACACTGTGGCATCCCCATCCTGCCCTGCGACCTCCACCATGTCCTCCTGGCTGGGTTACTCTGGGTTGAGGTGACAGGTCCTTAAAACAGGCAGCTAATGAGGTTGAGGGTTTAGCTCAGTGGTTCTGCTGCCTACCTCGCAAGCGCCAGGTCCCGAGTTCAATCCCCAGTACAAAAACAGAAACAAAAACAGGTGGCCAAGGAGAAAAGAGGGGCACCTGGGGCTTTGGCCTCTCCGCCCCATGGCCCTGTGGGGTGACCAGGCATGAACACTGATGCTGCTGTTTGCTTTCCTCCCCATGCAGTCAGAAGAAAGGAAGAGAATCGATGAGTTGATCGAGAGTGGGAAGGAGGACGGCATGAAGGTAAGGGGGCTGCCAGCAGCTGCCGTGTAGCACGAGCCTCAGAGCCAGACACAGGCGCTTGAGAAAATGTCGCTGAAGGAGACATAAATTTTCTTTTTGTTTGTTTTTGTGGTACCCTGGATCGGACTTGGGACTGTGCGCTTTCAAGGCAGGTGCGGTGCCACTGAGCTAAATCTCCGCCACTTGTTTGTTTTTGCAGTGCTGGGGATTGACCCCAGTGCCGTTGAGCTGTGTCCCTGGTGGCAAAAATCACCCCCAACCTTTTTTTTTTTTGAGACAGGGTCTCGCTATGTTCCCCAGTCTGGGCTTGAACTTGCTGCAATCCTCCTGCCTCAGCCTCCCTCCCAAGTACTGGACTAAAGAAATCAAGCCACCATGCCCGGCTATAATTTTATAAAGTATACATTCTCCGGCATTTAGGACATTCACAATGCTGTGTGGCCGTTATCCTGGTCTAATTCCAGATGCATTTTGTCTTCCCCAAGGGGAACCTGGTACCCAGGCACTGTCACCCCTCCCTCCCCCACCCCTGCAGCCTGTCTGCCCCCTCTCTGGCTGTGCCTTTCTGTTCATTCCAGTCAGCGGGAGCCCATGCTGTGGAGCTCTTGTGTCTGCCTCCCTCCCTGCGGCAGGGTGTGTGGCCACAAAGAGAAACTAAGAACTCTGTCCTAACTTGTTTCCCACACAGCAATGTCTAAGACATTTGCTTTTCTCTTAGTTTTTGGTGCTGGAGGTTGAACCTAGGGCCTCCCGCACGCTGAGCACGTGCTTTGCCACTGAGCCACACCCCAGGCCGCTCAGCATGTGTCATGCATGTGTGTCTCTGGCGGGGTGGGGGGCAGAGGACGCCTGACTCGAGAGTTAGGTGGCCAGATGAGTCTGCACCCATCCAAGGGGACCCAAACTCCCATCCTGGGCCCTT
This sequence comes from Heterocephalus glaber, assembly GCF_053883595.1. Classification (NCBI taxonomy): domain Eukaryota; kingdom Metazoa; phylum Chordata; class Mammalia; order Rodentia; family Bathyergidae; genus Heterocephalus; species Heterocephalus glaber. The sequence continues at coordinate 23,037,289 of NW_028258412.1, forward strand.
CAAGCTACTGCTGTCCAACTCTTGTCTGTCCCAGAGCTGGGAGAGACACTGGCGGGTAAATGGTGATACAAAGGAGAGACTGGGACCCAGAGCCTGGCTCCGCCCCAGACAGCAGAGAGCTCTGTGGACCCAAGTCCCCGCCATACCACTTGGCTATGTGGCCTTGGATGAGTGGCTCCTCTCCTGTGGGCCTCAGTTTCCTTATCTGCAGGACGGGGCTGCACTGTCTACTGAGGGTCTGACGTAGCATTTACAGATGCACACGGAGGAGCTCTGGGTGGATGCTGTGCTGGTCGTATGATCCCATGCACGGTGTATGTAGAAATAACTTAGCACAGTAAAGACATTGCCAGGACCCCTGGTCTTCCCCCTTGCCTCACATGGTCCCATCACTCTTGCTGCTTTCTGAAGCAGTTCTGGAAGACTTCGTCTCTGAGTACATCTGCAAGGTGTGATAAAAACACACGGTGAATGTTGCCAGCCGTCAAAGTTACTCAACATAAAGGCAGGTGTGTGGAAACACGACGCTGAGTCCTCATCCAGCCTACTCAGCTGATCTGGCACCCGGCAACATCCGGTTCTTCCCCAAAGTCAAAATGACGTGAAATACAAACATTTTGAATCAATTTGGGACAAGGCAGTCACAGCAGTGCAACTATAGACACAAAAGAGGACTTCCAGGAGTGCTTCAGAAAGTGGCAGGAACAATGGAACAAGTGTGTTTGAAGTGGAGGGTTTTGAGGGGGATTTATGGCAATGTGTCTTTTTTTTGTACCGGGGATCGAACTTAGGACCTTGTACTTGCCAAGCAGGTGTGGCGCCACTGAGCTATATCCCCGGCCCGCTGTGGTACCTTTTCATTTTTTATTTTTTTGGTACTGGGGATCGAACTCGGGTCCTTGTGTTTGTGAGGCAGGCGGCGGAATGACTGAGCTAAATCCCCGGCCTGTGGTACCTTTATTAAAAATGTAAGCATTCACCATTTCTCCATCACACCTCATAGAACTGTGTGCCTGTAGTAAAACCCTTCCCTGCTGCACAGAAGATGAATGAACTGCATTTTCACAGAGCCCACCCGGGTGAAGCTGGTAAAGAAGGTGGCGAAGGCCTCAGCCCCCAGGAGGGGCTGCCGTGCCTGTCAGCTTCTTGTCACTGCTGCAAACCAACTCTCGCCCCTCCTGACAGATCGACCTCATCGACGGCAAAGGCAGGGGTGTGATCGCCACCAAGCAGTTCTCCCGGGGCGACTTCGTGGTGGAGTACCACGGGGACCTCATCGAGATCACCGATGCCAAGAAGCGCGAGGCTCTGTACGCACAAGACCCCTCCACGGGCTGCTACATGTACTACTTTCAGTATCTCAGCAAAACCTACTGGTAAGTGGACTGTGTGTTTTGGTTTGTTGGTTTTGGTTTTTGTTATTCTTGTTTGTTTTGGTTTGGCTTTGGTTCTTTGAGACAGGGTCTCGCTATGTAGTTCAGGCTGATGAACTCAACTGTGTAGCCCGGGCTGGCCTGGAGCTCAGAATGATCCTCCTGCCTCAGCCTCCCAAGTGCTGGCCTCACAGATGTGTGCCACTGAGCCCCGCTCCTCCCTAAGTGCACCTTTTCTTGACTGGCTTTTCCCCCGGGCCAGAGGGGATGAGCACAGGGCTGGGCGCCCCAGAGCTCCTTGCTCTCTGTTGCTCAGGTTCTTGGGAAGTGCTTGCTGCCTTTCCCCAAGCTGGGACACAGCTCCGCCTCCAATGTCTCATTTGTAATGTGTGGACTAGAGCCGCCCTGGCTGTCCTTTCACTCAGCCGGAAGCAGAAGTGAACTTGACGTGTGGAAATCCTCTCGGCAGCTCCTCCAGCCTCTTCCTGTGTGGGGCGTTTAGTCAGAGTAGCTCTGGAAACCGCTACTTGCTCCTTCCTGGCCATGGCCAATGAGGGCAAGTTTTACCTATTTGTTATTTTATAAAACTCCCCAGTTGTTTCCCATGCCTCCATAAAGAGCCCTTTGAGCCAGACAGGTGGCACATGCCTGTCATCCCAGCTGCTTGGGAGGCTGAGGCAGAAGTCTCTCCAGTAAAGACAAGTTAGCAAGACCCTGGCTTGAAAAAAAGGGCTTGGTGGTCGACCCCTTGCCTAGAGTACAGGAGCCTCTGGGTCCCACCCCCAGCATCACAAAGAAAGGAGGAGCCCTTTGATCCCACCGTCTCTAGGCCCTCACCCAGGACCTCGCCAAACATTTAGAAGCAGCTTTATTTTTCTCTTTTTGAAACAAGATCTTGGTATGTTGCTCAGGCTGTCCTGGAACTCACAGAGATCTTCCTGCCTCAGCCTCCCAAGTGCTAGGATTATAAGTGTGTACTGCCATGCGCAGCTTCAGTAACAGCTTTTGGTGTCTTGGGGCAGTTTTTTGTTATTAGATAGAGTCTCATTATTTAGTTCAGGCTGGCCTTGAACTCATGGCGATTCTTCTGCCTCAGCCTCCCAAGTGCTGGGATGACAGGCGTGCACCACCAGGCCCAGCTTGAGAAGCAGCTTTTTGAACTGAATGACTTTCTCACAGACATGGCCACAAATCATCTTCCCGTTGGGCAAGCCCCCGGGGTGAGGCCGGCTGGGTTCCAAGCCTCTTTCTCCGTGTAACCCCCTTCCCTGCTCTCTGCCAGCGTGGACGCCACCAGGGAGACGAACCGCCTGGGCCGGCTGATCAACCACAGCAAGTGCGGGAACTGCCAGACCAAGCTGCACGACATCGACGGGGTGCCGCACCTCATCCTCATCGCCTCCCGAGACATCGCAGCCGGGGAGGAGCTGCTGTACGACTACGGCGACCGCAGCAAGGCGTCCATCGAGGCCTACCCCTGGCTGAAGCATTGACCACAGCCGCCACCGCCCCTCCAGGACAGAGTGCCCTCAAAGGGAAATGGGGTGTTTTGGGTTTTGGTTTTGGTTTTGGTTTTTTTTACACACTTACTCTTAGCAGATTACTTCAGATGTTTTTTAAAAAGTATATTAAGATGCCTTTTCACTGTAGTATTTAAATATCTGTTACAGGTTTCCAAGGTGGACTTGAACAGATGGCCTTATATTACCAAAACTTTTATATCCTAGTTGATTTTGTACCTTTTTTGCATACAAGCCGAACGTTTGTGCTTCCGTGCATGCAGTCAAAGACTCAGCACAGGTTTTAGAGGAAAGAGTGGAACATGAACTAGGAAGCCGGGTGAGAGCCTCCTGCCTCAGCCTCAGAGCCAGGACCCCCGCCCCACCCCACCCTGAGGACAGGCGGGGCCAGGGGACCTTGCTGCCCCACAGCCTGCCCAGGGTGTCCCCAAGCTCTTGCTCCCCTCACGTCCGACAGGCGCACCATGAAGCATGTGAATCTTTTTTAAAAGAAGGGTTCACAGTAAGCTCGTCTTCCCCTCTGCTTTCTTGAAAGCTTCCTGGGCCCGAGCGTGCGGGCCAGGCATGAAGTCGCTCTTCCATAGACTGCTGCTTTTCGGGGTTCCCCAGGGGACTGGGGGACTCACGCCAGAGGCCGGCAGGGCTGCCCAAATCTGGGTGCATTCTTTATAGAAATGTGAACACTGAATTTATTTTAAAAAATAATAATAAAATCTCAAAAAAATTTTAAAAAAAGAAAAAAGGAAAAAAAAAAAAAACCCACAGAAAACAACTTACTTGCCGGGCATGGTGGCGCATGCCTGTGATCCCAGCACTCGGGAGGCTGAGGCAGGAGGATCGCTGTGAGTTCTAGGCCAGCCTGAGCTACAGAGCAAGACCCTGTCTCAAAAAAAAAAAAAAAAAAAAAAGCAACTTACTTGTATATAGGTCTTCAAATGAGTGAAGTGGCTGCATTTTTGGTTTTGTTTTAGGGGCTTGGGCTTTTGTTTGGTTTATGTAGGAGAGATTTGAGATGGTTCTCTATTCTAATCAAAAATAAAGTTTGGTAGTGGGACCAGAAATGACTCCTGCTCCCACCTGCCTGGCGCTGCTGGGTTGAAAGTTCCAGACCTGCTGTCTGGACCTTGTTAGACCACCTGGTGCCCTCGCTGTGAGGACAGGAGTTGAGGTGGGACAGGCAGCCAGGATGAGGCTGGGGTCTCGCCTCAGAGGTGACAGCAGGAGCAGGTGGCTTCCAATTCTCACTCCACCATGGCTCTGGGTCCCTGACTCCTGCCCTGCCACCTCGGGCCTCCCTCAGGCCGGTGCTACCCAGAAAGTCTTCCCCACCCCAGCCTGGTCCTCGAATCCAGGATCCGCCGGGAGCATGTTGATGGGAGAGAAAATGTCTTGGTTGTACCTGTTTGTGGTTTCGCTTTGTATTTAACCAAGCAAACGAAAACAGGAAATGAACTTGAAAATTATTTGTCATCATAAAAATGAAACAATAATTAAAATATTTATTGCCAGGCAAGGCTGCCTGTGTGTCTCTGTTTCTACAAGACAGAGGTAGAAAGGGGGCAGGGTTTGGTTTCCTGTTTCCTTTACACCGTCCTGCATCTGGGCTCCGAGGGTGGTTCTTGTAGTCTGGGTTGGGTTTGGTTTTTTGAGACGGGATCTTGCTGTGTAGTCCAGGTTAATACCATACTCCTGCCTCGGTTTCCTTGTCTGTCTACAGGAGTCACGGGGCACTTGTAAAGATGGAAAGTTAATGTGTATGGACAGAGCCTCAGGCAGGTAGTACACTTGATGTCTTAGCTGCTGCAGTTGCTATTATTATCGATACATCTGATTTAGCAGACTTGATTCTCAGTATCTCTGAGTTGTCGATTGTGAGCCTTGGTGAGCACCCTGGGCTTAGATATCTGGCATCTGCTTCAGCAGTTGTCAGTCCTGTGACTGTGGACAGGTCACCTCCTCCCCCTGGAAACCTGTCTCTCGGGTAGGAGCAGCTGGCCCTCCTGCCTGTCCTCCTTACAGGGGTGTCCTGGGACTCGGTCATCATCCTGGAGGGGACAGTGTTGCCCGTGGCCACACACTCAGGTTCTAGAACAGAACCTCTGGCTCCAGGCCACTTGGCTGAGTCACCAGGTGTCCTTTCCTCCACTGCATGGAGGCAGGGATGTTTGTGGGCAGCCATGGTGAGGATCTGAAAAGTGAGTACATCAATAAGCCGTAATCGATGTTAGCTGTTGTCCTGATTAAAGATCAGGTTTCTACTATTTCTACTATTTACTATTTGGGGGTTTTTTGGTACTGGGGATCGAACTTGGGTCCTTGCGTTTTCAAGACAGGCAGCATAACCACTGAGTTAAATCCCTGGCCCTGGTTTTTGTTTTTTTTTTGAGACAGGCTCTTGCTATGTAGTCCAGGCTGGTCTCGAATTCTCTCTGTAGTCCAGGCTGGCCACAGACTTCCAGCAGTCTTCCTGCTTCAGCCTCCTGAGTGCTGGGGTTATAGGTGTGCACCTCCGCACCCAGCTTACCATTTACTGTATATATTTTTTTGGTACTGGGGATCAAACTCAGGACCTTGTGCTTTCGAGGCAGGTGGTGGCACCGCTGAGCTAAATCCCTGGCTCTCCTCCAGTGAGGTCTTAACTGGGCATTGCTTTCTTTCTTTTTTTTTTTTTTTTTGGTACTGGGGATCGAACTTGGGTCCTTGCGCTTGCGCAGCAGGCAGTGAAACCACTGAGCTAAATCCCCAGCCCATGGGCATTGCTTTCTAAGTAAGTTCTCTTGCCCTGTCTATTCCTGTGAGGGAAAAGGAGGCAGGAGGGCATCAGGTGTGTGTGATGCTGGGGACAACGCAGGGCCTTCACACTGAGCTACATCCTTGGCTCTTTTATTTTTATTTATTTTTGGTACCAGGGATCGAACTCAGGGCCTTGTGCTTGCAAGGCAGGCAGCAGCATCACTGAGCTAAATCCCCACCCCTGTCTTATTTTTTGAGACAGGGTCTCACTAGTGCTGGGATCACAGGCTTAAGCTGCCACATTGGGCCAGGAGAATGGTTAATTGGGGTAGCCATAAAGGTGGCTGATTGACAGATACACAATACTCTTACATTTGTGCTAAGGCCATGCAGGCCCCTGTACACAGGGAAATCGAGACAAGGACAGCGCAGGTGTCAGGGTGATCCCAGGAGCCACCCCTGGCTCGGAACTCTGGTCTGCTTCCAGGCCCGTCGCTTCTGTGGTTGTGAAGCTGGGATACATCGATTTGTCTCCCAAGTTGGCACTTGCATCTGAGGCGAGAAACTCTTCCACCCACCCCCACTAAATCACAGCGTTCTGCATTGTTCTAGAAATCAGGAGCCCTGGATCCAATGACCCTGTTAGGATGGCACTCAGTACCTTTCACGGTGGCAGGTGGCTAAGTCCTGGGTCACAGAATTCATGCCTAGGGCAAGTCCTCCTTTGAATATGCTTTAGCTGGGGCCCTGGCTATGTTTTAACTGCTTGGGGTGGACACCAAGAACAATAATGAACCCCATCTCATAGGGGTACAAGGAGACAACATGGGGAAAGTACCTAAGAAGGCCGGGAATGGTGGTGCACCCCTGTAATCCCACCACTTGGGAAGCTGAGGCAGGATCGTTTAAAGTTTTAGGCCAACCAGGGCTACATAGTGAGACCCTGTCTCAAAAAATCAAAAACAAGGGCCAGGGATTTAGCGCAGTGGTTCCATCACCTGCCTTGCAAGCCCAAGGTCCTGAATTCAATCCCTGGTACCAAAAACACCAAAAAACAGGGCCGGGGATTTAGCTCAGTGGTTCCGCTGCCTGCCTCAAAAGCGCAAGGATCCAAGTTTGATCCCCGGTACCAAAAAACAAAACAAAACAAAAAAAAACCCCAAAACAAGGGCCAGGGATTTAGCTCAGTGGTTCTGGCGCCTACCTCACCAGCACAAGGTCCTGAGTTCGATCCCTGGTACCAAAAAAAAAAGTATGGCAAAACCAAAAACAAACAGGGTTCTCAGATGATGCCAGGCAGAGCATGCTGGAAACTGGCATTGTTAACATCAGTGCTGGAGGAAAGGCTGGGCATACACAGGTTTGCAACCAACAATGCAGTTGCATCGGGGTGGCCACTTCCTGGCTCTGTGGCCGTGCGGCCTCATGTGAGGTACTTTAACCTCCCAGAGCCTCAGTTTCTGAATGAGAAATTGAGGGATCAGAACCAGTCCTTGATCCCTGAACTGTTAAAAGGAACTGTTATGGCTCCTGTCTAGAGGTCCCCAAAGGCTTGTGTTCACAGGTGGGGCTTTGGGGAGTGACTGGATTGTGGGTGTGTGCCACTGGATTAGCCACTGACAGGGTTACAGTTGGCGTGATGTTGGCGAAGCCCGGTGGGAGGAGGTGATCACTGTGTACATCCCCCCTCCTCGCCGATTCCTGTTTCCAGTCTGCCTTGCCTTGAGGTCTTTCTCCTCTGCCAGGCCCCTGTGCCTTGGAGCCAGCCAAAGCCTCTACAAACAGCCAAAATAACCCTTTCCTCTTTTAACTTGTGGGTGTTGGGTATTTTGTCCCAGCAATGGGAAAGTAATTAAGACAGGAGCCAATCAGATGTGCCACGGTGCAGGCAAAACCCATGTGGCGAGCCAGTGTAGGAGACAAGGTCCTCAGAGTCTCTGCCCGGCGTGGCCACCACACTCTCCATCCTGTACGTCACTGATTCCTAAATGCACATTTTTTTTCACATCTTAACATCTGTGAAAACAAGATGAGTCTCAGAATCAACAGCATCTTGAAGCCATACTTTCCAGTACTTTTTCTTTTATAGCAACAGATATGATGGTGCAATCACTGAGGCTGAATGGCACATATAGGACACCCCCACCCCATGTACACCATCTTAATTCTTAACCAGGTATGGCACGGGGGCACACACTGCCAGAAGCTGAGGCAGAAGGGTCACAAGTGAAAGTACCACTTGGGCAACTCAGAAAGACCCCGACTCAAAATTTTGAAAAAGGGGGTCAGGGATTTAGCTCAGTGGTGCTGCTGCCTGCCTCGCAAGTGTAAGGTTCTGAGTTCGATCCCTGGTACCAAAAAAAAAAGCTGAACTGTTTGGGCTGAGAATTTAGCTCAGTGGTTCCAGCACCTGCCTCGCAAGTGCAAGGTCCAGCATTCAATTCCCGGTACCAAAACAAAGAAAAAAAAATTTTGAAAAAGGGCTGAGGATATAGTTCAGTGTGAAGGCCCTGGGTTCAGCCCCAAGCACACCACACACACACACACACACACACACACACACCCGCGCGTGCGCACACACCACTCAATGGGCTACAGAAAGTATAAAAATCATTTTACTTTAACACAAGGTCATGGAAAGAAAGTCAGGAGAGCTGAATCCAATATTCACGAAGTATCAGTGAAGTCAAAATCACTACCGCGAAGTCAATACCATATTTTCTTGTCTTTTGTTTTTCCTTTCACTGCCCCGAGTTGAGAGCACGGTTGCCCCTGGGTGCAGCTCATTCTGCGCATTGTGGACCCTAGGGTGGGCGGCCGGGGAGGGAGGTGGCCCTGTCCCACGCATGTTCCCTCTGCTCCCGGCCTCCTTGAAGCTGCTTTGCATCCCTGGCCGAGCCTCCCAGGGCATCTGGGTCTGCAGTGGGGAGGAGGAGCATGTGAGAAGCCACACGGGGAACAAACAAGCAGGTGCAGTGGGGACCGGGACCAGCAGAGGCACCAGGCGGGTGTCATTTCCTGTCCAGGCTGCTGCCTTGATCACGGCCCTCAATCTAGGTCTGCTTCCCCAACCGGAAAGTGAACCTGGGTGGAGAGAAAGCGCCAAGGTGAGCAGAGCTTGGCAGCTTATGTGGGCCATGGACTCCAGCATTTATTCAGGGCTTCATTCATTTTTGTTTCCAAACTTTTTTTTTTTTTCAAGACAGGGTCTCGCTATGGAACCCAGGCTGGCTTCAAACTCATGGTGATCCTCCTGCCTCAGCCTCCGGAGTGCTGGGATTACAGGTGTCCGCCACCTCGCCAGGCACCAAACTGGGTTTTTTTGGTACCGGGGATTGAACTTGGGTCCTTGCGCTTGTGAGCCAGGTGGTGGCAGAACCACTGAGCTAAATCTCCGGCCCCAAAACTTTTGTTTGTTTGTTTGTTTTTTAAACTTTTGTTTTTTACTTTGTATTTTTATCAGGCCATGTTTGCAGTGGGTAATGACTACATTCACCATGGGGAGCTGGCACGTGAACAACACGTCCCTTTTTCCTCCCCCTCCCCATTTCCCATTATGCACAGTTCTTAGGGGACAGGCGAGGCTCTAGGTGTTTTACACTTATGACAATCCTGTGGTCAGCACTACTGATATCCCTTTTTACTCCTTTAGAGTACTAGGGGATCAACCCAGGGGCTCATGTACGCTAGCCCAACGCTCTACCACTAAGCAACACCCCTAGACCTTTTTATTTTTCATTCTGAGACAAGGTCTTGATAATTGCCTCGCTGTCCTTGAACTTTCGATCCTCCTGCCTCAGCCTCCCTAGCAGCTGGGATTACAGGTGTGCACTATCACAACTGGCTGATCCATGTTTAATAAATGAGCAAACTGGGGTCCTGGGAGGTTAAGAAACAGCCCAAGGTTGCACAGTGGGCTGTGTGACCAGGAGTCGGGTCTAGAGCCACACTTGGTCACTGTGCTGTCCCGACAGATGGTATCTAACACCATTTTTGGGGTTTTGTTTTTGTCTTTTCATTTTAGGAGGATTTATGGTAGAGGAAAATAACCTTCAGTGATGTCTACAATTTTGAAACAGAGCTGCTTGCGGTGGTGGCACATGATTGTAATCCCAGCTTTCTAGGAGGCTGAGGCAGGAGGATCACAACTTCCAGTCCAGCCTGGGCAACAACCTATTTCAAGAAAATAAAAAGGGGGCAAGGGCCGGGGACATAGCTCAGTGGTTCCACCGCCTGCCTCGCAAGTGTAAGGACCCGAGTTCGATCTCCGATACCAAAAAAAAAAAAAAAAAAGGGCCAGGGATGTAGCTCAGGGCACAGGTCCTGGGTTCTGTCCCTGGCAGCCTGTCCCAGGGTTGGGATGCAGGTGCTGGGGACATGTTGGCCGCCTCCCCTAGATGCACACGCAGGCCTCTCCCCTGCCGCTCATTGCTCGGGGAATCCTCCCCCCAGCCACTCACCCCAGGAAGCCCAGGGTGTGCTCCAGTCACCAGCTTCCTTATCACACCCCATGTGCGCTCCTGACCCCTCACTGCTCACCCCCTCCCCCGCCAGCCACCACAAAGCGCAAACCACCTCCGGCCAGGCCTCCGTCCCTCCCATACACATCCTAGCCAGTCCCAGCCACATTCCACTTCCACTTCGTCATGTTGGGCTTGAATTCCAAAGAAATGACAAAAGAAGACCTCCAGAGCCTAGCCTGGCGTGGCGGTACAGACCTAGAATCCCAGCACCACGGGAGGCTGAGGCAGGAAGACCACAAGTTCAAGCCCACCGTGGACAACTTAGTGACTTAGTGGGACCCTGGATCAAAACAATTTTAAAAAGGGCTGGGGATGTACCTCAGTCCAGAGGCCCTGGGTTCAATCCCCAATACTTAAGGAACACCCCATTAAATGCCAATAATTACTGAGGCAGGAGGATCCCTGTGAGTTCCAGGCCAGTGAGTTCCAGGCCAGCCTGAAATACAGTGAGACCGTCTCAAAAACCAGAATGAGAGAGAGGGGGCGGAGGGAGTCACTTCAGCACGAACCCAGCCATCCTGCAGTCCATCTGGGGATGGACCCATCCACTAAGCCAGAGTGTGCGGGACAGAGGGTGACACACACCCCAAGGTTAGGGGGTCAGAAGATTTCACCCCACTACTCAGAACACAGCATGCAACTTAAAATTGAAGGATTATTTCTACTTCTGGAATTTTCCATTTAATATTTCTGGATCACAACCAGGTGTGGTGGTGCATACCTGTGATCCCAGCACTCAGGAGGCTGAGGCAGGAGGATCGCCATGAGTTTGAGGCCACCCTGGGTTATACATTGAGACTCACCACACTGGCCACAGGGAGAGGAGGCCTCTCCTCCCGCCAGCCTCCCTGAGCCCTGGCTGCTTCCCCTGGCCCTTGTGTAGCAGGAGCACAGACAGCAAGGTGACTCACAGCTTCTTCATGATTGTCCGCTCCCCCTTGCGGTGGTCAGCACTTCTGGGCCTGGGAACCGCAGCTTCTTTCTCTTGTCTTCCTCCTGGGCCTTCTCTCGGGGGAATCAGGCCACTGGGGAAGGAGAGAAATAAGTGTGTTGTGGTCCTGCAGATTTCCTATCTGCCTGCTCCGGAAGTACAGGCTCTTAGTGGTTATTACAATGCAAGCAGTAGAGTCAGAGGGATTCCCATGCCAATAATTCCAACATCAATGCCTCTTACTTCTTTCCCTTGTCTAATGGAACCGGCTAGGAATCCAAGCTCCCCACTTCCTTGGCTGTGACTGGGTATAAATTCTCTAATGTGTAAACCTGGTTTCCCAACCTACACAATGAGGGTAACAGTAGCTACCTCCTAAGGTTGGGGGTTAAATAAGATAATATGTGGTGCCGGTGGGCATGGCGGCCCAGGCCTGTATTCCCAGCTCAGGAGGGTGAGGCAGGAGGATTCCAAGGACAAGGCTAGCTTGGGCAATTTAGCAAGACTCTGTCTCAAAACAAAAACTAAAAAAGGCTGGGGGTGCGGCCCAGTGGAAGGTCAGGTGTGTACACACAGGAGACCTTGTGTTCAATCCCCTGCCCCCAAAATAAATACATAAAAATTCCTTATCTTGGCTGGGGATTTAGCTCAGTGGTTCCATCGCTTGCCTTGCAAGCACAAGGACCAGAGTTTGATCCCCAGTACCGAAAAAAAAAAAAATTCCCTATTTTCTCCTGTATTGTAGCATAAATGAAGCTCAGCAGTAGAAAGCAAGGATGTTTTCTGATCTCACTACGGCGCTCATTCCTCGGGCTGGCCCTGTGCTTCTCAGCTGGCGGTCACCTCTCCATGACCTTCCTCACAGCACGGGAGCCTCAGTGACAGCCAAGGACACAGAAATGGAAGTGCTAAGGCCTCTGAGGAAGTCAGGCGGAGTCACTTCCCTCCTACCCACGGGTCACAGCGAGTCCCAGGGCCAGCCGGAGGAGGGAGAGGCAAAATAGACTCCATTTTCTGTTTTTGTCTGTCTGTTCGGTGGTACCTAGAACTGAATCCTGGGTCTCCACACTGAACTGCATTCCCAGGCCATTTTTATTCTCACTAAGAGGGTCTCGCTAGTCATTAAATTGCCCAGGCTGGGCTCAAACTTTTGACCCTCCTGCCTCAGCCTCGCAGGGTGCTGGGATGACAGGCATGCGCCGCCACGGCGGCTCCCAGGCTTCCACCTTGAGGCCCGTCTCTGCACGCGACCACCAACGACTTTTATTTTGTTTTGTTCGCTGCTGTGACCTCGAGGCCTGGACAGAGCCCACCACGTAGTAGGTCGTCAGGAAATGGACTCAACAAACCAAGGAACAAGCAACCCAGCGAGGAAGGCAGCCCAGGGATGGCCGCAGAGCCCCGCGCGCGTGCGCGCGCGGGCAACCCCTAAGCACCAGCTTCCTGATTGTTGACTGACTGCGGGGTTGGCCCCGGCCCCGCCCACCGCCGCGCCCCGCCCACCGCCGCTCACCTCTGGTAGCAGCGCAGCTCCTCCTGCGCCAGCAGCAGCTGGGCCTTCAGCGCGTTGCGCTCCTGCAGCACCTCCTTCAGCTCCTGCAGCGTGAAGCGAGGCCGGTTGGGGTCCGTGAGGTCCACCACCATCTTGTCTGGCCCCAGGTCCACCTGGAAGAGAAGACACCTCTGACACGGCTTCCCACGGCGGGGCCGCAGCCTGAGCACCCCAGGCTGGAGAGAGCAGCTCCAGGGTCCCGGGGGTGCAGGCCTTGAGGCGCTGGCAGCACAGGGACCAGATAGATATGACCGTGCTAGGGGAGCAGAAAGTTCCGCATGATACGTCCGCGAAAAGAGCCCAGGTGGGCCGGGGATTTAGCTCAGCGGCACCGCGCCTGCCTCGCAAGCGCAAGATCCTGACTTTGATCCCGGGTACCAGGGGTGAAGAGGAAGAGCCAGGTGTTCCCATCACTCGGGAGGCTCAAGAGGCTGAGGCAGGAGGATCTCTACGAGATTGAGGCCAGCCTGGGCTACACAGCGGGTTCAAGGCCAGGCTGGAGTACATCGCGAGACATTGTCTCAAAAAACAAAACGAAAAAAATCCTCAGAACTGAAAATAAGTTAATTAATTAATTAATTAATTTTTTAAAAACAGACTCCAGGAGGTTTTTTGTTTTCTTTTTTTTTGTATGGGGAATCAAACTCAGGACCTTGCACTTGCCAGGCAGGCGCGGTGCCACTGAGCTAAACCCCCGGCCCTCCAGGAGATGTTTGCACACCCATGTTCATAGCAGCCAAAAAATGGAAGCAACCCAGTGTCTATCACGTGCTAAATGAACAAACAGGACACGGGGTGCACACCTAGTGGAACATTATAGGCCTTCAAAAGGAAAGAAATTCTGACATATCCCACAGCCTGGGCAAATATTGAGTACATTATGCTAGATGAAATAAGACTGTCGTACAATAACTATTATTATGATTCCACTGCAGAAAGTACCTAGAATCATATGGACAAAAAGTAAACTGGGCACGGTGGAGCCTGCACACAGTCCCAGCGACTCAGGAAGCTGAGGCAGGAGGATCAATTGAGCCCAGGAGTTTGAGGCCAGCCTGGGGAATATAGCAAGACCCTGACTTTAAAATTAAACTAACAAGTGCAAGGTCCCGAGTTTGATCCCCGGTACCCAAAAAAAAATTAAACAAAACAATAAAAAATAACCACAGGTGTGGTGGTACACTCTTGTAATTCTAGACACTTGGGAGGCTGAGGCAGGAGGATCACAAGTTTGAGCCCAGCCTAGGCAACTGAGGGACTTTGTGAGACCCTGTCCCAAAATTTAAAAAGGGCTGAGGATGGAGCGCATTGTGGAGGCCCTGGGTTCAATTCCCAGTACTGCAAAAATAAATGTAAACAAAAAACCTTTCATAAACAAACAAAAATACCCCCAGAAAGTAGAAAATAGTTATGGGGTGTAGAGAAATTGGGTTTCAGTTTTGCAAGATGAAGAGAGTTCTGGAGATGGACAGCGGATGTAATTAGTATCTCTGAGTGTACCCTGAAAAATGGTGATCATTCCAAAAAAAAAAGAAACAAAAAAAAATGGTGATCGTAAATTGTATGTAATGTGTATTTTCCTACAAGGAAAATAATTTAAACATCACCAAAAAGAAAGAAAAACCCAACACGGCCTATTTTAGTGAACTGTCTAGTGGCACTAAATGTGGGTTCTTCTACTCCACGCCTTTCCCCCACGCCCATCTTTGTCTTGGCACTAGAGACGGAGCGGAGCGCAGGACCTGCACACTAACCTGCATGCCCAGCCCTTTTTATTTAATTAATTAATTAACTTATTTATTTAGAAACAGAGCTTAGCTCTGTGAGTTGCTCAGGTTGGGCTCTAACGTGATGTTTCTGCCTCAGCTTCCCAGGGTGCAGGGATCCAAGGCGACACTGCCACACCCAGCACCCCCTCCATGTCTTTTCTGTGGTGTCCACGAAAATGTGCCATCTAGGGCCAGGGATTTAGCTCAGTGGTTTCAGCGCCTGCTGCGCAGGTGCAAGGACCGAGTTCCATCCCTGGTACAAAAAAAAAAAAAAAAATGTGGCCTCTCATCTCTGGCCCAATGACTCTTGTCCACTTAACCCCACACAGGGAAGCCACCCAGCCCTGTGCAGTCCTTGGGCACCCAGGTGGCTCTGTGGAAACAGCAGCCATGCGCTGGGAAACCCCAGCAGTCACTTCGCTTTTCTCTACTCTCCAGACCCAGGCTACCAATACGACACTTAGTCATCTCTCGTGATCAGCACTAACGAGGACAGACCACCCGCCAGATCCACCCTCACTGTGACTCAGGGACCAGTGAAAAAGATACTAGGGAGCCGGCTTGGTGGTGGCTGTCATCCCAGCACTCAGGAGGCTGAGGCAGGAGGATCACTGCAAGTTTGAGCCTCCCTGGGCTACATAGTGAGACCTTGTCTCAAAAACAGAAAAATTCTGAAAAGGTCTGAGGATATAGCTCGGTGCTAAGCCTCTCAGTTCAATCCCCAGTACCAAAAAACAAAACAAAACCACTTTGTTTCATCAATGCTGGATACTGAGGTAAAAAAAATTTTTTTTGTAAAAGTGAGGTGTGAAACAATGCACTACTCTTGCCTTTAGTTTGATGATTATTAACATACATATGTACCCATATAGCCACACCCTCATTGAGATAGAGAGCACTTCCAGCTCTTTATATGTGTCCCTCTGCACCCTCCTTCCTCCTATTTGTAGGGAACAGGGGAAGGGGACTTTACCAGAACCTCTGTAGTAAGTCCTAGTCTCTGGAATTATGTAGCATTGTTCCCAACACCTATTCTGCCTCCTGTAACTAAATTTTTTTTTTGTAACTAAATATTGTTTTGCCCGTTCTTGACTTTTACATAGATATACAGCAGATTCTATTTTGTGCCTGGCTTCTTTCTCTCAGTGTAACCGCCATGAAATTCATGCACACCTTCGTGTATGTGTAACAGTGGTGTGTTCTTTTTCAATGTTGTGTAGTATTCCGGGGCAGAAATAGACTTCACCACTTCACAAATCTATTCTGGCAGGGAAGGTGTTGCACACCTGTATCCCAGCTACTCCAGAGGCTGAGGCAGAAGGAACACAAGTTGGAGTTCAGCCTGTGCATCTCAGAGAGACCTTGTCTCAAAATAAAAAACAGAAAGGGCTGGGGATATAGCTCAGTGCTAGTGGTTGCCGAGCATGTGCGAAGACCTGGGTTCGGCCTCCAGCACCAAAACAAAACAAAACAAACACCGAAAAATCCCTATTCTGTTGCATCTGGGTATTTCCGGTGTGGCACAATGATGACTACAGCTCTTGAACTTGTCCTTCTGTGGTCACAGGCCCAAATTCCTCTTCCTCACAGTGTGATGCTATCGGGCGGCAGCAGCCTCGCAAGAGCACTTGTTAGAAATCCAGAGCCCAAGGTCCCACCCAGGCTCTCTGGCCCGGGAACCTTGGGCAGGGGGCCGGTTCCAGGCCTCAGGGCCCAGCCCTTGAGGGAGCCCTGAGTCTGAAGCGTGGGAACCCCTGCTCCAAGTCAAAGGTCACGGACGGGCTTCGGAGGCCGAGGATTCACGACCCCGCCCAGGTCCCTGCACCTAACAAGTAAGCACCCAATAAACGCTTCCTCGAACCGTGTTTCCGATCTGAGGCTCGAGCGCTTGCACTGAGTTTCTTTCTTTGAGACAGGGTCTCGCTATGTCCACTCTGGCTTTGATCTCACTATGTAGCTCCCGCTGGCCTCGACCTCGCGGCGACCGTCCTGCTTCAGCCTCCTGAGAGCGCTGGGACGACAGGCGCGCAGGGCCCCTCCCCGCTCACCTGGCCGCCGGCCGGGGGCGCCTCGCCCCGCAGCGCCCGCACCTCCTGCCGCAGGCTGTCGCGCTCCAGGCGCAGCGCCTCGGCCTCCAGGCCGCCCTCGCTCACCAGCGCCTCGAGCAGTTCCAGGACGCGCACGATCTTGAACTGCAGCTGCGTCACGCGGGGGTCGCTGCCCAGCGCCATCAGCTCGCGGCCCACCACGTAGGAGATGTCGTACACGTCCTCAGCGGTCAGCTGCAGGGCGCTCTTGCCCAGGGCGCCCTCGGGCCCAGCCTCGTCCTCCCCGTCCTCCTCCTCGTCCTCGTCCTCCTCCTCCTCGCGCACCCGCGGTTCCTCCATGGCCCCTGCGCCCCGAGGCAGCCGGGCCTCAACTTCCTCCGGGCACCAAAACTTTCCTGAGGCCGAGCCTGCTGCCCAATTGGCCGCGAGTCTGCACACCCACCCAGGAGGCGGAGCCGCCGCCCTGCCACGCCCCTAGCAACGGCCGCGTCTCCGTGGAGACGGGCAGGGCGGAGTTTCCAAGAGCACTGGGAAAACTGGGTAAAAAAAACCACAAAACTTTTTTTAGTATATGTGCTGCCGAAGCGAGCACAAAGCACACAACTTTTTCCCCTGCTAAACTCAAACTTTCCAGCCAGAGAATTTGCATCGTGCCGGGTGTTGGTGGCCCACGCCTGTCATCTCAGCTCTGTGGGAGGCTGAGGCAGGAGGATAGAAAGTTGGAGCCCAACCTGGACAACTTGGTGATTTAGCAAGACCCTGACTCAAAATTAATTAATTTATTTATTATTTTGTTGTTGTTGTTGTTGTTGTACCAAGAGTCAAACTTGGGACCTTGGGTTTGCAAGGCAGGCAACAGCACTACTGAGCTAAATCCCCGGGCTCAAAATAAATTTTAAAAGGACAGGAGATGCAGCTCGGTAGGAAGGCCCTGGGTTCAAGCCCCAGTGCTGTAAAATCAAAATAACAAACGAACTTGCAAGGTGGGAGAGGGAAGATCCGGGTCTCTACAGGATGGTAATTTTTGGAACCTGTAGCAGAACAGAAAACAGCGATTGTTGGCGGCGGTCCCAGGCCACTTGTCGCCAGGCCCTGTGGCATCTGGCTTTGCCCTGGCCTAAATACAGTGGAGAAATGAGTACCTCCCTACACTGCTCATTTTGGAGATTCCTCGGCTGCTCCACTTCACCAGCACCGCGTTCCTGGCAGTTGATCCTCTGGGGCTCAGTTCCCCCCTTCTGTAAAATGAGGGGGAGGCTGAGGCAGAAAGATTGCTGTGAGTTCGAGGCCAGCCTGGGTTATGTACCGAGACCTTGTCTCAAAAAATGCCTAAAGAGGGCTGGGGATTTAGCTCAGTGGTTCCGCTGTCGAAAGCACAAGGACCCAAGTTCGATCCCTGGTATCGGAAAAAAAAAACCAAAAAAACAAAGAATGATCAAAAAATCCCTAAGGGACTAATCCCTCAAATGCCCCCCTGAGTCTTTGAGGAAGTGGGGCTATTTGTTTGTTTGTTTGTTTGCTTATTTTTGTGGTACCAGGAGTTAAACCCAGAGCCCTCACACTGTGCTCCATCCCCAGCAATTTTTTATTTTGATGCAAGGTCTTGCTAAATCGAAATGTTGCTTGGGCTGGACTCAATTCTGTGCTCCTCCTGCCTAAAAGTGCATTGTGGGAAGGCCAGGTTAGGGACAAGGGCAGAAATCACCATTTCTTGCCCCATCTAAATTCAGGCGTCTTGTGTTTAATTTTTTGTTTGTTTGTTTTTGGTTTCTTGAGGCAGGGTCTCCCTTTGTAGTTCAGGCTGGTGTGGAACTTGCGTCGATCCTCCTGCCTCAGCCTCCCGTGTGTTGGGATTACAGGCGAGCACCACCGCACCTGGCTCAGGCACCTGGTGTTTTAGTGCCAAGCCCAGGAAGCCAACTCTCTCCTGTCCTTCTCTTACTTGGACAGCAGGATGATTCAGACTTGGGTCAGCTTTACAGTCAGCAAACGATTTCTGGAATCAGCTCAGAAAAACAAATGAGGTCACAAGAATGCAGAAGAGGGACCGGGATGTACCTCAGCAGCACCGAGCTTGCCTGGCAAGCGCAAAGTTCTGAGTTTGATTCCTGATACTGGAAAAAACAATTTTTTAAAAATTCAGAATGAGAGACAAGGGCACCAGGATGGAGGCCCGGAGGGTGATGGTCTGTCACGGGCTCCACGCGGTGCTGCACCCCTGAGAAGTCAGCGCCGTGGCGTAGGAAACTCGAGCGCGCCGGGTTTGATGGGCGGTCGGCAGCGTGTGGGGAAGGCTGGGAGCCGAGGGTCGCTACCAGGATGGATCCGGATCCCCAGATTTCTGTGGAGGCCCTGCCGGGGTTCCAGAATCACAGCCGAGGCTGCACAGCTCAGACAGGCAAGCCCAGAGCGGCACAAGAACACAAGGAGGACAAGCTTTGTTTGTTGTTCTTTGCAGTACATTTTTATGATACATGGTAAATACATTCATTGTGAAGGAATCAGTATACATTCATCTCAACTTGATCCTTTTTACTTCCTTTTTCCCACTCGGGGGCTGCTCGGTTTTCCCATCTGTAAAATGGGAATAAGTATAGGCTGGGAAGATTACTGTGAAATATTTAGCACAGTGCTTGACCCTCAGTACTTAAACCATGTGGGCCACTGTGTTTTTGTTTTTCTCTTCTGAGATAGCGGCTCCTTGTGTCCTCCAGGCTGGCCCTGAACTCACGATGTAGCCAGTGATGACTGGCTGTGTAGAGGTGTGTAAGTCACACCCAGCTGGCTGGCTCAGCACGGTTCTGGGGTGGGAGGCCCAGGCTAGGAGGACAGTGACCAGAATGTATAAAAGGGACAATGCAAAGGAAGGTCTTCGCTTTCACCCTGGACGTCGGTCCTGTCTTCAGCCTCCTGACAGGGGCTCCCCAGGCTTCACCTGGACCCTCCCAATCCTCAGGGCACAGATGAACCTTTTGCACTCTTCCACACCTGCATCTGTGGGTGGGTGTCGGTCATAAGCCAATCTAGTCAACTCTTTTTTAACGTTTTTGAGACAGGGTCTCATTGTGTAGAGCAAGCTGGGCTTCAACTCACTTTGTAGCCCAGACTGGGGTCAAACTCACAGCAATCCTCCTGTCTCAGCCTCCCAAGTACTGGGATGACAGGCGTGGGCCACTGTGCCCTGCTTGTAAATTATTATTATTATTTTTTTTTGGTACCAGGGGTAGAACTCAGGTCCTTGCACTTGAGCAGCAGGTGGTGAAACCACTGAGCTAAATACCCGGCCCTGTAAATTCTTATATATTTGTATGTTTTGTATGAAATCTGTTTTCTTTAGTAAGGACTGACTGATACAAATGGTCATCCCAGATGTGCTGGCACACACCTATAATCCCAGCTCTGGAGGCTGAGGCAGAAGGATCACCATGAGTTCAAGGGCACCCTGAACTACACAATGAGACCTTGTCTCCAAAAACCAAACCAAAGGTGTGGGGGATTTAGCTCAGTGGTTCCGGCGCCTGCCTCCCAAGTGCACAGTCCGAAGTTCGATCCCCGGTACCAAAAAATAAATAAATAAATAAAACAAAAGCCCTAATGAAATATTATCATATGAAGTTTAAAAATAATTTCAAAAGGACTTCTCTGAGAGTTAAGACAGGTAGGGAAGTAGTGAAATGGAAAACAGTAGTAAATGGGTGGGTTCACACTTAATAAAAATGGACCTGTAGAGGTCTAGGGGCTCAGGAAAGTTCCACTGGCAAATCTCTGGGGTCCTATGTGGCACCCTGAGGGGGCGTCAAGTCCTGTGACCACTGTGGGGCATTCATTAATTTCCTGATGGTGTCAGGACAGCTTGCTTCCTGACCCGGGTTCTCTACACCGAGTTTAGATCTTCAATCATGCATGAAAACAGCAAGGATTTTGGAGATTTCTCAGGCTGGTTTAAATGCCTTCAATCCCAGGTTAATGGTTTTGTCTTTAGTCTTTAAGAGTTTAATTCATTCTCTTTCCCTCTCTTTTTTTTTCTTTCTTTCTTTCTTTCTTTCTTTCCTTTTTTTCTTTCTTTCTGTTATATTGGGGATGTTTTGTTTCTTGAGACAGGGTCCTGACATGTAGTTCAAACTGGCCTTGAACTCACTGTGTGTTCCAGGCTGACTTTGAACTCGTGGCAATCTTCCTGCCTCAGCCACCATAGTGCTGCAATTCCAAGAACATATACCACCATGCCTGGCTCTGGTACTGGGGATTGAACCCAAGGACTTTGCTGAGCTATATCCCCAGCTCTTTTTATCTTGAGATAGGATCTCTCTAAGTCTCAGGGTTGGCTTAGACTTGCCATCCTCCTGCCTCAGCCTCCCAGAGTGCTGGAATTACAGTCCTTCACTTCCATGCTCAGTTTACACGTTCTTTTCCTTAAGGAGTGTTTCCAGAAAGGGTGGTGTTCTGTGCATGCGTTTTCAGTCCACCTGCACAAGAGAACTTTTTTAAAAATTTTTTTGGTACTGGGGGATCGAACTCAGGACCTTGTGCTTGTGAGGCAGGTGGCAGAACCACTGAGCTAAATCCCCGGCCAGCCCTCAAGAGAACACTTTTTTTTTTTTAAACTATTTTTTATAACTTTATTTTGTGAGTTTTTTGGGTTTTGGTGTTTCGGTTTTTTGTTTGTTTTGTTTTGGTACTGGGGATTGAACTCGGGACCTTGCGCTTTTGAGGCAGGCGTCGGAATCACTGAGCTAAATCCCAGGCCAAGAGAACATTTTTTAACCTCCCCCTTCATGTCAGATAGGGTGCTGGGTGGGAGGAGTGTTAAGGGGCCTGGTGAAGGGGCTGTTTCCCACCCTCCCCTCCAAATCTGCTCTTGCCGCACCCCTGGAGACATCCTTATGGGGTTGTTGAGAGAATGAAGTGGGCTTAGCCTGGGCCTGGCAGGTGACCTCAGTGTGCGTTTTGATTCCATAGGCTGAGACGTCTGCAGAAATACCTGCCCTCCCGCAGCTCTCTGGATCCACTGGATTTGTGAAATGTTTTGTGTAAATGTTTCACTTTCAGACAGACCTGGTCGATGTAGGAAACCTGGGAATGGGCCTTTTAGCTCCCTTCCCCTCTTCTTTTTTGTGCCTGGGACTCACAGAGCCCAGGGCCTCATGCTAAGCATGTGTTCTGCTGCTGAGCTGCACCCCAGCTCCAGGTGGCTGTTTTTATTTATTTATTTATTTATTTGGTTTGTTTGTTTTTTGGTGCCGGGGATTGAACTCAGGACCTTGTGCTTGGAAGGCAGGCGAGGTGCCACTGAGCTAAATCCCTGGCCCGGGTGGCTGTTATTTAAAGAAAAAATAAAATTAAGAGGTACTGAGAATGTGGTATAAATGCAAACCTTGCACACTGCTGGGGGGAGGGGAGTGTAAAACAGTGCAGCAGCTAAGGAAAATAGTACAGTAGATCCTCAAAAATTTAAGCATATTGGGGCCAGGGATTTAGCTCAGTGGTTCTGGCCCCTGCCTTGGAAACGCAAGGTCCTGAGTTCGATCCCCGGTAGAAAAAAACCAAAAATTTAACCATATTGCCAGGTGAGGTGGTGCACACCTGTGATCCCAGCACTCAGGAGGATGAGGCAGGAGGATCACTGCCAGATCGAGCCAAACTTGAGCTAAATAGTGAGTTCAAGGCCAGCCTGAACTACATAATGAGACCCTGTCTCAAGAAAACAAAATAGGCCCGGGGATTTAGCTCAGTGGTTCCTCTGCCTGCCTTGCAAGCGCAAGGTCCTGTGTTCGATCCCCAGTACTAAAAAAAAGAACAAAACCCAAAAACAAAAAAACAAAACAAAATGGGGACCAGGGATTTAGCCCAGTGGTACAGCGCCTGCCTTGCAAGTGCATGATCCTGAGTTCAATCCCCTATGCTGCTCAAGGTGACACATGCTTGTAATCACAGCACTCAGGAGGCTGAGGGAAGAAGATAGCTCAGCCTGGGGTACACGATGAGACCCTGTCTAAATAAATAAATAAATAAATAAATAAAAATTTAAGCATAGAGGGGTTATGGGTGTGATTTGGTGATAGATCTGTTGCCTAGCGTACCGAGGCCATGGGTTTGGTCCATCCCTAGCACTGCAAAATGAAAAAACAAAACAAAATTTACACACACAAAACACATCACAATAGAAATATAAAGTGTGATCCATTTTACAAATATTTATGAACTATACAGTTCCTGGTTTTCCCTCTCACATTCAAGTTTTAAATGTGGGCCTTTTTTTCAGGCTGGCCTCCAACTCACTTTGTAGCCTAGGCTGGCCTCGATCTCACCGTGATCCTCCTGACTCAGCCTTGGGCTTTTTAAAAGCATGTATTTTTATTTTTAATTGACACATCATAATTGTACCTATTTATTCAATTTGGGCTTCTAATGGCAAGTATCTTTCAGAATGCTTAAAAATCGTTTGAGGACTTGCAAGACTTTTTGTTTTCAAATTTCTAGAGATTCTGAGTTCATTTCTAGATACTCTGGTCTCTTTGCAGAGCCCAGGAAAGCGTTTTAATAAAATCCCAGAAGATTCTAAAGTGAACACTAAACTAACTTTGAAAGCACTGTTCTGCTTGCATGGGAAGTTAAATTATTAAGTCTGGAAGTCAGGGCCGGGGATTTAGCTCAGTGGTTTCGCCGCCTGCTGCGCAAGCACAAGGACCCGCGTTCGATCCCCGGCACCAAAAAAAAAAGTCTGGAAGTCAAGAAAACTGGGAAACTGTACAAAATGTAACGTTAACCGTTCACATGCCTAAGGGCGCGATGATTACAGTCTCAAGAGTCTAAACTGCGTTCAGCGAACCGCACATTCGATAGTATAGCAACACAACCTTCCGATGTAGCATTTTTTTGTTCTTCATCTAAAACATTACAAAAAATAGAAAGGATATTTTCTATGGGAAACACACGATCCAGATGTTCGATGTATGTAATTGGAGCACTTCAAAGCAAAGAGCAAACCAGCAACTGTGGCGAATCTGCTGCTCCCAACGTGCAGTCCCGTCGAGGCCGCATAAGGAAGCCACCGTCGCTCGGAGCAGCACTCTTGTCTCTTCGGGAAAGGGCGTTTGCCTGCGTTGCAGTGAGTATAAACGACTTGGAGGGAGCTAGGCCCAGGCCTGAGAGAAGGAAGGGGAAAGCCGGTGGCGACGCCAGGCCACTGCCTGTAGGTGCCGCCATGTTGAAGCCTGGCAAAAGGGAGTCCTGGAGTTGTGTTCCGGGAGCAGAGACGAGAGCCAGTAGGAGGGTTAGGGCCTTCCTTCCTGCCCCCATCCAGAAGGCGAGGGCTCGAAAGAGCCGGCGGTCTAGGCGTGCACCCGGGGAGTGGTTACATTCGGAGGTGGGGATGGGGATAGAGTAGTGCAGGCCCCGCCCCGCCCCGCCCCGCCCCGCCCCGCCTCGCCTCGCCTCGCCTCGCCTCGCCTCGCCTCGCCTCGCCCCGCCTCGCCCCGACTCGACTTCCGCCTTTGCTTCCGCGGCGCCACTGCGCATGCTTGGAGGGCTCTGGGTGCCGGCCGGGTCTCGCTTGTGGTTTCGTTTCTCACTTAGGTGGGAAGGTGGAGAAGCCTTCTACCGAAGACCTAGGAAGGAAAGACTTAACAAAAAATTGTATTTGCAGTATAATAACTTACAAAGTACTTGTATAGGTACCATCAGATCTTCACAAAAACCCAGTGAGGTGGCATTTACCAACATTTTACAGTTAAGAATCCTGAAGTTCAATCCAATCCCCTCCCCCCAGTACTGGAAATTGAACTCAGGGCCTTCTCACTGAGCTGCATCCCCAGCCCTTATTTTTTGAGACAGGATCTCACTAAGTCATAATGTGGCTTGGGCTGGGCTGAAATTTGCGGTCCTCCTGCTCAACCTCAAAGTGCTGGGATTACAGATTTCGCCACCACGCCCAACCTGAGGCTCAGAATTTAAAATACTTAAATTTTGCACAAGATAAAATGACTAGGTCTTAAACCTGGTGTCTCCCCGTCTAGCGCTCTTTTTCATTTTCCCCGTTTCCCCGCACTCTTGTCATCGTAGGTTAACTACCCCATCTGCCTCCGCTTCTATCCATCAGCTCTCCACCCCTCACCCCCGCCCCCATAACAATGACCGGAATGTAAAAATCCAGAGATGTTTGTAGGAAACCTCTATTAGTGCTGTAATGGAGGAAGGAGACCAAGGAAGATAATAAAGAGGCAGTGGAGGCTGCTATGTTGTCAGTATTGATAATGAGAGAGAACAAAATCCGTGCTTGTCCCTTGGCAATTCTCTTAGGTTTTTATTTGAAGAAGTGTTTCTTTGTTTTTTGAGACAAAGTCTCATTTTGTAGCCCAGGCTGGCCTCAAACTTGCAGCAATCCTGCCTCAGCCTCCTGTGCACCACCATGCCTAGCTACTTTTCTCTTTCTTTTTGGCCCTGAGGATTGAATCCTGGTGGGTTTTCTTTGTCCCTGTCTTCGAACCCATCCACTTTATTAAGGCCATCTGAGGAGATGATTAGGAACCGCACAACTCCTGGTTCTTAGCTCTAGGACTTGGGCTAAAAGGCAGTGTTTTTGTGTCCAGTCTTCCTGATCTGAAAGGACAGGAATAGCGGTGTCTGAGCCTGGTACTGCCTGGCAGTAAGAGGAGTTAAGAGCTCAGTGCGACTCCTGGCACCTGGCTGGTGTTCGGGGGAAAGCCAGCTGTAGTTATTGGAGTATTTGGCAGCCCTGTGATGGGGTGGGGAGTAAGATTAGACACCAAGGTCTTCAGGCCTGGTACAAAGGGATCTCTTTCTACTTTCTACCCTTTTTCTACTCTGTTTTCTATTCATTTTCTAGTCTTTCTACTGTCTTTGTAGAGTATACCAGAATAGGTAGGGAGAGACCGAAATAACAGTGCTCTCTTGCTCACTGTTCCTCCCTCTCTCCCTCTCCCCACATTGAGAAATTCCAGCCATGAGTGAGAAAAGTCACCAAATGAATTAGAACCATAGCCCAGATGGGGACTGAAATTGTCTTTTTTTTTTTTGGCTTTTCAAGACAGGGTCTCACTATGTAGTTCAGGCTGGTTTTGAACTCACTATGCAGCCCAGGCTGGCTTGGGCTCACAGCACTCCTCCTGTCTCAGCCTCCTGAGTTCTGGGATTATAGGCATTCACCACCACCCCTGGCTTGAATTTGTCTCACATTTTCTTCTGTTCCCCCTGCTGATACGGACACTGGAGAGGAAACTTCTCCAGAGGTGAAGTTTATGACAACACACATCCATTGTCTTCCTTTTAAAATTTGGTTGTAGGCAGTGTGATGCCCTGCTTCTCGATTTCTCATCAAGTCCTTTTTTTCTGATCTGGACAGATGGTTCTGTGAATTTTGGTGGGAGCTGGTTTGGTTCCCTTGTATTATCAGGAAGTGGCCTGAGACCCGGAGACACCAAACTGAGGGGTGTTTACTGTGTGCTGGGCCAAACTCCACGGGCTCAGCCAGCTGCGGCAGACAGATTTCTTCCTGGGGAGGACATTTAGAGAATAGGAGCTATACTGTGTAGTTTGAAAATAAATTTTGTAGGGGCCAGGGATTTAGCTCAGTGGCACCGCACCTGCCTTGCAACCACAAAGGACCTGAGTTCGATTCCCAGTACAAAACAAAAAAACCTAAATTTTGTAAGCCAGGTAAGGTGGGGTTCGCTTGTAATCCTAGCATTCAGGAAGTTGAGGGAGGAGGATTGCTAAGAGTTTGGTTTGTTTTTTTTTTTTGGTACCTTGGATCGAACTCAGGACCTTGTGCTTTCGAGGCAGGCGGCAGAACCACTGAGCTAAATCCCTGGCCCTGGATGGCTATGAGTTTGAGGACAGCCTGAACTATGTAGCTAACCCCCTCTTAAAAAAACTATTATTATGTACCATCTAGAATCTGTTTCAGAGGAGTCTGGGGGTCATTCTGCCCATGTGAGTGCTGGTCCGAGTTGGAGCCAGGTGAGGGGCCCAGGGAGAGCTTTTATCCTGAGCTCCACACTGGCAGGCGTTTGACAGTCTGGTGGTAGAGATCTGCATTTGATCGAATGATTTTTCTGCAGGGCTGTGCATGGCTTGCACAGCGCCCGCAGTCCCGGACCCTCCTACAGGGTGTCCTCGATCCACGTGCCTGGATCCACTGTCACAGTGCAGTCGGCAGCGTCCTAAGGATGAGACTCGTGCCCCGTCGGGGCGTGGAGGGGTCGGGGAGTCTCAGCCCCGACACGGACGGACGCCACCTGCCGCTCTTAGCGGCCAGCGCACGGTGAGGGCGGAGGGCGGATGGGGACTCGGGACTGCGCCACACAGCCTGGGCCCTGTCCCTCCTAGGTCATGAACGACTGGATCCCCATCGCCAAGGAGTACGACCCGCTGAAGGCCGGCAGCATCGACGGCACCGATGAGGACCCCCACGACCGCGCCGTGTGGAGGGCGATGCTGGCACGCTACGTCCCCAACAAGGGCGTCACCGGGGACCCCCTCCTCACCCTGTTCGTGGCCAGGCTAAACCTACAGACCAAAGAAGACAAACTGAGGGAAGTCTTTTCCCGCTACGGGGACATCCGGCGGCTGCGGCTGGTGAGGGACCTGGTGACCGGCTTCTCCAAGGGCTACGCCTTCATCGAGTACAAGGAGGAGCGCGCGCTGCTCAAGGCCTACCGCGACGCCGACGGCCTGGTCGTGGACCAGCACGAGGTCTTCGTGGACTACGAGCTGGAGCGCACGCTGCGCGGCTGGATCCCCCGGCGGCTGGGCGGCGGGCTGGGCGGCAAGAAGGAGTCGGGGCAGCTGAGGTTTGGGGGCCGGGACCGGCCCTTCCGGAAGCCTATTAACCTGCCGGTGGTGAAAAACGACCTCTACAGGGAGGGCAGGAGGGAAAGGAGGGAGCGGTCACGTTCCCGCGAGAGACACTGGGACTTCAGGACACGCGATCGGGACCACGACAGGGGGCGGGAGAAGAGGTGGCAAGAAAGGGAGCTGGCCAGGGCGTGGCCTGACAGCGACTGGGACCGAGAGAGGGACCTCCGAGAAGACAGGCTCAAGGGGTGGGAGAAGAGGGACCGGAGCAAGTAGAGGCTAAGGGCGCCCCAGGAGGGGGTGCAACGGAGGAAAACTGTCCTGTGCACAGCATGCGTCTGGTGCATCAATAAAACTTGCTGATGATGGGATCTGGGTAGTTTTCCTTCCGATACGGAACCAAGCGTCAAACTGGTGTTTGGTACCAGGGATCGAACTCAGGACCTTGTGCTTGCGAGCCAGGCGGCCACACCATTGAGATAAATCCCTGGCCTGTTTTGAGATAAGATCTCGCTGTATAGTTCAGGGTGGCCTTGAACTCACTATGTAGTCCAGGCTGACTTCAAAACCAGTGCAGCAGGGGATGCACCACCAGGCCCACCCTGGTCCTTTTCAGTATTGGGGCTTGAATCCAGTGGTGCTCTGCCACTGAGCTACATCCCCAGCACCACCACCCCTTTTTGTTTTTTTGCGGTACCAGGGATCAAACTCAGGACCTTGCCCTTGCAAGGCAGGTGCAGTGCCACTGAGCTAAATCCCTGGTCCTACCATTGATGGTTTTAAGCTGTGTGGTTTTTTTTTTTTGTACTGGGGATCGAAGCTGTGTGTTTTTACGAGGTAGTTTTTGCAGTGCTGGGGCAGAACCCAAGGCCTCAGACATGCTAGGGCATCATATCGCCAAGCTACATCCCCCGCTGACCCATGTTATTAACAGGATCGGTGGCAGTTTAGTTCTGGGCATGTGTTCAGGAGGGCTGCTGTGAGGAGCCACCATTCTGATTTCATTGAGCAGAAGAGAGTATGTCCTGATTTTCTCCCATGGACTTGAGATGATTTTGAGTGTGGCCAAAGGAGGTGATGGGGCCCAAACCTCACTGCTCCATAACTCCTGGACCCTCAGCAGGTCGGAGTGAGGGTTTTCTTTCTCATTTTCACACCTGCAGCCCCAGGGCTTCCTGAACTGCAATAAACATGTGTACAGAGTAAATCCAACCAGCTCCAGAGACCAAGCTGCAGGTCAGCTGGCAGCTTCTCCCCCGAAACTGCAGCTTCGCTCTGAAATGCTAACTCCTCTGCTTTAAGGCAAGGGGCTGTGATCCCAGGTGTCTTCCAGGCTTTAGCAAAAGTGGGACCAGAATGAGGTGAAGTGGGGACGGTGGAAATCAGGGAGAACTGCAGCTCGTGCTGAGGGGTCCAGGTTTCTCTTTCTGATGATCTGGGCTCTGGTTTGCTTCAAAGCTGGATCTATTGGCCTTAATTTCTGAGTTAAATACCGTACTATTCCCTTTAATTTTTCAAAATAGTGACAGTTAGCTTTTTTTTTTTTTTTTTTGGTACCGGGGATCAAACTTGGGTCCTTGTACTTGTGAGGCAGGTGGCAGAACCACTGAGCTAAATCCCTGGCCCATTTTTTTTTTCTTTTAATCAATGACTGTAGTTTTGAAAGTTAAGATTCCTTGAATACAAGATTTCTCATGGGTCGGGGATCTTGCTTAGTGTTTCCGCCGCCTGCCTCACAAGCGCAATGACTCGAGTTCATCCCCAATACCAAAAAAAAAAAAGATTTCTCATGAAACAAAAACAAGTTAGTGTCAAGACTCACACTGTTTTATTCCTAGTGTTTAGTTTTGTTTTGCTTTTGTACTAGAGATTGAATTGGGGACTTTGCACTGAACTATATCCTCAGCCATTTTAATTTTTAAATTTTTTTTTTTTGAGACAGGTCTCTAGATGTAGTTCAGACTGGCCTTGAACTCATATGTGGCCTAGGCTGGCCTCAATCTTGCAGCAATCCTGCTTCAGCCTCCCGAATGCTGGGATTACAGGTGTGTACCACCATGCCCAGCTATTTTAAAATTTTTTATCTTGAGGCAAGACCTCACTGGGTTGCTAAATCGCCCAGGCTGGCCTTAAACTTGTGATCCTCATTAACTGAGATTACAGGTGTGTACCACCATGCCCTGCTACTTCTGTATTCTTTGAAACTAAACTTCCTTGTATGAGAATACATTCTGAGAGCCCTAATGCACAGTGCAGTTTGAGAACCTATGAGAATACATTCTGAGAGCCCTAATGCACAGTGCAGTTTGAGAACCGAAGCTCTCTCTCAGCCGATCATTTCCCAGCCATCTAGAAAGTCTCCTTTTAGGGCCTGCAAATCCACCTGACCCCTGGGTCAGACGTCCTTGAGTGCCCTTTGCAAGTACCACCTCTCCAGAGCCAGGGCCACCCGGCCCTGTGCCCTGGAGCTCTGTGGGTGGGGCGGAAGAACGTGAGCAAGCCCCCAACTCCCAGGTGCAGGCTGGGCAGCTGGCTGAGTTGCCAAGCTGCAGGGTCCCTGCCATCTGTCACCAGCCCCTTCCTCCACTCTCTCCCTCCCCCGCCCATCCCACAAGGCTGAGCCTCCCACGGCCCCTCCCAATCTGCTTGGAGACATTTGTTTTCTTTGCAAGAGAACCATTTACATGGGAAAACAAAAGATGCTAGGAAAAAGAATGCACACCAGACACGCTGCTTATCCTTAGCAACTTTGTTTGGTTAGTACTGCAAAAGTCACAGCAGGTTCCAAGGCACACTGCCCTCCACGCAGCCACACGCTCCAGGCCTGGCCGGGAACAAGTGCTGCTCTTGCAGATATCCCCTGGGAGGGCTGTCATTTCATGTCCTGTGCTTCACATCTCAGTGGGGACAGGTCAGCCTTTGACTTCAGAGCCCGGCCATCCAGTTGATATATCCTATCCAATCTGCAATCATCACAATTTTTTTTCTGTTTTTTAAAATTATTTTTTGGCACTGGGGATCAAACTCAGGACCTTGCACTTGCCAGGCAGGTGTGGCACCACTGAGTTAAATCCCTGGCCCTACAATTTTTCTTTTGAGGCAGTCTTACTATCGGGTTTGGGCTGGCCTCAAACTCACAATCCTCCTGCCTCAGCCTCCTGAATACTGAGATCACAGAAGTGCGCCACTGCGCATGCCATATCACAATTTCATGATAATAAAAAGCTACCCTTCCTCTGCCTCCCATGGAAGTACAACAGGTGATAATAAAATCTCTACACCTAGAGTTTGATCCAGGCAATCAAACAGCAATTACAGTGATAAGTGATGTGTTTGTCTTGAGAAGCTTGTTAATGAAGTTAGCTCACAAATCTGGCCTCAGTCAGTGGGATTATTAAATATATATCCTAAGGGTCAGAGTCATCTATTAGAAACGGTGATAGCCCTGGGTATAAATACACATTTCTGTAGAGTTTGGCATCAGTGTTTCACGTCCATCCACAGAGCACAGCGTCCTTTGAGGGGCCAGTTTGGAGTGTGTGAGGCAGAACCCCCAGGTGCACTCAGTCCAGGTGGCGGCGGCCGAGGGCTGAGGTCACAGGTGCTGCAGGGCCTCCTGTCCCTGCTCCGTGTACCCGTCATCGCGGTGGGTGTTTGCCCACTGGCCGAAGGACTCGTGGATGTGCACGTTTCTCTGCATGTTGGCCAGCCGCTTCTTATCTCGGGAGAAGAAGCTAAACCTTTGGGAAGGGAAAGGAAAAGACAGACATGAGCGCTGACCCTGTGCTGGGCATTTGTTTGCAACACCAGGGACAGACAGCAGGCAGCACGGGAGGGAGCGGCCACTCAGGTGTGGGAAATGGTGCGGTCAGAGGTGCCCAAAAAGAGCCAGGGACTTCTGCAGTTGTCAGCCTCAGAACTCCGTGGTCACACGCTAGAGCAGGGCAGGGTGTGTGGGCTCCCCCACCTTGGCCACTCCCGAGGGTCCTGCCTGTGCCCCGGGGAGACAGAAAGCCACCGGAAATAGGGCATGAGTTTCTTTTATTTTTCGGTACTGGGACTGAACCCCCTGCTAGGCAGGTGCTTTGCCATGGAGCACAGCCCGGGACTCTCTAACTCCCTAATGCTGAGAGAAACGCTTGAAAGCAGTGTGGGATGTAAGGTTCTCACGGAAGCCAAGAGGATCCCTGACTGATGTAATGTCCGTCAGGAACCTGCAGGAAGCGCATCATGGGCCGCCACGGGCCATGTGTCATGGATTATTATCACTTAGGATGAAGCTACTGTGGATAGCAAGACAAAAAATGTAATAACTAAATCACGCTAGAGTTCTCCAACTGGAGAACTCGAGAAAGTGGGTGGATGAGACGTGCAGATAGGAGTCTGGACTTCCAAAACTAGATTTAATGGTGAAGCCTCTAGGGTTTACTGCTGTGACCAGTTACACAGTAAAAGCTGATACAGACCAAAACTGTTTCTCCCTTGCTTTTTTTCCTTTGGCGGTGCTGGGGATAGAACCTGGACCCTACACATGCTAGGCAGGGGTTCTACCACTGAGCTACATCCCAGGCCTTATGAGGTATTTGTTTATTTTGAGTCAGGATCTCACTGTGTAGTAAAGTGTGACCTTTCACTAAAGGGTGATCCTCCTGCCTCAGCCTCCCGAGTACTGGGATCACAGGTGTGCACCACCAGACCTGGCTCCTACTACATGGTTTTTTTGTTTTTTGGTACTGGGGATCGAACTCGGGTCCTTGCGGTTTTGAGGCAGGCAGTGGAACCACTGAGCTAAATCCTCGGCCCTATGCCACAGGTTTTGTTTTTTCCACTTGTTTTTTTTATATATATATTTATTTATTTATTGGTACCAGGGATCAAACTCGGGTTCTTGCACTTGCGAGGCAGGCAGCAGAACCACTGAGCTCAATCCCTGGCCCTGTCCATGTGTTTTGAAACTGCTATGAGTACTGCACATTGATCAGAGTGAACCAGCAGATCCCTCAAAGATAAAGAGAAATCACGAGAAGAGACCTTACAAAGAAGCCCATTTGGGGCCAGGGATTCGCCTGCTACACAAGCTCAAGGACCTGAGTTCGATCCCTGGTACCAAAAAAACAAAACAAAAAAGGCCATTCAAAACAAAGTCGGCTTCCAGACCATGTAAACAGAGACTTGAGCCTGGCCATGAACTTGAGTTCCCATCCCTGAGGACCTCCTGAAAGCTCTTTCTAAGCTGCCAAATCTCCTTCAACACTACCAGGCTCGGCTAAGATTCCTTCTGTTGTCACCAAGTTCTTACTCTTCAATTTCGGTTTCCGAACTTGGCAAGAGAGCTAAAAGAACAGCTCTCTTGTGTTTCCTGGGGACAAGAGTTGAAAGGAAGCCACGGAGACACCTGATCTTTACATGAACTATTCTTGCTTCTGTCTCTTCACCTGTTCTTTAGTGAGGTGGCCTATGGAGGTGTTTTCATCACATCTGGGTGGAAAGGATTTTACTCTTCTGTGCTTACTGTACCCTATGGTCACTTTCCCCCAGGAATAAAGTGCTCTTTTGTCACGAAGCCGAGAGTGAGTGAATCCAAGGAGATGCTCCCATGCACTGGCTCAGTTCTCTACAGCAGACACGGTGTGAGCTGGGGACAGGCAGGATGTTCCTCCTGGGTTAACTGGGAGTCAGGGCAATCAGCCGGCCACAAAACAGCAGCACCTCTGGGTTATGCTTTCCTGGCTCAGGGAGCGGGAAAGCCATTCTGACTCGGGAGAATCCACCCACTGCTCTCCCCAGCTTTCCCTTTTGCAGCCACATCCAACCAAATGGCTGCCTGGCTGGGCCTTGGCAGACAAAGCAGTTTTAGAAAGCTCTGGCATGAAGATCCAAACACCAGGTTAGTGCCACTCGGGGACAGCAGTGGGTGCTGATTACTGACCCGTCACTTAAAGGAGCTTCTTTACTGGACCATGGGCAAGGTGGTTTAGAACAGAAACAGAAGAGACAAAAAGAATTATTGGTGACAGAGCCAAGAACCTCAACTCGTGCAGTTCGAGTGCAGTGAATTCCCACTCGACACCCACTTCAGACGCCAGCACGCAGGCAATGGCCATGCAGCTCGAGGGAAAAGGAGCCAGGCGCCCCGCCCCCAAGGGAGCCGCAGAGACATTGCGGGGGCACAGCGCAAACAGAACCCAAATACACGCAGTGCCTACGAGGGGAATGAGTCGTCGCACAGGCTGCAGCGTGGGGTCATCGAGCAGCAGTCCTGCTGCCACCATGGGCATAATGGCTGTAAAGATCCTGGTTAGAGAGGTAGACAGACAGAAGATAAAAGGAGGCAGGACAGATGCCGGCTCCATGGCCATTCAGGCAAAGGGTCTGCCGCTGGGCTGCGACACAGGCCCTACTGCGTCCCCTCCCCACAGATCCTGGTTAAATCCCAATCCCAGTGGCTCAGGACACCACCTGTAGACACAGGTCCTTCCAGGTGGGCCCTGTGGGGAAGAGGGCGGCTCCAGGCCAGCAGAAGGGGGAATGTGGACAGGGACATGCGGCCAAGGGGAGTGCCACGTGCTGTGCAGTGACAGCGGTGGACACCGGTGATGCTTCTACGAGGTCAAAAGTCATCAGGAAAACAAGAGGCCTCAGCGGGTTCTCCCTCTCGGGACTGACCCTGCTCACCCTGCCACTGACAGTGGGGGCGTCTGGGGCACTGTTACAGCTGTCTGGGGACACAGGCTGTGTGACAGCCACCGAAGAAACTCAGCAGCCCTTGGCAGCCGGAAATGGCCTGGGTCCAGGGGAGAGGAGTTGGATGCACTTTGGGATTTGTGGGAAACCCCTTTCACTGCCAACACTGCCCTGAGGCAGACATTCCACATCCTCACAGCAGCCAGGGGACAGCCAGGAGTGGATGTGGTTAAAACACAGGCTGGCACCTGAGGAGGCCTGGTCCTGCCCCTCTGGATAGGTCGCAGCTATCAATGGCAATGAAGATGAGACTCCAACCAGGCTGCCAGAGCTTATTTTGAAAATCATTATTATTATTATTATTATTATTTTTGAGATAGGGACTTGCTATGTATCCCAGGCTGGCCTCAAACTCATGGTGATCCTCCTGCCTCAGCCTCCTGATTGCTAGCATTACAGACATGCACCACCATACCCAGCTTTATTTTTTTCAGATGGGGTCTTGCTATGTATCCCAGGCTGGCCTCAAACTCATGGTGATCCTCCTGCCTCAGCCTCTGGAGTGCTGGGATTATAGGTGTGTGCCACCACACTCAGCAGTTATGATTGGGTTTTTTTTTGGTTTTTTTTTTTTGGTACCAGGGATCTAACTCGGGACCTTGCGCTTTTGAGGCAGGTGGCGGCAACACTGAGCTAAATCCCCCGACCAGTTATGATTGTTTGTAAACGGGACTGGAAAAAGCTGTAAAATAATCCCTGCCAATGTGGGGGTTCGCTGAAGGGATGGCACCTGACACCCTTCACACAGGAGCTGGGAACGGCAGACCACCTGGATGCTGACCGTGGGGACGGGGTACCTTCTGCTAAAGGAATGGGCCTAGCCCCAAGAGGCCGGGCTGCCCAGCACAGGTGGCTTTCTGGGGGCTCCCAGCCACACTGCCGTGTACGCACTTTTGCCAGGAACCAAACAGGGAACACCCAAAGACAGTCACTGCATGGCAGGCAGCCCCAGTCACCAAGCAGGAGAGATGTCTGTCCACCCGGGAACGCTGGGTTTTATGTGGGGCCCATCGGGGGCCGGGCATCTGTCCAGGTGCTGGGGTCACCTGTAGGGGCCTGGCCAACCTACTGTCTGTGTCTTACTATTCCAGGCCCCACCTGGCAGAAGCCGCTGCCTCTAGCGGGACAGCCTTTCCCAGGCACTTTGGCCAAGTCTATCTAGGTCTTGGATGTCAGGCAGCGGTTTCGACTCCTCCCTCTCCACTGAGTATTTCTGGAAGACTCAAACCAAGTGCACAGGGTGGCATTTTGGGTGGTGAGATGGGCGGCTGGGAAGAAGCTATTTCCAGCTGAAGCAAGGAGGGCTGGTGGGTGGGAGGACAAGGACAGGATGCACTGTCACTGCCACTGTTGGAGACCGGGTGGCCGCCCACTCCGAGGCTGGCCTTTCCGGTGTGGAAGGCCTCTCGGGGCCCAAGCTTCGCTGCTCTCCTCACCCCAGCTGCTGTCTGTGTCCGTCCACACGCAC
This sequence comes from Heterocephalus glaber, assembly GCF_053883595.1. Taxonomy (NCBI): domain Eukaryota; kingdom Metazoa; phylum Chordata; class Mammalia; order Rodentia; family Bathyergidae; genus Heterocephalus; species Heterocephalus glaber. The sequence goes on from NW_028258412.1 coordinate 23,072,765, forward strand.
GCACACACACACACACACACGCACGCACACACACGCACACGACTGGTGGAAGCCACTGGGTGAACAGGGGACCACAACCGAGGTGGGGATCGCACACAGGGGGTGCTGGTGCCTGGTGTTCGTGGGGGACCAGGCTGAAGTCACCAGACGCCCATGTGACCTCCCTGGGCAGTGCCAGCATGTCTCTCTGGCCGGCTGGTGACAGCTGGGTCACGAGCTATTCCTGGACCACCTTCAGGCCGCTGTTTTGACTGGCACCAGGAGTCTCTGGTTTCCTGTTGTGTTCAGCCCAGAAATATCCAGTCTGACCTCTCTGACTTGGCCACTTGAGAGATAAGGGAGCCGGGCAGTCGGCCCAGGACTGGGGACTTGGGGAAGTGGGTGAGAGAGGGAGGCCGTGGAAAGGAGTTATGCAGACAAAAAGCCCAGTTTCCAGAGCCTGACTTGCGCCTCCTGATGGCACGATCTGAGTAGAACCAGGTGCGGTGGCACATGCCTGTAACCTCAACACTCAGGAGGCTGAGGCAAGAGGGTCGCCCTGAGTTCTAGGCCAGCCCGGGCTACACAGTAAGACCCTGTCTCAAAACAAAAAAAACCAAACATAAGCGGGCCTCAGTTTCCTCATCTGAGAAGGAGATATGTGTGCCAACTGTGCTTCTCTGGCTGGAAGATCCCTCAGTCAAGTGCTCGGAGCTGGCAAAGCCCCTTCATACTTCCCTGGTGGTTCTGACTCCACTGTTGGGGACACAGGGTGAGCTGGACAGGGGCAGGGAGCCCAGGTACTGAACAGGCCGTGTGACCAACACTGCCCAAGCCTAGGACACAGAGACCAGAGCGACCTTGTGGGCGCTAGGAGGGGAGGTGCAGAGGCCTAGGGTCCCCCCAGGAACGGCCCCAGGGAACGTGAGTCGCCCCGGCTCCTCCTGGCTTCAGCTCTCAGCCACAGCCCCCAGTCAGCGCTGAGGAGCACAAAGGCGACCAGTGTCCTTTGGTGCTGCTCAAAAGCCTTCTGTGGCTGTTGGCTCCCCCAGCTCTCCCCTAGGAGGCAGGGCTGCAACAGGACAGGCCACCTGCGCCCTGTGACAAGAGGCTCTGTCTTGCTGGGTTTCTTTCTTTTTCTTTGGTGCTATCTTCTGTCCACCTCTTCTGGGCACTACAATTATAGTTGCTTCCCTGCCAGGCTCAGAGCACAATTTTTATTTATTCATTTATTTTTGAATGCTTTTTTTTTTTTTTTGGTACCAGGGATCGAACTTGGGACCTTGCGCTTGAGAGGCAGGTGGTGGAACCACTGAGCTAAATACCTGGCCCAATTCATTTATTTTTGAGACAGGGTCTTGCTATGTAGTTTAGGCTGGTCTTGAACTCACTATTAGCCCAAGCTGGCCTCAAGCTTGGTTAACCCTTCTGCCTCAGCCTCCTGAGTGCTGGGATTACAGGAGTGCATCACCACGCCCAGATGCACAGCACCAATTCTTGCTGAGTGACCACAGGACAGGAGAGGAGGGCTCCAAAAGGAACCATCTAGGAAGGACAGGCAGCACTGCAACTTATATAGGAGTCGGCCTCACGGGAAGGTTTGTTGGGTAATTCTGGTAACTTTCCTCTGGACTTTGCCCGATTTGAGGTGGGCCAAAGCCAACACTTAATTACCTGCTTAGGGAAGGGGGCTTCAGTAGCAAATTAAAAAGAAGGAATCCTTAGAATGCACATGCCAGCGTGGGCACGAGAGGCTCTGTAAATGGGGACACTTCCCGGGCAGGTGCTGGACCCAGATGAGGAGCTGAAGGCAGCAGAATGCTAGTCTGTGTCTGAGTTCATGAAAGTTCTCGAAACTTCCCCAGGAGAAGGGGTAAACCCATGGCTATGGCTGACGGGGCAGGCAAGGCTGAGTCTGCTCACCTTGACACATGAGGGCCAGCCTGTATGTTACAGAGCCTGGAGCAGCCCAAATGGAGAGAATGCTGTCCTAGGCACTGAGCAAGGCTGAAGGGGTTCCCCACCACGAGGGAAGCCACAGGCACAGCCCTACTGTTGTCTCACTTTACTCCTCTTTGGGGACCCATCCTCATTTCTGCTCTATGCAAATTGAATGGAGTTAAGACACTCTAAGCTTCGGGGAGGAGACGGGAAACAGACCTGCCAATGTGCTGCCCTACCATTGATTTAGGGATGGTCATGTGACCCAGCAAGAGCCAATGAGACTTGACAGAGCTGATGGCCACCATATTGCGGTTCTGAGTCCCCGGAACTTAACTGAGACTGGAGTCCACAGCCAGGACACAAAGTCAAAGGCAGAGAAAATGAGGCCTAGATCCAGTGAGCCTGAAGCTGAAACAACCTGCAACTTTGTGGTTACTTATCTAAGTTCCTTTTCTTCAGCTCCTTGACTTTTTTTTTTTTGGTACTGGGGATTGAACTCAGGTCCTTACACTTGCGAGGCAGGTGGTAGAACCACTGAGCTAAATCCCCTGCCCAGCTCCTTGACTTTTGATTGGACATGGAAAATCACTAACTAATCCATGATCAAAATAGTGTTGGAATCAAAGAAAGCTCTTCTGGGTCCATGCTTCATCCTTAGGAAATATTTACCCCTAGCTAGAATACGGGGTGTGGGGTGTCCAGCAGGGACCTAGAACGAAGCTAATATGCAATGTACAGTTCACAGAAAGCTTGGACAGCAGCTGCACGTGGACCCCAACACTCCAGGAGGCTGTCACCCCGTCACCCCTTCTATCGACACCAGGGCCCGAATTTGAACGAATTTTGAATCCTGTTCCACGCGGAGGGTCCACCTGTTACACAGCTGCACATGCTTTGCACTTGGCCACCCATAAGCTGGGAACCAGGCAAGACTTCTTGGATGCAACAGGATTCTAAAAGGGGAGGTGTGTGGGTCACCCCTACTTCCTCTCCCCCTGCACCCCAACCCACACCACCTGCTCTCACGAAGCTTCTGCTGAGTTTGGGGGAAGAGGACCTAGTCCCTGCGCAGTCAGCCAAGGGTGGAGCCTGGGGCCCGGAGAGACCACAGCGATGTGCCTCAGTTTCCTTTAGAGGACTGGTCGAGATGACCTGCAGGTCAGGACCTGGGACAGGGTTCTTAGCTCCCTAACCGGACCAGAGGTGTGAAGCCTTTAGGAGTCCACGAACCTCCTGAAATGGCATACAGAATTTCACGTCTCTTTTTTCCCCCAAGGACAAGGGCTCTAAATGTTCATCAGAATCCCAAAGGGATCTGATGATATCAAGGAGCACTGCAGCAGCTTAAAATCTTTGGGAAGCCTCTGGGTGCTGTCTCTGTTGTTCTCCCGGGACGACCAGCGCCCGTCACGCATGTATCAGGCACCAATGGACACTGAGTAGCTACAGAGGGCTGGGTGGGTTCGTCATCACTGAAGTGCGTACTGGGGGCGGCCGGGTCACTGAACACACCTCACAGCCAGGGTTTAAGCCCTTCAAACACGAGCCCCCTCCACATACCCCAGCCTTACTCCTGGTCCTCAGAAGCCACTTCCCACCCCACATGACACAGCAAGCAAGCTCTGGAGCATCAGCCACAGGCCCCAGCCTCCTCCTGGCCCCAGGCTCCTCAAACCTCTCCATCCAGAGACCCTGGAAGGAGATCTCCATTCAGGTAAGAGATGAACCCAGAGTCAGGGGCCAGGGGCTGAAGTCGGAGGTGGCATGAGCCCCGGGCAGTCACATATGGGCTGGAAGTGTGTCACTTACAGCCGCTTGATGCCGGACTCCGGCTGTGGGGACAGTCTCGGGTGCGCGACGGGTGTGGGCTCGGGTATTCGGGTCTCCTCTTCTATTTCTTCACTGGAAGGAGTGGAGAGGCATGAGGTAAATGAGTGAGAAGAATCTGTGAGAACTGGAACATTCCAGAAGGGTACTGTGGGAGGGTCCGAGAGGGTCGGTGAGATTAGCGGGCCCAAGAAGATGGTAACAGTGACTGCAGCCCCCGCACCATCTGCCCGAAGGGCTGGCCTCGAACAGAATTGCCCTGAGACGGCTGATCTCCACTGAGTAACCTGGCCTGTCAGCTGGCTGAGAGTGGGAGATCAGAAAGGCACACAACAGGGTGACCGGGTGGTCACCTCCGTGACCTTGAGGACAGCACCTTCCTCTCTGGCGCTCCTCCTCTGCTCAGCTTCCTGGACACCACCTAGCGAGCGCCTCTGCTCCGCCTCACCCTTCTGCCGTGCCATTCCTGCCTTGGAGGCAGGGACCAGGGACCTCACTTCTGGGCCCAGGAGCCAGGATAAGCCTCTCCTTTCAGGGTCGGCTGTGCCAGCAACAAGTGCGGCCCACAATCCTCCCCACTTCCTGTCTGCAGAATGCTTGTCTCACGCCTTTGGACTTCTTCCTCCTGGAGCGAGCTGTCCACCCCTCCTCGTGTCCCCATCGCAGAGGGCACCCTGGCCGGTGAAGAAGGCCTCGCTCCAGTGCCACCTCTGCCCCGAACGCCTGTTTCACCCCTCCCACTCTCGTCCTCCAGTACAGTCAGGGAAGCTCTCCTCCGCGCCAGCGCATTTTGGCCTTGCAGGGCTCACGTGAGGCCTTGCATCTTCTCTGCATCATGTTTCCCGGCTGCAGCAGGGACCACCTGCACTGCACCTGGCCCTCCCCCTGGCTCTCCCCGCCTCAGATAGCTGTGCACCTTCCATGCAGTAAGGAGAACTGAGCAAGGTGAACTGCGAGTGCAAGGCCAACCTGAACTACCTAGCAAGGCCCTGTCTCAAAAAATAAATACAATAAAACGCTGTGGGCCCACATTTCAGCAAGGTGGGGTGAGTCTGTGTGTGGCTTCAGGTACCCGACCAGGACACGGAGGACAGGCTTGTCCTCAGCTGGCAGCCCTGGCCCGCACACCTCTTGTAGTAGGCCAGCTCTTCCTGCAGCAGGAACACCTTGGCCTTGAGCTCGTTCCTCTCATGCAGCACATCCCGCAGCTCCTGCAGCGTGAACCGGGGGCGGCTGGGGTCCTTGGGGTCCAAGGCCACCTTCTCCATGTCATCGGACACGCGCTCCTCTGTGCCCAGCTCTGTCTGCAGGAGGCAGAGATGCTGCTGATGAATTTCTGGCGGCCCCTCCTGCGCCCAGCACCTGCTCGGCATCCCACCTTCCCAAGAGCAGCTTGCCCAGGGCGCTATTTTCAGCACTCGGGGGCGGGCTCTGCTGGAGTTCTGTACGGTTTCCCCCCTCAAGATGGGAGCGGGTGGCCACCTGTTCATTGTCCCTTTCCATAGCCAGCCCTGTTGTCCCCACGCCTCCCCCAGCACCAGGGTTCTGTTACAAACACATTCAGAGGTGTCTAGAGAGAAAAAATGCCACATCTCCAGTGCCACCCCCCTCCTCAACCTGCCCACGTTTCCTTTTCCAACTTCTCCCATAGTCTCACTAAGACCAGTGCTAATCCCACCAAAGCGACTGAGTCGCAGCCTACACTCACTTCTCGGTTCCTCCCAGTCATTTCATGAAATCCTTTGTATTTATGCCTGTATCGGGCCCCCTGGCCAAGCCTTTCCTCCCCAGAGGCTCTTGGCATCTTGCCCTGGAGTCTGGTGGCAGCCTAGGCAGGGGACACACTTAGAAACTTTTTATCAATGCAGCCAAGCATGGTGGGACACGCCTGTCATCCCAGCCCTTGGGAGGCTGAGGCAGGAGGATTGCTGCAAATCTGAGGTCAGCCTGGGCTACACAGTGAGATCCTATCTCAAAAAACTGAAAGGAAAAAGAAGAAATTTTTCATCAATGCAGATGTCACAGATGGATCCCAGCCGGGGATTTAGCTCAATGGTTCTGCCACCTGCCTCACAAGCGCAAGGTCCTGAGTTCAATTCCCGGTACCAAAACAGATGGATCCCAGCTTCAGCTCAGTCACCTGCCTGGACTGAGCCCCAAACCTTGTCTTTCCCCCTTCTTCCAGGTTAGGGAGCCTTGCCTCTTTGAGTTTAGGGCAAAATGTAGCTCACCTAAGCTGACTGCCCTGTCCTCCTTCACGGGCACAGCTCAGTGGCATGCAGTAGGTTCATGAGGTTGTGCAGCTCCCCATCTAGTCCAGAACATTCTCTCTACCCCAGGAGGAAATGCCTCGCTCACCAAGCACTCACCGGTGCAAACTGCCGCCGGCTGTCCACTCTGTGGCTCTGCCTATCCGGGACATTTCCCAGCAATACATGGTCTTTTGGGTCCTACCTGGCACTCAGCGTCGGGTTTCCCAGCTCATCCATGTTGCAGCAAAATTTGCCTCCATTTATAAAAGAAATCGTTTTTTTGGTACCAGGGATTGAACTTGGGTCCTTGCACTTGCAAGGCAGGTGCAGAACCACTGAGCTAAATCCCTGGGCCCCCCAAAATTTTCTTTGAGACAAGCTCTTGCTATGTAACCCAGATGGCCTCAAAATCAAAACCCTCCTGTCTCAGCCTCCCAAGTGGTGGGGTCCCAAGTGTGCATCTCTGTGCCTGGCATAACTTCTCCTTTCTTTCTTTCTTTTTTTGGTACCAGGGATCAAACTCCAGCCCTTGCTCTTTTGAGGCAGGCGGCGGCACCACTGAGCTACATCCCCGGCCCTTCCCCTTTCTATGGCTGGATAGTTTCCCGCTTGACAAGAGTCCACACTTTGTCCAGCTCCTGTGCATGGTCATGAGGATGGCTGCTGCCTTTTGGCTACTGTGAAGAGCTATGTTCAGGCCCTTCCTGCACACGTGTCTGTCTGGACACAAGTTTCCCATTCTGTAGGGTACACACCTAGGCAGAGCCGCTGGGTCTTATGGGGACTCTTAACTCTGGGCATTTTTGTTTCATTTTTTGGTTTACTGGAGACAAGATCTCACTATGTAGTTCAGGCTGGCCTCAAACTCGTGGTGATCCTCCTGCCTCAGCCTCCTGAGTGCTGGGATTCCAAGCATGTACCACCATGGTTGGTGGCGACTCTAACTCTGAATTAACTTTTCTGTTTCCCACAGTGGCTGCAGGATTTTACATCCCCACCAGCAATGCCCCAGGGTTCTAGTTTCTCTACCTTCTGTTGCACCCAGGTCTTCATGAATGCTAAGCACAAGCTCTACCACTGAGCTATACCCCCCAGCCCATTTCCTTTTCTGTGTATGTATGTGGTCCTGGGGATTGAACCCAAGGCCTCTCAACTAAGCTATATCCCCAGCTCTTTTTAAATTTAAAACTTTGAGGCAGGATCCTGCCAAGTAGCTAAATTGCCCAGGCTGGGGTTGAACTCACAATCCTCCTGCCTCAGCCTCCCAGAGAGCGAGAATCACAGGTGTGCACCACCACCTGGCCCATTTCCCATTTTCTTTCATAGCAAGGGATTTGCGAACTGCCCCCAAGTCACCCTGCCAAATTTACAGGGCCTGGGTGGTCAAGGCAGTCGTGTCTCAGGCACCCTTATGCCCCCGTTCCATGCTCACCTCGAAAGACCAGACAGAGGCTGGGGTGGTGGCGGGAAAGCTGCGGGACAGGGGAAGGGACAGAAACAGGCACCCTGCCTAGGCCCCAAATGGCCCACAGTGGCACAGGGACCAGGGACTCCAGCAGGATGCTGGCATGAGGCCAAGAGTCCAGGACTCTGGCAGCCGAGCCAAGCTGCTCCGTGGAGTCTGGTACAGGCTGTTCTGGGAGGGGACGCTTGAGAGCGGATACCACCCAAATCAGGTGACAGAGGAGCCCCAGCAGGGAGGAGCCGCTGGAGCCACGATGACATCAGGGGGACTATCCCTGTCCTCACACTGCCCTGCTACAGAGTCCCGGCTGCTCTCCGCGCTTTCCACAGCCACAACTCAGCCCCGTCCTCCTCCTTTAGCAGTGACCGGAACTTAGCAGGCACCAAGAAAGCCAGTTCAGGTCTCGCCCGCTGCCTGGGTGGCCCAGGAGCATACCTGGGTGTCTAATATTCCTCTGGCACTTACTGAGCCTAACTCTGTGTCTTGCTGGTGGCTGAGCTCAGTGCTGGGCAGAGATCAGGATAGGTGGAGTGAAGGGAAGATGCACCTGAACAGACGTTTACGAGGTGGACGTCAAACGCTGGCAAGAATCAGGAAAATCTCACTGCAGAGGCGGTCTCTGTGCATGGGGTCCTGAAGCTGTGTAAGAGTTTGCCACAAACTGAACGTCACATGACAGACCAGAGGCAAAAGGGAGGCCCTCAGGTCACACCTGTGACTCTCATTTGGTTTGGTCCTCATTGTGTTCTAAAATCTATTGGCCAGTCATGGTGGACCATACCTGTAATCCCAGCACTCTGGGAGGCTGAGGCAGGAGGATCACTGTGAGTTCGAGGCCAGCCTGGGCTATACAGTGAGTTCAAGGGCAGCCTGAACTACACAGTGAGACCCCGGCTCAAATAGTAAACAAAAAGAAAGAAAAGGGCTGAAGATGTAGAAATGTTAAGGTCCTGGATTTAATTCCCACTGAAAATCAAATCAAACCTATTTAGTTGCTAAGTGTTTAAGATCGGGAGGTTTCATACCAAAGCCTGAGTGTAGTGCTTCATTTTGCAAACTTACTGCAGATGGCTCCCCACGGCCACCCGTGTTCCCTCCCCATGCCTCTCCCTCCCTGCCTGGGCCCTGCTGTGGCGCCAAACCCCAGGCCAGCTTTGCCTCCCCGGACAGCACTGGTCCTGCCGCTCCTGGGGACCTGCCTCTCGTGTCCCTGGAGGGGCCATCGGCCAGGGGTCTGCTCTCAGTGTGGACAGGGAAGAGCCCAAGAGGCCCTGGGCAGGGCTACACTCCTGGGCCTTCATGTCCCCTCCAGGCCTCAGTGACACAGTGCTATTTCCAAGTGCCCTTCCCAGGGTCCTCTGGACACACTCAGGACTGCTGTGGCTCTGGCCCCCCAGTTGGCCGTCCTCCTCCATGCCACAGAAGGGCATCCTGGACCTGAGCTCTTTTCTCTGCAGAAGGGACAGCTCTTTTGTGGGAGGCCCTGATGTCCTTGGAACTTGGGGGGCCTGTCAGATATGTAGGTTCCTGCCTTTGGGCCTGACTGCCTACAAATACCAGGCACCACAGACAGCCCGAGTCTAGGGCGGCATCAGATGATCAAAGTCCTTCTAGGCTTATTCCCCAGGGGATGCAAGGTGGCTCGGGTTATCTCCTGTTCGCTGGTCCCTGGGGGCTGCCTGGGGACAGCTGGAGGGAAAGCCCGCAGCCTGGCCACATGCCGAGGCCTGGGAGACCAGCTGACAGGTACCAGACAGGCAGCACCCTGGACTGGCCTCCACCAAGAGGCCTCCTGTGCCTGTTCCCTACCGCCGGGCTCATCAGAGCACCCGTGAGCACCCTTTGGGACGGTCCCTGGCACTGCAGAGGGGACTTCTGCGGTCACATGCAGGGACTTCTGGGACCACCAGGTACAAGTTCCGGCTGCACTTAAACCCTGCTTCCCACACCAGCCACCAGGCCCTCACTTTAAAAAACAACTATGAAAGGTGGGCATGGCAGCACACACGTTATTCCAGCACTCTGGGAGGCTGAGGCAGGAGGATCCCAAGTTCAAGGACAGCCTGAGCAACTCAGTGAGACTCCTGTCTCAAAATAAAACTGTCCCCCATTTCTTTTAGGGGGAGGCAATTCCTTGCCACTGGGGGTGGCACCAAGGGACATGCTGTGACAAGAGCCTGCTGGAGTACTCCCTCCGAGTGGAAAGCAGGGCTTCACTGTCCTTCACAGCTGGGCAGGGCTGTGGATTGGGAGGACAGAACGGGCTCTGCTGGGGGCTGGGGTGGCTCTGTGGGGAGCACGTATCTGAGGCCCTAGGTTCCAGCACCACACAATCAGGGCGACAAGGAGACAGGTCCAGCAGGGTGGGGACGGTTTCCAGGGGACGCAGGGCAGGGCGGATAATGTGCCGGGGGCTGGGATGTCTCCAAGTTGGGCTCCCACCCCAGACCCCATAGCCCCCAGTGTCTGCAGCCTGCGGCACTGGCTGGCCACCGCTCTCACCTCCTCTGGAGCCCCATTCTGCGCTCCGCTCACCAGCCGCGCCCATCCCACACTTCCTGGGTCACACTGCCACTCCTGCGGGCCACAGGGCCTCTGCACACCTGCCCTCTGCCCGGGCCTCAGCCCCCAGCTCCTCCCTCAAGCTCCTCTGGGAGCCGTTTTGGTCTCTGGATGGTAATGGTGACGTCACAACAGTGAAGAGCGACTTCACACTTCGGGGAAAATACTCATTATTCTGGGTTTGTTGGTGCTGCTGTTTGGCTACTGGGGACTGACTGAATCCAGGGCTTTCCCACTGAGCTACATTTAGTTCCAGCCCTTTCTGTTTTAAGACAGGGTCTTGCTAAGTCACTGACTTGCCCACACTGGGCTCAAACTCATCAATCTTCCTGCCTCAGCCTCCCAAAGTGCTAGGATTACAGGTGAGTATCTCCACCCCCAGCTTTTAGTTTCTTGGTTTATTTTGTTGTTCTGAGACAGGATCTCACTATGTAGTTCAGGCTGGCCTTGAACTCAATGTGCAGCCCAGGCTGGTCGTAAACTCCTGATCCTCCTGCCTCAGCCTCCCGACTGCTGGGATTACACATGTGCACCATCAGACCCACCTATTATTCCTTTTTTTGGTACCAGAGATGGAACTCAGGTCTTTATGCTTGCACAGCAGGCAGCGAAACCACTGAGCTAAATCCCCGGCCCTATTATTCCTATTATTATGGAAAGAAACTGAGGCACAGACAGGCTAACAACATACTGAAGGCCACAGAGGAGGGAAGTGGTAGAACCTAGACAAACCCAGGCCACCTGGCTCACATGTGCAGGCCGCTGGCGACACCACAGCCAGCTCCGTGCCCCTCCTTCAGGCAGGGGCTACGTCCTTAACAGATCCAGATGGCAGCTGCATACCGTGACATCTGTATAAAGTTCAAGGTTCAGGCCGGGGGTTTAGCTCAGTGGCGCTCACAAGTGCAAGGTCCCAAGTTCGATCTCCGGTACCAAAAAAATAAAATTAAAATTAAATAAAGTTCAAGGATTCCACAATGCCGAGCTGTGCCACCAGCAGCAGCACCGCTATCTCATTTCAGGAGATTCCCATCAGTCCAAAAGCAGTGCTGTGCCCACCAGAAGCAGCCCCCCCCACTGCCCCAGTCCTGCAGCCCATAGTGCTCTCTGGACTTGCCTGCTCTGGGCACTGCAGTGATGCAGCAGGTGACCTTCTGTGTCTGCTGCTGGGTGTGAGTGTGTGTGCGTGTGCACAGTACTGGGGACCGAAACCATGTCCTTTGCGATGAGCTACATCCCCAGCCTTTTTTATTTTCAGGCAGTCTTGCTAAGTCACTAAGTTGCCCAGGCTGGCCTTGAACTCAGAGCGATCCTCCTGTCTCAGCATCCAGAGTGCTAGGATCACAGGTGTGTGCCACCACACCTGGCTCCCACATTCCTTGAGGGTGGAATTGTGCTGCACTGAACTTAGGTTTATCCCTCCACACACTGCCCACCGCGCGTGCTGTCCCTAGCACCCCTGGCTCCTGTGGCCCTGTGTGACCCCTGACCCTGCCTCCATGCATAGCTGGGGGCTCTATGTGGACAGGAGCAGCTCTGTGCTTTGCTCACACTGTCCCTCTGAGACTGCTGTGTGGCTGACACTCATGTGAACAGATGAATGGAAGAATGAATGAATCAATCAATGGATGGGTGGGTGGATGGGTGAGTGGGTGGGTACATAGATTGATGAGTGGATGATGGATGGATGCATGGATGGATGGGTGGGTGGTTGGATAGGTGGATGGGTGGGTGAATGGCTGGGTGGATGAATGGATGGATAGGTGGATGGATGGGTGAGTGGATGGAAAGATGGACACGGGGATGGATGGATGAGTGGATGGATGAGTGGATGCATGGGTGGGTGGATGGATGGATCGATGGATGGATGTGTGGACAGATGGATGCATGAGTGGATGCATGGGTGGGTGGATGGGTGTCAGGTGCCTGGGAACCATCACTGTGCTGACCACCTCCCACCAGAATCTGGGAGTTCTAGGCTCCAGGGCCTGCCCAGCCATATATCCTCAGGCAGCAACTTGCTCTGTCCATACCTCCCATTCTCTTAAGCATGATGGGGAAATCAAGGCAGCTCTCCCCTCCCACAACTGGGCAACACTTCCCACTCACCTCAGGCTCCTCCTGCCCGTTCTGGCTGAGCTCGCCCTGCAGCCTCTCGCGCAGCTTTCCGAGTTCCACCCGCAGGGTGCCCATCTCCTGCTCTTTGGTCTGCAGGTCTGCCTCCAGCTCCACCTTCTGCTCGATCAGGGCCTTCCCCTGGGCCTCCACCACAGTGACCCGGTGCCGAAGATCATGGTTGATCTTCATCAGTCGAGTCTGCTGCTGCTGCAGCTGCAAAGAGACAGAAGCCATTGCACAGGGCTGCCACATAGAGTAGCTCAGACTGTGCACTGCACAAAGCAAGCCATCTCCAGGTGTGCCAGGCATGCTGTGAACATTATTTGTTTGTGATCTGTTTATATTCTATGACATGGTTGACACCCAAGATGGGCAATCTGTGTATTTACTATGATAATTTTATGGCAGATAGAAGCTAAATGTCTTGTCAGAATATATTATGACAAGACACTTTTCCAACAGATGGAACCCATAGGTTTTGAGAATCAGGCGGTCACTGCTCAGGTACCAGGGGCAGCCTAGGGGCCTGTGCAGGCTGCTGCAGGAGCCTGGTCACAGCAGGGCCTCATCCCTCCTGCTCTCCTAGGAGACCTGGCGAGGTCTCCCCCACGCTGCTGTGTCGAACCCGCCCCCCCCTCCAGCCAGGGTCAGAACGTCCTGTCACCAGGAGGGGACGCCAGAGGGGAGGCTTGGAGTCCTGGGGGGAGGGGAGCGGGCAGGGGCAGATGCGGCCACACTTACAGCGTCCACGTCCTCGCTCTTCAGGCCGAGCTCGCGGTCCTTGGCGCGGATCTCATCACGCTGTTTGTCCACCACCTCCTTCAGCCTCTTCATCACCTGCCGCTCCCGCTCTGACATGCCTGGGGGCGGGACCAATGCTGAGCCACGCCCAATGCGTGCCTGGGCGGGGCCAAGGTGAGTCCGGCCCCTGTGACTCCAGCGCCTCTCCCCTTCCTCCCCACCCGGCGCCTGTCCCTGCTGTTCCCTCTGGCCCAGTACCTTCCCTCCGACCCACCCGCCGCCTGGGGTCTCGCTGTCCCATCTGCCCAGAGCCTGTCCCTCCCCGTGTCCCCATTACTCTGTTAGCTTCTCCTCATCCCGCCCCATGTCGCCTTCAAGCCACTCTCAGCAACCGGGAATCTCAAACATCCGGTCCTTAGCAGGTGGCTACACAGCCCAGCGGAGCCGCCTCTAGCCAGTGGCCCTGGGCTGCCTCAGGCCTCTGTGGCCAAATGCACAACGTGGGCAGCTGGTGCTTGGCCAGGGCGCTGGGGGACAGGAGGATCCCTGCACCCACCCTGCACCAGGAGGGGCTCGGGCCTGCTGTCCGGGTCCTGCTTGTTCCCATTGGGCCACCTGAGCCCAGAGGAGACCACAGGGGCAGGAGGCGAGGCAGGGCGGTCTCCCTGAGCCCCACCCAGCCCCACCCAGCACCGCAGGCAGCAGTGGCCATTAGGGGAGGGTGACTGGCTGAGCCACACACGCAGGCGCCCTGTGACCTTCCTGTGACTGCTGTACAAATGGTCGACAAGTCTGGTAGCTTTATGCCAGCCACGGTGGCGCTCACGCCTGTGACTGCACCACTGGGGAGGCTGAGAGGAGGATCCCTGGAGTGAGGCCAGCCTGGCCTACATAGCAAAACCCCATCTTAACACAAACAAACCAACCCAGAAAACAAAAGAGAACAAAACAACCAAATGTGTGGCTTAAACCATCAGAAGCTTCACTTTCTCATCATTCCAGAAGGTAGAAGTTCAAAGTCAGCTCAGACAACTGTGCCTCTCCTCTAGTGTCCCTTGGCCAGGGCCACCTTGCCCTGGCCGTCCTCCCTGGTCACATGGCCTCCTCCTCCATGTCACGCCCTCTGCCTCCATGTGACCGGCACATGTGTGATGCCTCTAGGGCTCAGGTGGGACCCAGGACGGAGTCCCGATCCCACCATCACCTCTGCACTCTGGTGATGCCACAGCTCCAGAGAGGGGACCTGGCAGGGCAGGTTGGGTCCCTCATTCAGCTCAGCCCAACCCAGCCTCAACCACAGTGGGAGGGGCACCCAGAGGACGCCTGGCCCCACTACCTGGCCCCCAGGAAGAGAGCCTGGGGTGAAGGCCTCCCTGAGTGGCTCCAGCCCACCCCGATATTCCTCATCTCTGGGTGTCCCCATCCACTGCCAGGAGCCAGCAGTTTGCAGAAGGGTGTGTGACATGGCCGGGCCGCAGCCCCTGCCCCACAGCACTTGGGACGCCACAGCGACAGTCCCAGAGCTCAGCTGGGTGGCTCAGTCATCCCTGCCCTGCAGGATCGGCCCCTCCCCTTCAGTCCCCAGGGTGGTCCCGACAGGCCCAGCTGTCTTCTTCCGCCAACCAGGGAAGAGGGTGCTACTGACAGCCGTGCTTTTTATTTTATTTTATTTTGGGGTTGTTTTGAGACAGGGTCTCACTATGTAGTTCAGGCTGGCCTTGAACTCACTGGGTAACCCAGTCTTGCCTGGAACTGGAACTTGAGGTGATCTTCCTGCCTCAGCCTCCTGAGTGTTGAGATTACAGGGGCAGGGCCAGGGATTTAACTCAGTGGTTCCGACGCCTGCCTCAAAAGCGCAAGATCCCGAGTTCAACCCCCGGTACCAAAAAAAAAAAAAAAGAGAGAGAGATGACAGGTGCACACCACCATGCTGGGCCTTTATTTTCCCTGCTGTTGCTTTAACACCATTCCGATTTTACAGGTATAGAAAACTGAGGCCCTGAGACAAACTGCTCCAAGTCCCGGTGCTGGGACTCAGACCCAGGTTTTCCTTGCCATGACACCAGGCCACCTCACCCCCAGAGGATGGTGCAGAGGCCACCATGCACACGGCCGTGGTTTGCAAGCCAGTCTCCATTTGGTGGTCTGCAAAGTGGGTTTGCTGATGGCCCCTCCACTCCTCACCTCGCTGACACCAGCCAGGCTGAGACAGGAGGATCAAAAGCTTGAGGCCAGCCTGGGCAACTTAGTGAGATCCTGTCTCAAAGTAAAAGGAGAGCTAGGGACAGAACTCAGTGCTCCCTGGGTTCAACCCCTAGTACCGCTCCCCATCCCCCCAAACAGGAAATCTGCATATCCACGGTACAGATGCACTTATTACTACTAGATGGTGTGCTTCAAAAAGACTAAGATGAGCCGGCGTGGTGGTGCACACCTGTGAGTGTGAGCCCAGCCTGGGCGACTCACCAAGACCCTGTCTCAGCATCAAAAATAAGAAGGGCTGGGGTTGTGGCTCAGTGCAAAGGCCCTGGGTTCAGTCCCCAGTACAGAAGGAAAGAAAGAAAAGAAGAAAAGGAAGGAAGGAAGGAAGGAAGGAAGGAAGAAAGAAAGAAAGAAGGAAAGAAAGAAAGAAAAAAGATCAAGACAGCACATTTCATGCTACATGCATTCTCACTACGTTGGCGCCCACACACCCCTACTGGGATGCAAAGACTGAGTATGAAAAAAAGGATGGCAAATTTCCCTGCTGACAGTTTCACTGAGTTTCACTGATTACAGCGAAAAGGTAGCATTTTGGGTCTACTGGGTTACATAGATTAAGACCACCCTCACCTGTTTTTGTTGCTTTTTCTCCTGGGCCAATAGAAAGACCCCGCCTCTGTTCCCTGCAGTCCCCGCTTGCGAGGCCACCTCCCCTCACTCCCTAAGCTGCTCCTGAGGACTGAAGGACTCTTCCCACCCGAGGGTCTCTCTGCACCCCAAGCCGGACGCAGACACCTGTGATTCACTTCACTGTCTGCTGGTGAGTAGTTTCCACTGGTCACCGGCAGCTAGGAAGATGGGCTCCCCCACCGGGGGTGGGGGCGCATTTGAATCTGGACACTTTGCTGGGTACTAGTGTCCTCCCAGCACTGTGGGAGGCTGAGGCAGGAGGATCGCAGGTTTGAGGTCAGCCTGGACAGCTTAGCAAGATCCTGTCTCACAAGAGAATTCTTTTTTAAAGGGGCTGGGGATGCAGCTCGGTGAAGCGCACCTAGGTCTGAGCCCCAGTGCCGCACATCAGGCTCCAGGTGAGGACTGGCTCTTCCAGGCACCCCTCACCCCAGCTCACCACCTGCCTCTGCCAGGTGCCTGCCTGTTGTCTCTCCAGCACCCGGTCCTGACTTCCTCCTCCCAGGACCTGGTCTCCCCACCATGTGTCCCACTTTGTCCCTGCCATGATGAGCTCAGCAGTGACCCAGGATGCTGCAGGGGCAGAGCAAGCTCCCAGCGTGCACTGGGAAGGCCATGCACTGCACCCAGGAGCTGGGCTAGCGGCTCTCCAGGTCTCTGGGGCTTCACTGGGCAGGCAGAGGAGTCCCCAGGTCACCGCATGTGCTCTGCAGAGATGTCACTGACAAAAGGGTGGTAACATAGCCTGGCATGGTGGCGCACACCTGTAATCCCAGTGCCCAGCAGGACTGCCACAAGTTCAAGACCTGGGCTACACAGTGAGTTCAAGACCAGCCTGGCCTACATAGCGAGACCCTGTCTCAAAAAAACAAAAACCAAAAAGATGGCGACAGGGTCCTCAATGAAGCTCACCTTAGTACCATGTGCCCCAGCATCCAGACTCCTGCCAGCGCCCCAAAGAGGCAATCATACGAGTGCACACAGATGGCCGCCACAGCACCACCAGCCAGAAGCCAGAAAGAGCCCCGCGTCCCTCAGAGGGTGGGTGGATGAAGACTTGTGCTCTGTCCACAAGGGGCCTGGCTCTGGCAAGGGAAGGAGGAAGGAAGGAGGATGGGCTGACACAGGCCGGCACAGGGACATGGCTCAAAACACCTGGCTAAGTAAAAGAAGCCAGGCGCAACCTGGGCAAGGCGGTGCACCCTGTAATAACGGCATTTTAGGGGCTGAGGCAGGAAGGAAGACTGCAAGTTCCAGCCCAGCCTGGCCAACTTCAGAGACTTGGCAGGACCCTTTCTGAAAACAGAAACATGAAAAGAGGGCTCGCGATGCAGCTCAATGCAAAGGCCTCAGGCTCAAGTCCCAGCATCCTCTTCCTCCCACCCCCCAGAAGGCAGGCAGGGAGACACAAAAGGCCACATGGTATCTGCTCCCACGGCTGGAAATGTCCAGCACAGGCCAGTCCACAGAGACAGCAGGCTCTCGGTCGCTCATGGCTGGGTCAGGGTGGAGGCCGACCAGATGGCCCCACGCAAGCACATGGGTTTGCTGGCTTTGGTTCTGCAGAGCTGGGGACAGAATCCAGGCCCTGTGCACACGTGGCTTACGCTCAGCACCGAGCTGCACCCCCAGCTGAAGAAGTGCTGAGAAGCTGAACAACAGTGCTCAGGGCCGCCCGACCCAGGGCTCCACTAGGACCTCTGAGCCGTCCACCTTGAGCAGGAGACTCCTATGGCTTGGGCGAGGCATCTCAAGAATTCTCCCTCACTGGGACCCGACCTTGAAGGAGCTCAGCCTGATGCCCAAGCCCCGGGGACAGAGGCTCGCTGGGAAGGGTGGAGCTCCAGCAGCTGAGATGAGGCAGCCGGTGCCCTGGTACCATCAACCCCAAGCTGGGCCCTGCTGCTCCCCAAGAGGGGAAGCAGCAGGTCACACCAATATGCAAATTTTGCAGGACATCGGAAACAGGGAAATTGTGGGCCACAAACTCCAGGGCGGCCCCATGGATCGGATCCAGGAACAGCAGGAGGATATTGCTCTAAACCACTCACTTCCAAACAATGTCTGAAGGTTACTGTTTTCTTTTTTGGTGCCGGGGATTGAACTCGGGACCTTGCACTTGGGAGGCAGGTGGCAGAACCACTGAGCTAAGTCCCTGGCCCTCTTTTGTTTTTCTTTTGTTTTTGGTACCGGTGATTGAACTCGGGTCCTTGCGCTTGCGCAGCAGGCGGCGAAACCACTGAGCTAAATCCCCGGCCCCCTCTTTTGTTTTTTTAAGACAGGGTCTTCCTATGAAGTTCAGACTTGAACTCAACATGTAGACCAGACTGGCCTTTAACTCTCGGTGATCTTGCCTCAGCCTCCCGAACACTTGGTTGCCCTCAGTGCTCCTTGAGCCCCAGGGCCTTTGGACTTGCTTCTTCCCAAGGTGTTTGCAGCTCACTCTACCACTTTAGGGCCTCTTGACCTCCTCAGTGACCGTCTCTAACGAAGCCACAGATTGCTCTCCGATGCCCCCGCATTAGCACTGCAGAAGTCTAGAACCTGACCATCTATTTGTCTGTTCACACACTCCTCACCTCTCCTCTGCTCTAGAATGAGATGGGGAAGGCAGGATCTGGGTCCTGGGCCCAGAGAAGCATCTGGCATGGGGGAGCCCGTAACAGCGGCCTGTAGAACGGACCTGTGTGCTGTCATCTCCAGGCCGGCAGACAGTGACGTGAACAAAAGTGACAACAGGGGCATGGAAATGCGAGTGCAGGCACAGCATGATCAAGGTGCTCACAGGACAGGCAGCCCTTACCTTCGTGCTTCTGGAACTCCTCCTCTGAGAAGCCGACGTCCTTGTGGGAGAGGTTGGTCATCAGCTGCTTGTTCTCCTCCTGCAGCTGGGCGATCTGCGACAGGAGGTCCTGCGCCTCCCCTCGCCACACGTCCTCCACCAGCTCCAGCTCCTGCGGGGCAGACGCACGGTCACAGCCTGCCCAGGTGGTGGCCTCACCCAGCCGGCCAGTGGGTGCAGCTGGGGCCTCGGGGCCACAGGTGCTGGGCTAGAGATGGTGCCCTCCTCTGGCTGTGGCCCACACCTCCACCGGAGGGTCTCAAATAGGCTGTGCACTTCCCAGCTGTGAGGCAGAGGAGCAGGCCCCGCCTCTCAGGGTCCCAAGCCCCGGTCTCAAGGCATAGGCTCACAAACCACTCTCCAAGGGAGTCCGGAACACCCAGGTGACAGCAACGCTGTCCCCAGGCCCTCTGACCTCTGACACAGGTGTCTCTCCAGGGGCCTCCAGCAAGTCACCTGAGTGTCTGGGGCCTCAGCTGGGGGCCACACTTTCAGGCTCACGCAGTAGATGCAAGGGCAAATAAGACCGGTCTAAAGCCAGGAGCGCCAGTCCAGGCTGGCCCAGAACTCTCCAAGATCCTTCTGCCTCTGCCTCCCAGTGCTGAGGTCACAGGTGTGCACCACCACACCCAGCTAAAAAAGGTGTATTTGTAAAAGCAGAAACTGTTCAGGAAGCAGTACTGCTGCTGCCTGTACACACTCAGGGTCCAAGGCATGGACTGCAGCGTGTCAACCCGAGTCTGAACCCTGTCTCTGTGGTGATGGGCACATCACTCCCTTTGGTTGGCCCGGAAATGAGCAGGACGGTGCAGTGGATCCCTCGGAGGCTGCCAGGAGGATTAAATGGAGCTCTAGTGGAGTGCTGGCACCTGCCCCAGGTCCCAAGAGAGGCGAGGAGGCGTCTGATGCCTCCACTCCTCCCATGTCGGTCACAGGTGGCTGGATGGGCATCGTCACCGCCTCCTCCATTCATCTTCTAAATAAGTCTCTAACCACCTCCCCAGCCAAGAACCCTGTGGTACTGGGGCCCCAGGAGGAATTAACTAAGCACACAGGCAGCAGGTTCAAGGTCACCAGGGGAGCTGAAGGGTGAGTTCAGGGTCAGAAATGCTGGGATGACTGGGTGTTGTGGTGCGTGCCTGTGATCCCAGCACTTGGGAGGCTGAGGCAGGAGGATCGCTGCCAGTTCGAGGCCAGCCTGGGCCACATAGCAAGACTCTGTCTCAAAACCCCCAGAAAAGAAGTGGAGCAATGATGGTGATGGACAGGATGCCTGGCGCCCTCAGGGAGCCTGGCTCTTCCACCCGCGGCTCCTTGAAGTTCAGTGCAGTGAGCCGGAGCCTGACTGTGAGTGACTGTGCAGCGGAAGGGGCTCCTCGGACACGATTAAGCCAAGGATGTGAATGGGGGTGAGCATGGGCGTCCAGGGATCTGTGCAACCACAGGGTCCCCAGGGGGAGGCACAGGGGCCACAGAAGCAGAGGGACCAGAGGACTGAGGAAGGGGTGTGGCGGCACACACCTGTGATCCCTGCACCCAGGAGGCGAGGCCGGAGGGTCCCCACGAGTGTGAGGCCAGCTTGAGCTAGACAGCAAGACCTTGTCTCAAAAAACAAACATGAGAAAAAGAAGGAAAGAAAGAGAGAAATGAAAAGAAAGGGAGAGAGAAAAGCAGTTTTCCTCTAGAGTGTCCCAAAGGGAGACAGGGTTGTGCTATGTAGCTCAGGCTGGCCCGAACTCCTGGCAATCCTCCTGCCTCAGCCTCCTGACACCGAACTTCTCTTTTTTGCAGCACTGGTGATGGAACCCAGGGCCTGGCACACGTTTGGGACATGCGCCACTGCTGAATGGCAACCCTGACACCTGGATGTTAACCCCATTTCTGACACATAATCCGAAGACTTGACCCACATGCACCCACAATGCTGCCTCACCCGAACCTGAAGCTCCTCAGAGTACGTGCTGGGCCCCAGTGACTGATGCCTGCTGTTCTGAGCCACTAAGCAAGTGCTACTATGCCATAGCAGCCGTAGGATACGAATACCGACTTAATACTCAGTGGTTGGGATGTCCCCCCTGTACGATTCTGGGGATGAAACCCAGGGGCGGTTTACCCGTGAGCTCCATCCCCAGCCTTTTTTATTTTTATTTTGAGACAGTCTCTGTAAATCGCCCCAGGACAATTCTCCTGCCTCAGCATCCTGTGTAGCTGCCATCACAGGTCTGCATGACCACACCCGCTGGGTTCTTTTTTCCTTCCTCTCAGTGTGCTAATGTCTAGGTTAGCAATTGGTTCCCTGCTGCCGAGCTGACCATGGAGAATTTAATCCTGCCTCACCAGGCTGAGAAGGTAGCGCTGATTCATCAACTCTGGCTTCTTTCAAACTCCTTCTCCAGCCTGTAAGCGCCAGCATCTCCAACCTCACCCCCATTCCTCTTTCTCATGCTGCTCCAGCCACACTGGAGTGTGTTCCTACCCCAGGACCTTTGCACCTGCTATTGCCGCTCGGGACCCTCTCCCCAGATCTCCCTGTGGCTGGCCCCTTCTCTTCACGCATATCTCAGCTCAAAAGACTCCCCTTAGGCAGGCTTTCCTGGGGTCTCATCTATTCCACCTGCAAGCCAGCCAGGCTTGTCACATCTCTCCGCTTTACTTCCTTTGGGGCACTCAATCATAAGCTGGGTGTGTAGCTCAGTGGTGGGCGCTGGGGGAGCTCATCCAAGGCCCTAGGTTCCATCTGCACACCAAAAACACCCTGCCTCCTTCCACTTGAACTGCAACTTCCTGCAGAAGAGAGTCCAACCACCTGGGGCTTGGGGCCCTGGAAAGGCTAGTCTCCAGCACAGCCTGTGATCTCAGGACTCCGGAGGGAGGATGAGGCAGGAGGGTTGCCTCGAGTTCAAGGCCAGCCTGGAAGCGGCTGGTCTGGATTAAAAGTCCAGTGGGGTTAAACACACCAGATTGCAGAGGTGTGGCAGGAAAGAGAACGACAAATACCCCTCACAGATGGGCTTTACCAGGAATATATACTGGAGTAAAAATGTCCTGACCTGCTAGGTTCTGTGAGATCCACTATAGTTAACCTCACTGTGTCTTCCTATGCGCTCAGCAAGCCACACTCTACTATGGAATGGCACTGTCTGCTCAGTGCCAGAACAGTGTTGGGCACATAATAGGTACTCAAGAAACACATTTGTTGAATGACTGTATGAACACCACAGGCTGCTTATGTCACATGCAATTGTAGCCACATGGCTGCTCTTTCTAGAGACTACTGTTATGTTTTCCCTGTCACCTCGGTCACCCTCCTGCCCGCTGACATAAGAACCAGCTTTGCTCTGTCCTGCATTACCCCACCCACATCACTGAGGAGGGCCTTTTGTATGCTGTGGACCATCAACAGGGTTGCAGACTGAGGAAGGAGACAACTCAATAGGTCTGTGGCCTAGGGTGGGTAAGGAGTGGGGCTGAGTGGGTGTGGGTCTGGGTCTGGGGCTGGGTGGGCAGGGTTCAGGCTTTCCTGCAGCCACACTCCCTGGGAGAGGGGACAACCAGGGAAAGGGGCCTGGTGGCGGGGAGGATCCCACCTAGGTGAGATCCTCCCCTCTGCTAACAAACAGGCCCTGGCCTGGGAGCCCAGAGCAACCAGTGCCTCTGCTGTGCTGCTGGCTCCACCCTCCTGCAGGCCAGTGACCTGCAGTGACCAGGACAGAGGTGCCACCAAGACATCGTGACAAGCTGAAGCCCCAGCCCCGTTAGCCCCGTAACTTACACTGCAGCGCCCTTGCCAGACAGGTGCTGGCCCCAGGGTTCAGTGTCCCCCCTCTCAGGCCTCCCGCAGCTCCTCGAGGCAGGGCATGGTCATCTCACTTGAAGGCTGAGGAAACTGAGGCACGGGGCGGTAGGGGATTTGCCCAAGATACACAGCCTCCAGAGGCAGGGTCTGAGACCTGGCTGTCCAGCTGCAAAGTCCCCTCCTGGGAGTCCCAAATCTCCCCTGAGGACTGAGGACGGTCCAGGCTTCCTGTGTCACCGTGGCAATGGCACCCAACTGCACCTCAAGTTTCCTTCCTACCCTGGGCCTAGGACCAGGACAGGCACTGGGATGAGACCAAGCTCTTGACACCCACCAGGCTGCCCTTGGCCAAGCTTGTACAGCCAGATTTGGCCATTTTCCTTGAGAACACATGGTTCTGTCAGAGGGGGCAATATAATGCTGGCCAGGGAGGCTCAGAAAGGTCAAGGGTATTTCCTAAGGCCACACAGCAAGCCCGGGCCTGCTCTGGCACCTTGATCCCCCAAGGAAAGGCGTTTCCTCCCATTCTCCGTGGGAAGGGCTGAGGTTAGGGCAGGAAACCACATGTCTCCCACTTCCTCCTCTGGGTACCTTGTCTGGACTCCCAGCCCGCAGGGGAGGCCCCCATTCCGAGAGCCGCCTGCTCCTGGGGCAGACGCTGGCCTCAAAGCTGCAGCGAACCAAGAATCAAGCGGGTGGGAAGAGCCCGCTCCCCCTGGGGCTGGGACGCCTCACGGTCTCGGGACAAATCCCTCCCCACACTAACCCGCGCGGTTTCCTCTTCTGTCCCAGGAAGCTAATCCTACCTCGCAGAGTCCAGGGCAGAAAAGCGCCCGGGGGGAGGTCAGTAGACTAGGGGCGGCCGGGGAGAAAGCGGCAAAGATGAACCCGGGGCTCTAGCACGGGGCAGGATCCAGACAGGGGCCTGGGAACCCCAAAGGGCAGGGGCTTGTTTCATTCCTGGAGAAGGACGCTACCTAAGTGTCTTCTCAACCCATTCCTAGAAGCTGGGCCCTGGAGGACGGCGGTCTAACAGGCGGGGGCATCAAGCAGACGCCTTAAGCAACTTGGCCCTGGCCACCGACGCTAAGCGAGCGCAGGAGCTCGGGTCTGCAGTGTCCGGCCGGGGCCCGCGCCCACCTTCTGGTGCTTGCGCTCCTTCTCGATGCGGTCCATCCGCTCCACGCGCAGCCGGTCCAGCTCCAGGCGCAGCTCGTCCAGCTCGGGCGCGACGTGGTGGCGGCTGACCAGCACCTCCAGGATCTCCAGGACGCGCACGACCTTGGGCATGAGGCGCGCGATGGCCTCGCAGCCGTGCTGGTCGATGACCCGCTCGAACTCGTGGCCCACGAGAGACGCGATGTCGTACACGTCCATGACGGTCAGCTCGGCCACGTTCTTCTCCAGCACGCACCCGGCCGCCGGCGCCGACCCCCGCTCCTCCTCCATGCCAGCCCGAGGTCGGCGACTCCGCTCGGCTCCGCTCGGCTCGGCTGCGGGCTGGGGGGGCACGGGCGGGGCCCGGGGGGGGGGGAGGCGCGCGTGCACGGCCCCCGGAGCCCCCGAACCGGGCACCGACTGCGCGCCGCGGGGCGCGGGGCCGGCGGGAGGGGACGGCGCCGCCGCGGCCTGGCAGGAAGGGCGGCCCGTGGCGCCTGCGGGAAACTTTGGCGTCGGCGGCGAGGCCGGGGGACTGGCGCCCCCCGCGGGATGCCGCGCGCCCCGCCCCGAGCCCGGCCGTGGGCCTGGAGAGGGTACCGCCTCCGCCCCCGTCCCGGCTCTCGTCACCGCCCCGCCCCGCCGCGCGCTCCCGTGCCCCCCCGACCCGCACTGGCCCCGCCCCATCGCTGATCTCCCCGCCCCTGGGAGGGGTCGGGGCTGGAGTGCGCGCGTCCGCGGGAGGTTTCTGGTCACGGCCCGCGTCCCACCGGCTCCGCTGAGCGGCCCTGTCCGGCCCTGTCCAGCCCCGCCCGCCCTTCCGCAGCACTTCTACCCACCGCGCTCCCCTCGTCCACCCTTCCGCCCCCACCCGACGGCACGGGGCCCTCACCGGAGCCTCTGCCGCCGGGCCATTGGGGTCCTTGACCTCGAAGGCCGGACCCGGCCGGGCCACCCGGCCTTCTGCGGATTTGTTTCCGAACTGCCAGGGTAGGGCCGGGCTCAGTGTAGGGCGCCTGCCTAGGGTGTGCGGTGCCCCGGGGCTTCATCTCCGGCATCGCAAAAAAAAGAAAAAGTTTAAGATGTGCTGAGTATTTGATGTACATTTAGCTGAAACATACATGGTGCTCACCCCGTGGTAAGTAAGATTCCAAGTGCTTTGCAGGGTTCCTCCAGGGGTTCCCCAAGTGTGGCCTGAGGCCAGCTGAGCTCCCCAAAGCCCACCCGGCCAGCGACTCGGGATATTTTGTTTGGGAGCAAGCACGGTGGTTGTTATTGTTGTTTGTGGTCCTGGGGGTTGAATTCAGGGCCTTCTGCTTGCAAGGCGAGCCCTCTGCCACTGAGCTACATCCCAGCTCTTCTTATTTACTAGTTTGTGACAGGGTCTTGTTAACTTGTCCAGGCTGGTCTGGAGCTTGTGATCCTTCTGCCTCAGCCTTTCCACTTGCTGGAATTACAGGCTGCATCTTTGAGGGAGGAGGTGTCACTCACTTGGTCTTGCAGACCCTCGGCGAGTCCACTCTGCCCTGAAAGCCCAGTCAGCTGAGACTGGGATTAGGAGCCACAGGGAGTTTGCAGCCTGTGCCTGGGTCTGGGAAGGGATAGGGGTGAGAATTCCTTTAAGATGAGAAAGGAGCGGAGCCTGGTGGTGCACTCCTATAATTCCACCATTTGAGAGGCTGAGACAGGAGGATCACTGCAAGTTCCAGACCAGCCTGGGCTACATGGTTTTAAAGACCATCCTGAATTACAGGATTTGAGACCTTGTCTCAAAAAACAAAACAAAAAAAGCCAGGCATGGTGGCACATGTCTATAATCACAGCACTCTGGGAGGCTGAGGCAGGAGAATCACAAGTGTTTGAGCCCAGCCTGGAAACTATGGGGACTTAGTGAATACCTGTCTTAAAATAAATAAAAGAAGACCTGCATGGCATGGAGTACATGCTTGTAATCCTAGAACTTGGGAGGCTGAAGCAGAAGAATTGCCACAAATTCAAGGCCAGCTTGGACTCAGAAGGGCTGAGTATGTAGCTCAGTGTGAAGGCCTTGGGGTTAATCTCAAGTACTAGAAAAAAAAAGATTGGATTTGAATTCAATTGGATTTGATTTATTTGATAATGTATCCTATCAATTTTTTTTTTTTGGTACCGGGGATCAAACTCAGGTCCTTGCACTTGTGCAGCAGGTGGTGAAACCACTGAGCTAAATCCCCGGCCCTCCTATTAATTTTTGAGGGGAGAAGGAATTTATTTTTATTTTTTTAGATATAAATCACATGTGGTTTTTCTTTTGAGACAGAGTTTTGCTATGTAGTTCAGACTGAACTTGAACTCACTATATAGCCTACGTTGGCCTCAAACTCACAGTGACCTTCCTGCCTCAGTCTCCCAAGTGCTGGGATCACAAGCATGCGCCACCACATCTGGCGACTCCCTTTCACTTAATTAAAACATTTTTGTTTGTTTGTTTGGGTTTTTTTGGTACCGGGGATCGAACTCGGGTCCTTGCATTTGCATAGCAGGCAGTGAAACCACTGAGCTAAATCCCTGGCCCAAAACATTTTTGTTTGTTTGTTTGTTTTGTACTGGGGGTTGAACTCAGGACCTTGAGCTTCTGAGGCAGGCACTGTGCCACTGAGCTAAATTCCTGGCCCTGTTTGTTTGTTTTGAGACAGGGTCTCACTGTGTAGCCCAGGCTGGCCTCAAACTTGTGATCCTCCTGCCTCTGCCTCCTGAGTGCTGGGATCACAGATGTGCACCACCACACCTGGATAATCACTGTACTTTCTGAACATTTTCATTAAACCCCCCAAAAAAACCTTAGTAGTAATCATTAGTAGTCACTTTCCTTTCTCCCCTGGCCCATCACTGACTACGCACCTACTCTCTGTCTCTATGGATTTTGCTATTCCGAACATTTCCTATGAATGGAACACTGCAACACATGACCTTGTATGTCTGGCTTCTTTCACTCAGAGTGTTTCTGAGATTTATCCATGTCATAGCATGTATCAGAGCTCCTTTCCATGCTTGTGTAATATTCCACCATTGGGCTGTACCACATTTTGTTTATCCACTCATTTGTGAATGAGCTTTTGGATGATTTTTGCTTTTTTGCTCTTCTGAATAACACTACATGTCCATAGTGTTTTTGTGTGGACATGTGTTTTCATGTCTTTTAGAGGGACCCACAGGATGGAGGATTGAATTCCTGGATCATATGGTAACCGTTTAACCTGAGAATCACCAGGCTGTTTTTCAAAGGGCTGCAGTGGCTCACATTCCTTTCCAGAGTGTGTGCATTCCAGTCACTGCAAAGCTCCCCAGCACCTGTCATCACCTGTCCTTTTCCTTGTTTCCTCAGTACTGGGGGTGGAACCCAGAGCCACATACAGGTGGGGCAAGTGCTTCGCTGCTGACACCTGCCCTTGTGCTTATAACCATCCTCATCAATGTGAAGCCAGAGCGTCATGATTGTTATTCACCTAGTGTTAAAAATGTTTTAATTAAGGCAAATAGAGAGTCACCAGGTGTGGTGGGGCACGCCTGTGATCCCAGCACTCAGGAGGCTGAGGCAGGATCGCTGTGAATTTGAAGCCAGCCTGGGCTACATAGTGAGTTCAAGGCCAGCCTGAACAACATAGAAAGATCCTGTCTTGAAAAAAAGACTTAATTTTGCTGGGGATTTAGCTCAGTGGTTCTGCTGCCTGGCCCCAAAAGCATGAGGTCTCGAGTTTGATCTCCAGTACCAAAAAAAGAAAGACAATTTATTTTATTTATTTACTCAATCCCCGGTACCAAAAAAAAATAAAAATAAATAAGTAAATACATATGGTAAGCACACGGTACTGAATATAGCCACAATCATGAAAGTGAGACTTAGATGACTGCAGATCATTTCTTTTTTGTTGTTGTTTGTTGGGTTTTTTTGGTACTGGGGATCGAACTTGGGACCTTGAGCTTGCAAGGCAGGCAGTGGAACCACTGAGCTAAATCCCTGGCCCTGCAGATCCTTTCTTTGATTTTGTTTTGAGACAGGGTCTCATGATGTAGTCCAGGCTGGCCTCTAGCTCACAGCAATCTTCCTGCCTCAGCCTCCCAAGTGCTGCGTCACAGAGGTGTAATTGATACTTTGATATGTTTTAAATGCTTAGACCCAGGCACTGTGAGACCAGGGATGCCTCTTCCATCCTCCCTCTCCCCCCTGCTCTACATCCCAGGAAGCTTACTTGCATGAGTGAACCAGGTAAAAGGTCTGCTGTCCTTGCTGGGTTCCGGCTGGACCTGCCCATTGAGGGGCAGCTGGAGAGCAGTGCGCCCGGGCCGGGTCCCTTGGCCAGGGCAGGGACAGCTCTGTGCTCCTGGCAGCCCCAGGGCTCTGGCGCATCGCCTGGGTCCCCATGTCCCCAGCCCTGTGCTGGTCCTGGAGCTGAGCTGGTGCTGCTTCTCCCAGCTTCTGGGGGCCACCTGTTTGCAGCTGCACCCAACCCTCCTTGAGACAGGAAAGCACTGGTGCTTTCACAGCATGCAGTCGGCAAACTCCCGGCCAGAGACCTCAGATTCCTGGGCTGGCTTTGCAGCCACCACTGTGACAGTCTTGTTAAACTCTTCCCAGATGACCCTGTGTGGAAAATGCTTTCTTACTGCTGCCTGGTGACTGCCTGATGCATGGACACTTATGACTCCCCCAGAGCCTCATGTGCTCATGGGTCAGGCTTTTGGGAGAGACTGAGTCATGAGTGTGTGACACTGGATTGTAGGCCTGTGATGCTGAGTCGTGGGTGTGTGATGCTGGATTAGTCCACTGACTGGTTTAGCACAGTGCTGGATGTGGCTGAATGGATTTACCGGATAGGGAAGCCCCACCCCAGGTGTGGGTGGCATCACCCAATAGGCTTGCAGCCTGCATGGAATGAAAGGGAAAGAAGGAAAGTGGCTGCTTCCTGCCTACCCTGCCTGGACTGTTTCTCTCTGCCATGCCACTCTGCCTTGGAGCCAGCTGACCACGGACTGAACCTCTACAAACAGTGAGCTAAAGTAAACTCTTCTTCCTTTAATTTGTGGGTGTCAGGTATTTTGTCTCAGCAATGAGAAAGTAACCAAGGCAGACCCAATTCTTTTTAAAGAGGTTAGAGTCTAAGGGCACATAAAAAGAATTAAGATGTATTATTATCAACTCTCCATGATGAATGTGATCATTATTACTATTTTGTTGAGTCAGGGTCTCACTATGTAGCCCAAGCTGGCCTCATACTCGCAGTGATCCTCATGCCTCAGCCTTTGGAGTGAGTGTGCTAAGCATTTTGTAAATAAACCCAACAAAATGGGTTGTATTATCTCATTTACAGAAGAGGGAACTGAGAAAGCCTGCAGTGGCCTCCTTACCCTGGGTCTCACTTTCACAGTTTCAGTTGCCCATGGTCGGAGCTGGGGATTTAGCTCAGTGGTTCCAGCACCTGCCTCGAAAGCGCAAGAAGTTACCCATGGTCCACCGTGGTCTAGTAATACTAAATGAGGCTGGCAGAGTGGTGCACGTCTGTAATCCTAGCTACTCAGGGGGCTGAGGCAGGAGGATCGCAAGTTCAAGGCCACTCTGGGAAATTTACTGATACCCGTCTCAAAGAATAATATAGAAGGGGTTGGGGATGTAGCTCAATGCAAAGGCCCTGGTTTCAATCCCTAGTACTGGGGAAAAAAATCACATCTGGAGTCAGGGCACCCGTAAGGCTAACTTGGGTTATCTGCCTGTACTCGGGCCTGGGAGGATCGGGGAAAACACGGATTTAACCAGCTCAGCTTCCATAAAGGGAACTGAAAACCTTGTGTTTTTTCCGGTGCTGGGGATCAAACCCAGCCCTCCTGAGCTATCTTTATGTTTTATTATTATTACTTTTTTTTTTTTTTTTTTTTTTTTTTTGGTACCAGTGGTAGAACTCAGGACCTTGTGCTTGCGAGGCAGGTGCCGGAACCACTGAGCTAAATCCCTGGCCTTCTTTGTTTTATTTTGAGACAAGTTCTCACCTAAGTTCCCAAGGCTGGGCTCAGACTGGTAGTCCTCCTGCCTCAGCCTCCTGGGGGCTGGGGTTACACACGTGTGCCACTGTGCCAGGCTTAAGAGTCCTGCTTGGACAGAGCCGCAGGGAGTGATGGTCTGCCCAGGAGGGATTCAGATGCTGAGTGGGAAACAACACATGATGCAGGACTTGTTAAGGGCAGGTGCAAGCCTGGGCCGCAGCTGAAGCACAGGAAACGTTAGCCCGGAAATAAAGTCGGCCCACCCGAGGGCTCTTTGTCCCCTCCATTGCAGACCCTCAGCCTCCCTGTGTGCACAGGATAACACACAGTCCATGAGTTTGCTGGACACTTAAAGTTGTGGAAGGTACACAGTGGCTTTAAAATAGTCCACTGGCAGCTGGACATGGTGGCTCATGCTTGTCATCCCAGCACTTGGGAGGCTGAGGCAGGAGGATCGCCATGAGTTTAAGGTCAGCCTGGGGCTTCCTAGGGAGACCTTGTCTGAAGAGAAAAAAAAAGTTCACTGAGAAATCTGGGATGTTTGGGATTATAGACGATGAGGACAGCGTTTTTTTTGTTATTGTTGTTTCTTGAGAAATAGACTCAGGATGAAATTCAGGCTGGCCTCTAACTCATAGCAACCCTCCTGCCTCAGTCTCCCAAGTACTGGGATTATAGGCCCTCGCCACCATAGGATGGCATTTTATTACCAACTGTGGAAGCTGGGTGACCAGCACGTGCAGGTTTATATACTGTCCTCCCTTCTCCTATTATGTGTGGAAATTTTCATAAGAAAAAAGCCTCCTAGGGCAGGCGTGATGGCGCCTGCCTGTAATCCCAGCACTCAGGAAGCTGAGACAGGAGGATTGCCATAAATTCAAGGCCAACCTGAGCTACATAGTGAGTGTGAGGCCAGCCTGAACCACATAGTGAGACTCTATCTCAAACCACCCCCCCACCCCGCAAAAAGGAAAAAACCTTCCCTTTTGTTTTTGGCCCCTTAAGTAAAGACTATAGTCCTAAGGGAGTGGTGGAGCATTATTGTGCCTGGAGAACTACAAACTTTTCTTCAGCCTTGGGGGAAAGGGAGAGTGGTCTGGCTGGGCAGGAGTGGTTTATACCTGTAATTCCTGTATACCTGTAACTACTGGAAGCTGAGGCAGGAGGATCTCAAGTTCAGGGCCAGCCTGGGCAGTTTAGTAAGACTGCATCTCAAAATAAAATTTTAGGGCCGGGGATTTAGCTCAGTGGTTTTGCCACCTGCTGCACAAGAGGAAGGACCCAAGTTTGATCCCCAGTACCAAAAAGAAAAAAAAAAAATTTTTTTAAAAGGGCTAGGGTTGTCACTAGCTTCTCTCTGGGTTCAATACCCAGTACTTCAAATAAATAAATAGGGAGGAGAAAAGGGAGGGAGACTGGGGCCACCAGCAGGGGAGCAGATTTGGAGGTGCTCAGCTCAGCTCCAGGAGAGCCTTGGACTCTCAGGCAGAGGCTGGGTCGGGAGGCGGAGCTGTGGGGATGATGAGGACATGAGGACGACAGTCCCCACTCCCGGAGCCCCAGGCTGGGCACAGGCAGAGAGAAGCAGAGACTCTGCGGAGGGGAAGTCACTGTCCCTGCTCCCTGGAAAATGGAGCCGCAGGGCTGGAGGGCGTTGTGTGGGCCCTGGTGTGGCTGCCGGCTGCTGCCCAGGGCTCCTGCAGGGCTCTGAGCAGAGGTCACCGGTTACACCTTCTGCCTGCTGGGTCCGGGGGATCCGGGGCTGACACCCAAACACCTCACCCTTCAGTCCCCTCCCGGCCACACTGGCCCTTTCCGCTGGGGCTGCTTGGGCTTCAGGGCTCCTCCTGCTCTTCCTCCAGGGTTACACAGCCCAGGAGGCCTGGGACCTTGTGGATGTCATCACTGTACCTTTTTAATTTTTTTTTTGCCATCCTGGGACTCAACCCAGGGCCTTTACACTAACTGACATCTCCAGCCCCTTTTTTTATATTTTTATTTTGAGATAGGGTCTCACTAAATCATTATGTTTTCCAGGCTGGGTTGGAACTTTATTTATTTTTGGTTTTTTTGAGACAGGGTCTCACTGTATAGTTCAGGCTGGCCTCAAACTCACAGCAATCTTTCTGCCTCAGCCTCCCCAGGGGTGGGATTACAGGTGTGTGCATCACCATAAACTGATGTTTATTTATTTATTTGTTTTTGGTACCAGGGATCAAACTCGGTCCTTGCGCTTGCTTGCAGCAGCAGGGGGCGAAACCATTGAGCTAAATCCCCAGCCCCTGATGTTTATTTTATTTATTTATTTATTTATTTATTTATTTATTTTTTTGGTACCAGAGATCGAACTCAGATCCTTGCGCTTGCGAGGCAGGCGGCGGAACCACTGAGCTAAATCCCCGGCCCTGATGTTTATTTTTTAAAATGATGTAGCAGGTGTGGTGGTGCATGCCTGGGATCCCAACATCTAGGAGGCTGAGGCAGGAGGATCACAAGTGTGATCTCAGCCTTGGGCAAATTAGCAGTTTAACTGGATCCCATCTCAAGATAAAATTTTAAAAAGGCCTGGGGATGTAGCTCAGTGCAGAGGCTCTGGGTTCAATCCCCAGTACAGGGGTGGGAAAAGCATGCTATACATGTTAGTGTACAATGTGCTTTTTCACATACTACCTGTAATCATCTTTCATGCTCAGCACATGTAGACTTAGCTCGTTCCTAAGGCACGGGGTTTGGGGCTGATCCTGTTTCTTTTTTTGAGCGATCGCTCAGTTTTCTGTGTTATGGATTTACTGTAAGGTATCTGATCACCTCTTCCTTGATAGACCTTCAGGCTGTTTCCTGACTGGAGTATTTTAAACCGTGTTGCTGTCGTTTAATTCTTTCAAGTTTATTCAACTAGCCAGAGCATGTTATAACCTCTGCCTAGCATCTCCTGCCTATAAATTAGGCCAAAAAGAGCAGCAAGGTGTAGGACATGGTGGTGCACACCTGTAATCTCAGCTACTCCAAAGGTGAGGGAGGAGGATCACAATGCAGCCTGGGGAATTTAAGGACACCCTGTCTCAAAATAAGAAAATAACAGGGCCGGGGATTTAGCTCAGTGGTTCCAGCAGCTGCCTCCAAAGTGCACGGTCCCAAGTTCGATCCCCGGTACCATCAAAAAAATAAAAAGAAAAAAAATAACACTGAAGCCCACAGTGTGCTGTTGTGTATTGGTGACTCTAGGGGTGGTGCACCTTTCTAAATACAATTTTGAAGCCAGGAGTGATAGCACATGCCTATAATTCCAGGCCTCAGGAGGCTGAGCCAGGAGGATCTAGAGTTCAGGGTCAGCATGGACCTTATCTCAGTAAAATCAAAAGCCACACAGAGAAACACTATACAGCAATGAAAAACGACTACAGATTCCTGTGTACCATAGCCTCAATGAGCCTGAAGTTTGTTTGAGACAGGCTCTTGTGATGTAGTCTTTTTTTTGCGGGGGGGAGTACCGGGGATTGAACTTGGGTCCTTGCGCTTGCGCAGCAGGTGACAAAACCACAGAATTAAATCCCTGGCCCAATTTTTTTGGGGGGGGCTACCAGGGATTGAATTCGGGTCCTTGCACTTGCAAGGCAGGCGACAGAACCACTGAGCTAAATCCCCGGCCCTTCTTGTGATACAGTCTTGTGATGTAGGCTGGCTTTGAACTTATAATCCTCCTGTCTCCAGAGAGCTGGGGTTACAGATGT